>NW_026590435.1:1000408-1115481 GCF_907164565.1 Psammomys obesus
TCCTTCCTTCCTTCCTTCCTTCCTTCCTTCCTTCCTTCCTTCCTTCCTTCCTTCCTTTTCTTTCTTGATGGTCTTGAACTCATAGAGATCTGCCTGCCTCTGACTCCTGAAGTGCTGGGATTATAAGCGTGCACCACCACGCCTAGCTCTCATACTCAGGGTTTCAATGAGAAACTGCTTTAAATTTTGTCTGGCTAGTCTTGGTAGCTAGCTTGCTTTGGGCATGTTGTGCTCCACCTTCTGAGGCTGTAATTACAGAACAGCTGCCACATCCATCTGACCTTTACGTGGGTCCTAGAAATTTGAAGTCCTGACCTCAAGTTTGTGTGGTAAGTGCTTTAATGGCTGAGCCAACTCCCACATCCTTACCCTTACCTATTTTTCTTTTCTTTTTAAATTTTCTTTATTATAATTTACTCACTTTACATCCGATTGTAACCCCCTCTTTTTTCTTGCCGTCTCATCCTCTCTCTTTCTTACCCCCTATCTCATTCCCCTAGTCCTCAGATAGAGGAAGCTCTCTTCCCCTGCCATCTGGCCCTAGCCTATCAACTCTCATTAAGACTGGCTGCATCCTCTTCCTCTGTGGCCTGGGAAGGCCACCACACCAGGGGGAATTGATAAAGAGCAGGCATCAGAGTCCATGTCAGAGACAGCCCCTGCTCCCCTTAGTAGGGAATCCACATGGAGACTGAGCTGCCTATTGGCTACATCTGAGGTAGGGGGTCTAGGTCTTCTCCATGTGTGGTCCTTGTTTGGTGCATCAGTCTCTGGCTCCACCCGGCCCAGATTTGTTGGCTTTGTTGGTCTCCTTGTGAAGCTTCTGTCCCCTCCAGGTCTGTCTATCCCCCACTCTTTCATAGGACTCACAGCACTCTGTCCAAAGTTTATCTGTGAGTCTTAGCATCTGCTTTGAGCCCCTGCTGAGTGGAGTCTTTCAGAAAACGTCTATGGTAGGCTCCCATCCTGTTCCCACTTTTCAACTGCTTCAATTTGCCCTTTTGAATGAGAATTAAGCATCCTCTTTAGGGTCCTCCTTGTTATTTAGTTTCTTTATGTCTGTAGATTGTAGTATTAATTTGGATACTCTCCCTTTGTCTTTTATTTAGTTTGGCTAATGGTTTGTCTATCTTGTTGGTTTTCTCAAAGAGTCAGTTCTTGGTTTTGTTGATTCTTTGTATTGATCTCTTTCTAGGTTATTGATTCCAGCCCTGAATTTGATTATTTCCTGCCATCTACTCCTCTTGGGTGAGTTTGCTTCCTTTTTTTTTTTTTCCCCTAGAGCTTTCAGGTGAGCTGGTAAGTTGCTAGTATGAGTGCTCTCCACTTTCTTTATGAAGGCAGTTAATTCAATGAACTTTCCTATTAGAATTGCTTTCATTGTGTCCCATAAGTCTGAGTGTGTTTGCCTTCATTTTCATTGAATTTTAGAACGTCTTTAATTTCTTTATTTCCTCCCCGACCCAATGGTCATTAAATAGAGAGTTGTTCAGTTTCCATGAGTTTGTAGGCATTCTGTTGTTTCTGTTGTTGTTGAAGTCTAGCTTTAATCCATGGTGGTCTGATAAAATACAAAGTGTTATTTCAATTTTCTTGTATTTGTTGAGGCTTGGTTTGTGTCTGAGCATGTGGTGAATTTTGGAGAAAGTTCTATGAGGTTATGAGAAGAAGGTATATTATTTTGTGTTTGGATGGAATGTTCTGTAGATATCTATTAGGTCCAATTGATTAATAATGTTGGTTAGTTTCATTATTATTATTATTATTTTTTGTTTAGTTTTCATCTACCAATGATCTGTCCATTGGTGAGAGAGGTGTGTTAAAGTCTCCTACTATTAATGTATGGGATTCTATGTGTGATTTAAGCTTTAGTAATGCTTCTTTTACAAATGTGGGTGCTCTTTCATTTGGGGCATGTGTGTTCAGCATTAAGATGTAATCTTGGCCGATTTTTCCAGAGCTCAGCAGTTTGCAGTCCTCAGGTGATCCCTGAATGGAGTGTGTCTGCCAAATGAAAATGTGCTGAAGCAAATATAAGACTAGGGACAGAATTAGACTTTCTTAGTAATTGGTGAAAGTGAATAATCCCAAAACCAGGGACATTTTCCATTTTCAGGAGCAGGTAAATTACTTATCTGGAGGATGTTTGACTTGTAGCAGGTGGCTCCAAGTCATTTTCTGAAGCTTACAGAATCTTTTAAAGTTTACAAAAGGAGACAGTATGGCTTGGGGAACAATTAAAAATCTGATTAATGTTAATGTTCTGAACACTTTTAATAAAATAGTATTTTAAATCATTTATCATTATTGATGTTTTTTAATCTTCCAATCTTAATATCAACATTAAAACATATTTTTAGTTACCAACTTTAAAACATCTTTTTAGACCTCCAAACATTTTTTCTGACCTTCATAGCTTACATTTAAGGCACCTTCTTAGGCCCTCAAATATTTTTATAATTCCTCTAACCTTTATAACTTGCATTTACCAACCTTAAAATCTTTTAAAATCTTTAGACCTTATATAAATTTTATATATTCTGAGAAAGCAGCTGAAGCCTTGGTTTTTGCTGTTAAACTGATCCTAAAACCTACCAGAGACCTGAGGTTAAATTGCAATGTAATGGCATATATATATTAATTACTATGATAGAGGCTTATCCAGTATCTAGACAGCCATCCCATTAGGCTCCAGTCATTTTAATGGCTTCAGTAGAGACACAAGTCTCAGGGCAGCATCAGTCTTTGGCTGCTAGGCCCAGCAAATCTGAGACCTTCTTGTGGAGGAGAAACTTGGCAGACTGCCTTCACCTCGTTTTTAGCAACATGAGACAATGAGCTCTCTGGGTGTCCTCTTTGTCCATTTCAGGCCGGGCCCTAGCAGCAGGCAAGGCAGTGGGGCAGTCTTGCCAAGTGGTTATCATACCACAATTTGGGTGCAGTCCTTTGTCATCATACCCATATTTTCTTGGAGACCTCAGAGTCACCCCTAGGAGCTGGGGTCTCTGTCATATTAAGCTTTTTCATTAAATATTTAGATGCCATATTCAGCAGATCTCTAAAGTGTCCCGAGGACCTTCCATCTATTAAGTATAGCTGAGCCAAACAAACTGTGTTGATATTTAGTTACCCATTCTAGGCTTAACCATGAAAACATAAAAGCAAAAACTAGATGAAGCCTGATTTATTATAAATCATGAACATAGTAAATGACTTATCTAGTGGACAATATTAATCTTCAATTCAAAAATGTGTAAGTCATTTTTGCCTTGTTTAATTTACAATGTAGCAAGACTTTTAGTGCTGCTAAGTGTAGGTAACAGCAATTACTTTCAGTGGGCCAAGGTTACCTGATTTGGCTGATGAAAAATGAATCTTAACCAGGTAGGGATAGAAGGTTTTAAGGCAGCCAGAGTGTTTTAATGCCTGAGGGAGTGCCTTGGTTTCTCAGAAACAGGTAGGTTTACAGTGTCCCAGGAGCCATGGCTTCTAACCCAGACAATCTATGATGTATGTTTCTCAAAGCTCCATCTCTTCACTGCTTTTAGCTCCTCACCATTGGACAGGCCCATCTTAGTGTTAGAGAACCATAAAAATGAGATTTGTGGGTTTTGATCTCTAGTCCAACACTTGTTTCATACTTGATAGGCAATAATGTGGAGTAATGTACCAGTTTAACACATCTTTGGGCAAACTGAAGCCCTATTTCGAAAATGCTAACAGACCTTATCAGGTGGCTGAAATAAATAGAACACCCCCTGAAAGTAACACACTATGCCTCATGTGTCTCCTGGTGGCCCCCTTTCCATACCCTTGCCCTTACAGCATGTATGTTTTCTCTGGTCCTGGCTCCAGGTCCTATTTGCTTCAGAGAAAAGTGAGGCATTTACCTTCGGGGTGTGATGTGGAAGTTTCTGGTTTCTTTGGAAACTCAGTTGTGTCATGTGGTTATGTTTTTTTGTTTGGGTCCCAAGTGGGATGTGGCAATGTTATTCCCCCTTGGAAACAGTGAGAGGCCATGACATTGGTCAGTTGAAAGCTACCATGTGCAAGGGGTGTGGTTTTTGTAAGCTGCAAAAGATCCTTATGTGCACTGAGAAGGGTTAAATAGAAGCCCATGATTTCTGTATCTCTACACTTTTGTATTACAACACTTTGCAACAGTTCCATCCTTTAGTGGTCTTCACAGAGAAATGCTTCTAAGAACTGTTCTTGCCGCTTTAGCAGAGTTTTGCTGCTTCTTTGGAGTTTTTATGCTCGGGCGGACTTGTGTTTTGGTGGAGTCTAGCCATTTCAGCTGAATTGTTCTGCTGCTGCTTTGCAGTTTGACTAGACGGTTGATATCCTTACAACTGGGTTTGGTAATTCCTTAAGGACCTACCGACCCTAATCAGCAGGAATTAGATAGAAATGATCTAAAACCTCTTTCCCTACTAATTTCCTACCTAAGGTTGGGTGGCAGGAAGGTTGGGAGGTAAAGGCATTGAAGAACCTTAAATAAAGTAGGTGTTTGAAAAATCTAAGTCTACAGGTGTGTGTTGGGAGTTGAACCTGAGTTTCATATATGCAAAGCACATGCTCCCTGACTGGGCCTAAACCTCAGCTTTGGAATTTGCTTCCAATGTCACAACAAACTTAAAACAGCATGGAACCCTGGGAAAAGGGTTGAGATCATACATTTGGAGATGAAAAAAAAAATTGTGTGCCTATATGGGTATGAGTGCAGGTGCCAATTGTCCAGAGGGTGTTAAGATGCCCTGGAGCTAGAGTTACAAGTGGCTTTGAGCCTTTAAATATGGAAGGAAAATAGGAACCAAAATGGTGTCCTCTGCAAGAGCAGTAAGAAATTTTAACCAGAGACATCTCTCCAACCCTAAAGAATTCTAGTTTTCCTTAGTGTAATTGCACACCAGGCACACATGTGGATATCAGAGGACAACTTGCAGGAATCAGTTCTCTTCCCACTGTGTGGGTCCTTAGGGATTAAACTCAGCTTATCAGGTTCAGAGGCAGGCCCCCTTAGCTGAGACATTAATATTTTTGACTAGGATTTTTTTTTTTAATCAAATTCGGAAGTGGGCATCAAACACATGCCCTGGTGTTGCCAGTGTTTTGTTACTTAACATAGTGAGCAACTTGCTGGGAAATTTCTCTCAGAACTGGTCTTTTGGGAAAAATGAAAATGTAAAGCCAGAGGACATTCCCGTGTGCCCCTGGACTCACTATAGACTTCTAAGCCTCTAACTCCAGTGAGTCTTGAAGATTACCTACCTGTACAGATCTGCTAGAACTATTTTATAAGTCTTTTTGCTTTAACGCTGCTCATTTAAACATGAGATCAACAACACTAAAAAGATTCTTAATTGCTGGACAGTGGTGGTTCAAACCTTTCATCCTAGCACTTGGGAGGCAGAGGTAAATGGATCTTTGCAATTGAGACCAGCCTTGTTTAGTGTGAGTTCTAGGACAGGCAGGCCTATCCAGAGAAACCTTGTCTTGAAAAACCAAAATAAATAAATCTTAAGTAAGGGTTCCCTAGAGGAGCAGATCTGATAGGATGAATCTCTCTCCTATTATATGGATACACATGTGAATAAATGAATTTATTAGAATGACTTACAAGCTATGATCTAGTTCAACAAAGACTGCCTACCAATGGAAGGACCAGTAGTGGTTCAGTTCACAAGGCTGGATGTCTCAGGTGGTACATGCCAGAATCTCAAAGTAAGCTCTAATGCCAGTGAAGGAATAGACTAATTAGCAAACAGGCAAAAGGGCCAGGTTTCCTTCTTCCATGTCCTTTATATATACTGCCAGTAGAAGATGCAGCCCAGATTAAAAGATTGTTGCCACTTCAAAACATCTGTATTGAAGTTGGATCTTCTCACCTCAAAAGATCCAGATTATAAGTGGGGCTGCTTACTTCAAATGATTTAATTAGGGGAAAAATTCCCCACAGGTATACACAGCATTTGTGACTTAGCTAATTCCAAATGTAGCCTCGTTGACAACCATGAAAGCCATCACAGCAGGAAACAAAAAGTTCAACACAAATAGTTTATTTATCTACATACTCTTTAATTTTTGTCACTCAACACACATTACCCTGTATATAAAATTATCAGTGCAGTTTTTGGTAATTGGCGTTTTAAACTTAGGGGTATTTTGAGATTTCATATATCATTTAATGGCTAAATTAAGCAACTAAGAATTCCCTGATAGTTTCACTCATTGCCCACTGGGTGGTGTTCTGAGTGTTGGACTCTCCTTACTCAATGTCTGCAGAGTTCATCTCAAGGCTAAAAAGGCAGTGCATTGGAAGGCACTAGGGCTACAATTTGGGCTGCTTCTTCTTGAACTTTATCCCATGTGTTTTCTGATGCCCGATAAGGTGTGAGCTCTGGGTAAAAGCCTTCCCACACTTGTTGCACACATATGGGCGCTCCCCAGTGTGAGTTCTCTCATGCCTCGTAAGGTGGGAACTCTGGCGGAAGGCTTTCCCACAGTGCTGACAATGGTAGGGCTTAGCTCCTGTATGAGTTCTCAGGTGCTGAGACATGGCTGAGCGGTCATTGAAGGTCCTCCCACACTCCGGACACTCAAATGGTCTCTCTCCACTATGAATTCTATAATGTTGTGTAAGGGAGGAGCTCTGAACAAATGCTTTCCCACAGGCCACACACCTGTAAGGCCTCTCTCCTGTGTGGATCTTTTTATGGACAGAGAAGTACCTAGAATTCTGGAATATTTTACCACATTCACTGCACCGGCAAAGTTGGCTCCCCTTGTGAATTTTTACAAAAAATATCTGCTGAGCATGTCGTTTGATGGCTTTTCCACAATTGTTGCCTTTCCTGCTTTGCCCCTCTTCAGAGCCCATCTGGTAAGTTTTCACATGAGGACCATATTTTATATAAGTGTTGATTTCCTTGCCTTTGCCTCTTTCAGAGGTCTTCAGATGAGTTTTCACATGGGAACTGTGTTTTATGGAAGTGCTAATTTCCCTGACTATTCCTCCTTTAGAATCCTTCCGTTGAGTTTTTACATGTTTCAAGGAATTCCTGTTTCCTTGAACTTTACCCACTTCCCAGCCTTTCTGGTGAGGTTTTACAGGTAAGGCATGTCTCAAGGAACTGCTGCTCTCCATGGCTCTTCCTGCCCCAAACCTCACCTGGTGATTTTGCACAAATGAACCTTGTGACATAAAAGTGCTGCTTTTTCCAACTTTACCCCGTTTAGAGCCTTTCTGGTGGATTTTTTTATGTGCATCAGGCACAATGGTATTGCTACTGTCTCTGACTCTACCTGCTACAGAGCCAGTGGCTTTCTGGCACATTTTGGCAGGTGCAGCAAGTATAATGTAATCTCTGCTGTCCCCAACTTTACTCCGCTTGGAACTCTGTTGTTTTTTTATAGGTAAACCATCTGTTGTGGAGTTGCTGCCATCTCTGCCTTGCCACCCCACAGAACCCTTTTGCTGATTTCTTATGGGTAAATCTCTTGTCATGGAAATGGTGTTTTCCCTGGCTTTCCGATTTCTGGTGCCCCTCCGGTTAATTTTTACACGCAAATGCTTTCTAGGAAGAATGTCACTGAGTGAGCTCTGGCTTGTGTGAAGACTAGTTTGCTCCTGAGACTCGGAGCTTTCAGAGAGCTTCTTCTGAGGGCAGGCTTTTTCCTGCACAAGTTCTAGATTTGTTTCTGTGGTATGGATTTCTTGGACCCCATCTTGTGCAATACATTCAAAGACAGTGGACTGGTTACCATCCCACAAGAAATCATTTGGTTTTGGGCGGCGAATTGGTTCTACCACAGGAATGGGAGAATCTGGAGTTAGCTCTCTGTTTCCTAATGTAGGCTCCCACCCTGAAAGAAATGAAAAGGTATGTATATTGCAGTTAACAATGCCAGAATGATATGTAACAAACAGTATTTAAAATTGAGATTACATGCTCTTCTCAAATAGTCATTCAGTCTAGGGAGTGACAAGCTATGAAGCAGCAAAACCAGGAACAAACAGTTTAGTGACCAAGACATTGGGTGAGGGCAAGGAACTTTCTCTCATTCCTCCAGGTAAACTAAACCTGAGGCTGTCTTTGCACTCAAGGATCCCTTCCCATGCAGTGTCACAGTTCCAGATTAGGTCTTGGACAGAGTGTTGGTATGTTCTTGTGGAATATATACAATTTAATCTTGTTCATTTAAATGCTGATTTCTCTACCCCACTATCTGGTTTCCATCCTGACATTGCATTTTAGTACTTATTCTAAGCCATCACCTGTCTCAAGTTTGTGTAAACATGTTACCATTTGTCCTCTGTATTGCCAATAAAAACAACCAGCCAATGCTAAGTGGAGAGGGAGGGGAGGAGAAAGAGGGAGGAGAGCTCGGAGAGAGGACATGGAAACATCAGGAGAAATGAACTGGACCTAAGATATGATTAAGAAGCAAGTATAATGTGGGAAATCTAAATAGAAGGAAGCTATGTGGGCTTGGAGGTTTAGGATGGAATAATTATTGCCCTGCATTGTGCTTTAGGTTAATTAAATAAATCCTAGTCTTTGTGTGGTGATTTGGGAATACAGCTAGTTTAGGAATAACTGCTGTTTAACTAAAAGACAAATCAATATTAAATATTAATAATCATCAGCAGAGCAAGAGACCCTCGAGAGCGCAGCTAGTTCTGACAATGGGTATAGAAGAACTGAGACACCTGAGGGGACCCTGTGTTATTCTAAATGTAGGCACAGCCTTACCCACAGAGACCAAGTTTTCCAAGGTCTCTAGCATCACATCATGATACTCAGTCCTCTGTACTGGACCAAGTAGCCTCCATTCTTCCTGACTGAAGTCCACAGCCACATCCTGGAAGGTCACTGGCTCCTGAAATGTTATAGAAGTTTGATATTTGTCAATAGGGACAGAAGAAAGGCCACTGGGACATCCTACCACAGATAGGGATTCCTCTACTTTGGTGGTTTGCTTAGAGATAATGACTTCTGAAGTCCAAAAGAGATCCATAGGGTATTTCTCTAAACCAAAGTCTGGGTCCCAATCTGGTAGGCAGAGCTCCTAGTTGACCAAAAGCTACAAGTGCAATAAGCACATCATATTAGCATCTATATCAAACTTGCACCATAAGGACAACATCCCACCAAAGGACTTTCTCTGTCTGAAAACAGCCTTGTTCCATAGGGCAAAACCCACCATGTACATGAAGTCCTTGTCTTCATGGACAAGCATGACCTATATAAAGTATTCACCTATGTTCTATCAGTTTTTTTTGTTTTTTTGTTTTTTTTTTTGTTTTTTTTTTTTAATGAGCAGTAAGGGATTCTGAAAGGAAGACTCTTTCACTTCATCAACTTGTTTAGATCTAGGAGGTATTTTGCCAAGGTGGAAAAGAGCCTACCTTTTAAGGATCAGAATACAGAACAATGAGTCTGGGATTAATCAGTTTCTTCCCATTCCCAAGCAGCATCCTTGCCTGGGTACAATAGTACACTGCCCATTACATGAGAGCCAACAATCCCAATTACAAACCTGAGCCAATAAACCACACACAGAGCAAACAGCACTGACTGATGCCAAATACACACTATCATGCTGACTAATGGGGCTAATCCTACTGCATGCATAGCACCCAGTTCTGAGACAGATCTAAGCCTGTGCTATTTCATTCCTAATTCCCCAATAAAGTGTCTCTGAAGGACAAGAGCTCTCTCGTTCTAGCTAGGGTACAATGTGGTTCTCATAGCCTACCTGTAATTGTTCTGCTTCTCATGTCCCTCAGCCTTGGTCCTCTTAATCTTCCTGCCTTTTTCTTTCTCTATACTCAGGTCACAATGTCAGGAGGCAGGGTCACCCTTTACATTTGGGTTGTTTCAGAATTCTGCTCAGTCCCAAGAACTCACAAAGTTAAAATGGCCAACCTTCTGTGAAGCCTCAGTAAAACTTAGTGGAGACGGGGACATCTTAGGGGGTAGGCCCCTTAAAGGAAACTCTGACCAAAGAAACAAAAGGTAGGGTTCTTGCTTACCTCAGGTGGTACAATAATTGGTAAGGTAGTCAAGTCCTTCTTTTTCTCCTTCAGTTGACCAGTAGCCTCATTACAGCAGGCAGGCAGAGCTGGAGAAGATGGCACATAAAGGATCAATGGAGTGGTAGCCCTCAGGCAGATAGAACTACCAGGCCCTGCAACCCTTGACCTATGCATACTCATGTCCCATGTGACTTCTTCACAATGGGTAACCAATTCCCATAAATGGATGGGCCCAGTGTGTTACACTGTATGGACCATTGGGAGACTTAGTCTTCCCATTCCAGCATCTGTTTGAGGCTCTGGCTTCAGAGGCAATGGCTTCATATCTTTTCCTTAGTGGTAAAGTCTGTTTCTAGTCTCCAAGTCCTTATCATGCTTGTGTGGTTTCCCTTTTGCTGCATTGGAGAAGAGAAGGATCTTCCCTTGGTTACAGAGTGTGTAGCCATTTTATGCTTCTGGTCACATTCTATATCCCTGGCCAGAACTAACAGCCCTTCTAAGGATGCTCTATGGGCTTTTACAATGCTGATTCTACTCCAGCTAGCATGGGGACAAACGATGTGACCCAGGCTGGTCCACCATGCTATCACTTCACCTTGGCCATAGTAAATGGAATTCTGGTAGACATGGGAGACCATACTTTTAGAGAAAATGAAGCTTTTGCTGGAACACTTAGGAAAATGCAATCCTCTGTTTGGAAGCCTTAACGGGAATAAAGCCAGCTGAAGGCAGCCAAATGAGACATATAAGAGGGAATAAGGCTTGTATTGAAGCTCTTAATTCTAGAGGACACTGGAATTCTTCCAGTAAACTTTTCTTCTTAGTGCCACTTCACTGGGTTTTATTTGGTATATGCATGTGTGTATGGGTGCATGTGGACGCCGGGTGAGGATGCCTGGTGTCCTGCTACATCATTCTTTACTATATTCCTTTGAAACAGGGTCTCTCATTGAACTTGAAGCCAGGCTGGAGGCCAGCAAATCCTCATGACCTTCCTATCTCCACCCACTCTAATAGTGTGGTTATAGGCATGCATGACCATGTCCATATTTTTAAATGTAGCTTCTGGGCAGAAGTGAAATTCTGGTAACTGTCATAAACTGTTCCCCCTTCAGAATCATGGGGATTAAACCCAGAATGCTGTGCATGCTAGTTAAGTGTTCCATTCCTGTAACCCCAGTCCTTTTCTATTTTGAGAGAGGGTCATGATAAATTGATCATGCTGGCCTTAAACTCACTTGTAGCCCAGGCAGGCCCTGACTGGTGACTGGACTTGGCCTCTTGATAAGCCATGCCATCAGGTCTGGCAAAATATATTAAGATTTCAGAGAACAGAGCTCTGGCATCATCATCACTGCCTTATAAGACTTAACAGGGCTATGTTCTTTTTGGATATAACAAAGAACCCATTCTTTGCCTTTTCAACTTCTACAGGCTACCCAAAATTCTTGGCTCATCCATTCTGCCTCCTTTCTTCATCAGTCTAGTTACAGCAGGTATCAGTGTCAGAAACAGCCTCCATAAACTCCACCAGTATCCTGACCTCTTTACTACCTTAGTACCACCACATGTGCATTCATCTTTTCTGTAGGTCCACAGACTCAGTAAACTCTTGAGTCCTCCCTTAGTTACAACTTCATTCACAGCCCCTTCAAAGAATTGGAAGGTTGGTTGTTGTCAGAGATCCCAACAGGGTTAAAAACAAACAACAAAAAACCCCACTGCATCTATGAGATTCCATTGAAGCCCATAGAAGATTTTTGTTTGGGAGAAAAGGGCTGGATACCAACCACTTCAGGCTTCTATTGGCTCTGGAAGACACAGATGTTTGTGGTCTGGAGTGGAAACAACCCATCCTTAATCACCCCGGCACTCCGCATTCCTTCAAAAGCCATTTTTCACCTCATTCTTCCATGACACTCACCATCTTCCTTAGATACTGAGGTCACATTCTCCAACAGGGCCACTGCTGCCTGGCAATCCTCTGGGTGCTGTGACTCTACCCACACCCGAAACTTCTCAGGCAGTGCACTAAGGAACTGCTCAAGCACCAGCAACTCCAGGATCTGCTTCTTTGAACGTGTATTGGGCTGCAGCCACTGGTGACACAGCTCACGAAGCTGGGACACAGCCTTGTGGGGATCAGCTGACTCTTCATACTGGAAATGTCGGAACTTCTGATGAGCAGTTTCAGGGTCAGCCAAATGCTTGCTAGCCTGCTGAGCTGTCTTGAGTTTACCTGGGCTCAGGTCTTCTCCATGTTCAGGATAAAGAGATTGAATCAGGGCATTCCGGGGACCAGCCACATCCTTGTTCAGTGTAAGGACTTCAACAACATTGATATTCATCAGAGGATTCTCAGCAGGAAAGGAATTTACTCCAGGGTCCAGAGAAGGTATGGAACATTCTAAAAGTTAAAACCAGAGCAAAAGCTAGGCAGTGAGGCACACTCTTGTAACCACTGTTCTTGGAATGTAGCGGCAGGAGGGGAAACTACAAATAAGCATCTAGCATCATCTGCATGATGAGTTATAGGCCAAATAGAGCCACAGAGACAGATTCATCTAAAAAACAAAAATAGGGCTGGGTATGTAACTCAGTTGGGAGAAAATTACCTACCATTCAGGAAGCCCTGGGTTCAACTACCAGCAGTGCATTAAAACCAGGCACTGTAATGCATGCCTTGTAACTCCAGCACACAAGAGTTACAGGTAGGAGGATCAGATGTTCAAGGTCAAGCCTGGTAACATAGTAAAATTGAGGCCAGCTTGAGATACATGTCTCCCCCTCATCATTCCTCATATTTGCTTCAAAATTTTGTTCACTGGTTTTAGCAATATATTACAAACTTTCCCGTTACTGTATATTTTAAGTGTGGATGCTAGAGAATGGTATCCACTTAAAAGAATCATGATATATGTATTTGAGATGACGGATAGTATACAAAGGTCACAGAGAACAAATATATGAGAGAAGAAAGGTATATTTGAACAAAATTCAACAAGCCATGCAAACACACTACTTAACTAGGCTCTATCCCAGTGGTTCTCAACCTGTAGGTTATGACACCCTTTCACAGGGGTCACCTAAGATCATTGGAAATATTGGATATTTACAACTCATAACAGTAGCAAAATTACAGTTATGAAGTAGCAACAAAAATAATCTAAAGGATGGGGTCATTACAACATGAAGTATATTAAAGGATCACAGCATTAGGAATGTTGAGAACCATTGCCCTACACCAAATACATGGCCACTCTACCTGCCTCAAAATTTCTCTTTGCTCTCTCAAAGCTTGGACTCATACTGGAATTCCCTTTGAAAACATACCTGTTTCTTGTGGTTTCTTCAGATATTTATTCACTCTGTGGGTACCTTCTTACTAAGCTCCAAGCTTGATAACAAATTGGAATTTATAGAACTTGCTTTCTTTTTTAATAATCTCTGATATTTCACTTCTTTTTTTTTTTTTTTTCCTTGAGAGAAGGTTTCTCTGTGTAGTCCTGGCTGTCCTGAACTCACTTCATTTCACTTATCTTACTGTTATCCTTTCTAATTGAGTATTTTCTCAATCTCAGATAATGTAGTCACTAAAGCTGATGATCTCCCCATAGAATACATCCAAAGGGTTCTTGCCCATATGAGTCCTCTGATATAGAATACTACGAGGACTCCTACTGAAGTCTCCCAAATTGTCATGCTCAAAGGAATCTCTGTTGGGTTTCATAACACTCAGTTCCTTCCCAATAGTGATTACATTCTTAAGGTTATCCCTAGCACAACTGTGATGCCAAATAAGAGAACTACATATCGAAGTACTTCTATATCATGCATATTCTCATGGTTTCATAGTTCTTAGATTATATTACTTGGTATAAAAAATTTTCCAAACACAAAACTGTAATTTTTTTTGGTGGATATCTAGTATAAATTCTCTCAAGATAAGATCAACTTAAGTGAAAAGCCATTCCTGCCACAATCATATTTGTGAGATTTCTTACCTTTGAGTGAGTTCTCAGATATTGGAAATTTCACAAAAAGACTCCCATCCAGACTAATATCATGTTTTAGCCATCTAATAGTACAGGCAAGTACAAGCTGAGTTGAAATTGGGCTTTCTCACACTAAGCAAATTTACTGTAATATTATTTTTCCGTGACAGGGTTTCTCTGTGTTGCCTTGGCTGTCCTGGAACTCTCTATAAACCAGGCTAGCCTCGAACTTTCAGAGCTCTGCCTCTAGATTTTGGACACTCAAACAAATCTGTAAAGCTCTGAGCCCTTAGACATCTGTATACATGATGTTCCTTTATTTCCCATGTGTTTGTATTCTAAAATTTTTGTAATTATTTCATTCTCCATGATTGTTCAAGCATGTGGACATTGTTCTACATTATCCAGCAGTTATCTGTTTCTCTTCCTCAAAAAAAAAAAAAAAAAAAAAATATTCTTTTTGTTTGCTTTTATTTTTCAAGACAGCATTTTTCTACGTAGACCAGGCTGGCCTTGAACTCAAGAGATCTGCCTGCCTCTACCTCCTGAGTGCGGGGATTAAAGGTGTGTAACACAACTTCCCAGCCCACAAGAAATGATTTATAGGGTTCTCTTCATGCTTCATTCCTTAAGTTGACAATATCAAATTGGGGCTAGAGAGATGGCTCAGCAGTTAATAGTACTGGCTATTTTTCCAGAGGACCTGGTTTCCATTTCCAGCACATATACATATGAGGGCTGAAAACCGTCTCTAACTCCAGTCCCAGGGAATCAGATGCCTTCCTCTGGCCTATGTGGGAACTGCATGCACAGTGTATAGATAAACACATAAGCAAAACACATACACAAAGAAAAAAAATGTAAAGTGTTTTGTTTTTGGAGGCTCTCCTATGATTGTGACTTATTCATGTACTAGTTAATTTCTTGACAGTGTCTCACTAAGCTACCTTGGTAGTTAGGAACTCACAAAGATCAGCATTCCTGTCTCTCAAGTGCTTTGAATAAAGGTTTATGCCACCGTGCCTGGCTAATAATATCCTTTATGCATTGTTTTTCTAATGAATAAATCTAGCTATCTTTCAAGTGTCTCACTTGAGGGACATTCATGTAGCTGTGCTTTTTTGAATGGCTACAGAATGACAACTGAATATGAGCACAAACTAATTTATTTTCCCATATTGACGTCACAGGATCTTATTCAAGTCAATGAGTAAGAGGATGAATGACCCCCTAACACATCTCTCCAGCCTGCTTTTCATACCTTCAAAACAAGTTAATTCAAAAAATCCAGGTTAAGTTTTCCTTGCAATGCCCAGCTGGGGATGTAGCCCAGTGGCAGAGTGCTTGCTTAGCATATACAAGGCTCTGTTATCAGTCTCCAGCACCAGAAAAAGTGCTTATAGTAAAAATACATATTATAAACAACAGCCACAGGAAATCCCTTCAAAGCTTTCTTCACCTACAGGAATTTCTACCCACTTTTTTTGTCCAGTTTAGCTAATTAATAGCCAAATCCATTCAGTCTACCTTTGACTCAAACATGTTCTTTAATTCTCTCCAAACCTGTTACTACTCTCTCACATCAGGCATTTTCATCTTACCCCTGGAGACTACTATAGCCTCCTTCCTTTCTCCATCTGTGTCCTGTCACAGCTCTTTACAAACCAACCAGAGTGAGCAGTGAAAAGCCATGTCACACCATTCTTTGACGATAAAAATCAAATTTCCCTCACAGCTAATGTGGCTAGACTGTCTCTTCTGCATGTTCTTGTATTTTGGTTACCTACTCCTAACTATAAAATAGGGTCCAGAGAAAGGGTGTAGTTAAGTCACTGACTCCAGTCCCTTTGTGTTGTGGCTAACAGTCATCAGCAAAGATTGCACTAGGATCTAATAGGTGAACAGGGACAGAAACAGTGGTTCCAATGCTACTTCTGCCAGAGCACAAAACAAATAAAAAACAAAACAAAAAGAAGCATCCAATAACACATGGATTGCTTTATGACCAAGATATAGATAAAAAATTTGAAGATAGCAAAAACAGTGAAAACCAGAATGTCATTTATGAACACAAAAATACACCCATATGGTAAGGCATTTCTTGTATCTACTCTGTTCCCCCTTTAACTGTTCAAAGGGGGGAAACCACTATAATGACCTTGGAAGGTTCTACAAAGGAATAGGAAGTATTACTGATTTGTATTCATTATAAAGCACTAGATGAATATTTATTCATTCAGATGAATGTTGATGTGAAACAAAGTAGAATCTAGCACCATGCCCATCAAAACCTAGAAAATTTCCTATTAAGTCAGGCCAGATACTCACTCTTTACTTTCAGAGTCATGATATTTTGGATGTGATGATGTAACTTTCCAAAGAAAAAAATTAACATAGGGCTGAAGAGATGGCTCAGAGGCGGTGGTGGTTTGAAGGAGACTGACACAATAGGTTCGTATGTTTATTACTTGGTCCCCAGTTGGTGGAACTGTTTGGGGAACAATTAGAACTTTTGGCCTTGTTGGAAAACTTGTGTCACTAGGGGCATTTCCAAAGCCCATGGCAGTTCCAGTTGATGCTCTCACCCTCTGCCTCCTGCTTGTGGATCAGATGTATCTCAGCTACTGCTCCAGTGCCATGCCTGCCTATTGCCATGCTACCCACCACGATATTCATGGACTAACCCTCTGAAACTATAAGTAAGCCCCCAATTACAGTTCCAAGATTTGGGGTTTGCCATGCTTACTTTTGATCTTGTGTTGATCCAGTACCTCCACACTTTCACTTTCTGGAATGGGGAATATATATTCTGCACAATTGTATGTTGGAGGTATATAACTTGCCTTTTGCATTTAAAGGGTGTTACAGTTAAAGAGATTGCTCTGTCTCAGAAGAGAATTTGAACTTGTGTATGTGTGAGTGCAGTACCCTCGGAGGACAGAAGAAGGTGTCAGATCCTCTGAGACTGGAGTTACAGATGGTTCTGAGCTGCTATTGGATGCTGGGGATCAAACCTGGGTTCTCTGCAAGAATAGCTAGTATTCTAACCACTAAACATCTCAATAGCCCCCAAACTTTGAATGTTTAAATAGTGTTGAGACTGTAAACAACTATGGGTACTTTTGAAGTTGAACTGAATGCATTTTGTTTTATGATACTGTCATGGGCCTATGGGGGCCAGAAAGTAGATTGTGTTGATTTGGATGAGAATTCCCCTTCCAGGCTAATATATATGAATGTTTACCTCCCAGTTGGTGGAACTGTTGGGAAAAGATTAGGTATGGTCTTCTTGGAAGAAGTATGTCACTGAGGGTGAGTTCTGAGGTTTCAAGCTCATGCCATTCCCAGTTACCTTGAGCTTTCTCAATGCTTCCAACTTGTGGGTTAAGAAGTAAGCTCTTAGCTACTGCTTCAGTGCCACGCCTGCCTGTTGTCATGCTCTTCCCCATGATGGCCATGGACTCACCCTCTGAAAACTGCAAGCAAGTCCTCAATCAAATGTTTTCTCTTATATCTTGGTCATGGCATATCTTCACAGCAACAGAAAAGTAATTAAAACACCCGTGTTAAAAGAACTTAGGAGAATGACAGGATGACAGCCTCATCTGAACAACTGTGCAAGAAAGAATTAACCAGAACAGATAACACCAACAACTTAAGTCCAATCAAATTTAATGTACATTCTAACAGGATTTGCTCAAGTAAACCAGGCAAACTGGTATTTATCTGGAGAACCAGATGGCAAAAGACATCCAAGCTTTGTTTTCACTGTGTAGTCCTAGAACTCACTTTGTTGACCAGGCTGGCCTCAAACTCAAGAGATCTGCCTGCCTCTGCCTCCCCAGTGCTGGGATTAAAGGCACGTGCCACCAATGCATGGCTTATTATTATTATTATTTAATTACAAGAGGAAAAGAAATTTACTGAAGCTCATTAATATACAATAAAATGTGGTATGTACTTAGAGAGGAAAAAAATGAAGAACAAAGTACAAGAATAAAGAAGCAGCTTCTGTACAATGACAATAGTAATTTAGTCTATGGAAAGATAGTGTTTCCAACAAACAGAAAAATGAATCAGAATTTTATGGGGCTGAAAGAACTTATACATACTGATAAACAGAACAAAAAAAGTTAAAAATGCTTGAATTCACAAGTATTCAGACAATATGTCTATGTGCTTAAAAACAGAAACAAAAACCTTAAAACAGAAATAAAAACAGGAGCAAGTGTAGTAGCACACATTTCTAATCCCAGAATTTCTAAGGTAGAAGAATGATCATGAATTCATAGCCTTAGTTAATTAGTAGGTTGGAGGCCAGCCTGGACTATATAAGACCTTATCTCAAAACAAAACAAAACAACCAAGAAACCAAAACAGCAACAACAAAACTCCCAACACAAACACCACTACCACCACACACAAATCCCAACTACCTCCCCCAGCCCCAAAGAAAGACTGAGGCTAGGGGGTGTTAGTTCATCAGTAGCATGTCTGCTTTGCTTATCACATGAAAGGCCCTGGGCTTATTAATCACTAGCACCATGAGAAAAGATGACTGCAGATCCGAAAATAATATACTTATTACAACATGCTACCTGGGGTCTCACACTGCTTGGAAGACATTAGTCTCAGAATAACCAGTAAGCCCATCCCTTTTTGGAACTCCCACATGCCTGACTCTTACCTAGAAGGGTATCTTGAGGAATTTTTTTCTCCACTGGCCAGAAGTCTTCTACTTCTTCTAACTGAGATATCACATTTGGCTTGGAAAAGTGATGTTCTGTTCAAGGGAAAAAGAGACAGGGCTTGGGGATTCTGCTTAAACTGCTGTCTATTATAGCACTCTATTCTTTCCTTAGCCCATGCTGTGACATGATGGCTTCAGGCCTTGGGCAGTGACTACTACACATTCATTCCCTTTGTTGGGTTTCTTGGGTTTCCCTGATAGCAGAGGTACCATCAAGTAAAAAAGGGAGATTGTTCAATTGGCGGGTATTCTGGGAAAGCTTTTGCTTCCCTACTAAATTTGATAGTTCAGAAAGAACTGGTCAGTACTATCTACTGTTCTTGTTTCTACCTAAACACAGACATAAAGCTTAGAGCTATAGCTATATAATACTAGAGTAGGCAGAAAACTCCTTAAGAACAACAAAGAAATCACAATCTTTGATGATACTCCTGAGCTGCTGGACACTGACATCTCATATGTTGGAAGTGCCATAAAAATTATAGGCAACTGTCACTGTAGCTACAAACATCCCTTATACACTCTGTCCAGTGTTCAGGGGGCTCTGATATATCGACTGGATGAAACTTCTGAAGACATACTGAAAAGTTGCCCTTTTTCTCTCTACCAAGCTCTACACTCCCTTGACGCTTCCACTCTGGTCCCTCCTGCTTAAGCCCAAGCACAAACAGTTCAGAGGTACCACACATTTGAAGTTACCAAGTGGTGGTGGTAGGAGGGATTGGGGGAAGAAAGAGGTAGAGTCAAGACTGGCTCTTAATTTCCAATCCTCTTCCACCTCTGGAATTACAAGTGTGTTCCACCCACCCAAGGCCCAAACAGAACTTTATTAAAAGTGGAGGCTGTCTTACCCACTGAAATCATGTTACTGTAGTTCTCCATCATGATTTCTCTATATAAGCACTTCTGTTGGAGGTCCAGCTGTGCCCACTCTTCCTTGGTAAATGTCAGTGCTACATCTTCAAATTTCATAGGTTCCTAAAACCCAAACGATGTTGTTCAGCCACAGGTCTTTCTCCTCCACAGTGACAGAAAAAAGGAAAGGCTGACCAAGACGACACAGTAACATCTACTTATCTTATCTGGAGTTTATCTGAATCCTTGAGCAAATTGTTGGTCTGACACTAACATGGAGGACACTTAAGACCAGTCTAGAAAAACGTTCATTTCTCATTACCCAGGGGATAGGGCTGTTGGTTCCAATCTACATCTCTTTTCTTGTTGTTGAATTGAATTGTCACTTCCTTAAAGTAGCTGCCGAAAAAGTAAACACGAGCCTTCTATCTTCCTACACTTGCCAGTTTCTCTTCCGAACCCCCAGCTTTAAAAAAAAATGGTTGAAAACGAATGGCGAGATGACTCAGTGGGTAAAGGTGCCTGCTACTAAGCCCGGGTTGTATCTCCAGGACTCACATGTTGGCAGGAGAGCTGCGATTCGGGAAGTTGTCCTCTGTCCTTTACACGAAGGCAGTGGCACACACATGCATACCCCCACACAAAAACAAATGTAATATTATTATGTAAATACGTAATTTAATTGAAAAGCCTCAATTTGGCCTGCAGAGTTCCCAGTTCAAAAATAGGTTTCTTTCTTTCTTCTTCTATTCTAGCCATCTTCTTGGGCACTCTAGGTTATTTGATAACAGACTTCTCACGATCAGACAACCCACCTCCGGCGCAGACTCAAAAGCTGAAAGAAGCCTCTACTCACATGGGACCCGGATGCTGGAAGCGTGGAAGCCATACTTTCCTCAACGTTCTCTCGTGAAAGTAGGCAGAGTGCTGAGGAAACTGAAGATGGAAAGAGAGTAGAGCGACCCTAAGGAATGTGGGCCCGTTGCTCCCTCATCTCTGCCCATACCCGGTCCCTCAGCGGGACATGATCAGTCCACCCCCACCTTGGAAAATGTCTACTGAGTCCTCTCCCCGACTCCCACACGCCTACAAGACAGGTTCCCCTCTAACCGAGAGGGGACAGCTGATGTCCTCCAACGCAGAACGCGGTTGGTTTTCTTAAACCGTGCCCAAAATCCAGAGCGCGAAGTCTCTCCTCAGGATCCGGGTCCACGACTACACAGCTCCTCCCGGGACCGTAGAGGTGGAACCGCCAACAAACCCTAGACTCCAAGACGTCGTAAATTAAAAAAACAGAAGGAGGGTGCTGTCTCCCTCAGGCTCTCACGCAGCACTGCGAATGCACGCGAAAGACACAATGGCGCTGGCCCGTCCGTCTGCCCCTAACTGCGTCAGCTCACTGGTCCGGACTACAACTCCCAGACGCCCCCGCAGCGTCGAGCGGCTGCAGTCAGGCAGCATCCGTCCTGTTGGCTGGCAAAGCTGAACTCTGTAGAGGTGTGTTGTTGGTTGCTATAGAACTAGGAAGAAGCCTTTGAAGGAGGATACTAAGCTGCTGAGCTCCAGCACCTCGGTGGACAGAGACCGAGGCTGGGAGAGAGTCGAACCCATTAATAGTAGTGAACGCGCATGAACGAACCGGAAGTTGTTCTTTCTAACAAGGGGTGGGCCAGAAGTGCTGGTGTTAGACCCGCTACAAAGGGAAATGGAGGATCGGATGTGTGTGAGGAGAACTAAAATTTCCATCACTCCCAGGGAGGTTAAACGTAAATGTCCACACAGGGTCTGAAGAGATGCATGGTTAGTTGTATTCTACAGACAGAGAGGTTGTAGGACCTGCTAATGTCAGTGACCTGTGATTAGGTTTGTTTTTAGTGGCAGCCTGGATGTTATCCAGTAGGAGGAACCTGAAGTCTACCTCTGACCATAATCCGGTATGTTTTTAACTTCCTTGACATCTCTGAATGACAAAGAATTCTATTGTGTTCCTTATACTATCTAGTATTCTATTGCTATGGTCTCTTTGTATTCTGTTCTAACTGATGTTAGAACAGTAATCTTGTCTTACTTGGAAGCCCAGACATTCTGATTCGTACATATCCTCCTCCATCCAGGGCTTGTGTACTCCTTCGAGGTTTCGAAGTAGGGCCTCAGCAACACAGTGTATATCCGTGGCTATGGTTCTTTTTATGTTTGAGGTAGGCTGCATATTGTTCTTAGTTGTTCAGTTAAATTTTAGATATCAGTATTGACTCAGATTATCATGCTACTTCCTTGGAATCTTTGTTCATTCATCCATCCATCCATTTCATTTCATCTTGTATCTCATATGTCCCAGACTTTTCTTGAATTAGGTTAGCCTTCATTTCTAATCCTTTTGCTTCCATCTCCCCAGTGCAGGAATTACAGATGTGGACCACAATGCCCATCTGTATGTGGCGTTAGTATTGGAACTCAGAGCTTTGTGCATACTAGGTAGACACTCTGATGACTGAGCTAAATCCTCAGCCCTCCTTGGAATTTCATAGCTAGTAGATAGAGCATCCCCATTGAATAAGTAATTTGGTCCCTTTGTTAATATTTCAAATTTAATAACTGGCTATTTGGCAAACTATTATTGTGTGACAAAGCTGTGTAAAATAGCCATTGACTGACAGTTTCATTTTAGATGTCAGTGTGCATTCAGATGGCTCACCCTATGGCTCAATAGTGAGCTTTATTATTTCAAGTAGGCAGGTTCTCTTTTCAGTTAAAAGTTAATTCTTTTTTGGTGTGTGGCGGGTTGTTTTGAGAAAAGGTTTCTCTGTGTAACCTTGGCTGTCCTGGACTCACTTTGTAGACTAGGCTGGCCTCCAACTCATAGAAATCCACCTGCCTCTGCCTCCCAGAGTGCTGAGATTACAGGTTTTAACCACCAAGAAAACCTCTAATTATTATTTAATAATAATTCGTATTAGTAAAGTTAAATCTGGGCAATGGTGGTGCACACTTTTAGTCCTAGCACACTTGGGAGGCAGAGGTTGATGGATCTCTGTTTGAGGCCAGCCTACTCTACAGAGTGAGTTTCAGGATATCCAGGGCTACACAGAGAAACCCTGTCTTGAATAATAATAAAAATAATAATAATACATATTTGTTTGGTTTAGTGTGTGTATGTGTATATACCACAGTGTGCATATGGAGGTCAGAAGACAGCTTTCAGGAATTAGTTTTGTCCTTCTACCATGTAGGTTCCAGGGATAGAACTTAGGTGGACAGGCTGGTAGGAAGGAGCCATCACATAGCCATCTCAGTGGCCCGAATATTGATTTTTTTTAAAGTTTACCATTAGCTGGGTGCGGTTAACTCCCAGAATTCAGGGAGGCAGAGGCAGGTGGGTCTCTGTGAGTTTGAGGCCAGCCTGGTCTACAAAGTGAGTCCAGTACAGCCAAGGCTACACAGAGAAATCCTATCTCTGAAAAAACAAACAACAAAAACGAAACAAGTGTATACTT
Organism: Psammomys obesus; assembly: GCF_907164565.1. NCBI lineage: Eukaryota > Metazoa > Chordata > Mammalia > Rodentia > Muridae > Psammomys > Psammomys obesus. Next base: position 1,023,545 of record NW_026590435.1, read on the forward strand.
ATTTATTGTACGTATGTATATTCGTGCACCACAGCATATGTATTGAAGTCAGGAAATAACTCTCCTTTAACCTGTGGGTTCTGGTGATTGTGCCCACATTTGTAGAGTGGGCAGGACTACATAGTCTCTCAAGGTTAAGATGTGCTCCTAGTGGTGGATTGAATCATATCCAGGAGGGGGAACCTTTCATGGATCAAATATTACTTTCTGGAATTTTTTTCTTGTTTACTTATGTGTTACACACTTGTGAATGATCACACACATCCAAAACAAAAGGAAGATTAGCAATTTTGATTTCAAAAGTTTAGTTGTTCTTGTTTTATAATGAAACAGACAAATGTGCTGTAACTATTGGGGAAAAGGTGAAAGGATGTTAATAAATAACATACTTAAAAATCCAATATAATTTCTTTTTCCTTCTCTCTCTCTCTTTCTCTCTCTCTCTCTGTTTTGAGATAGGGTCTCAATATGTAGCCCTAGCTGGCCTGTAACTTACTATGTTTATCCATGTTTATCATGCTAGCTTTGAACTTACTTACCTCTAAGTGCTTGCCTCTGCCTCTAAGTGCTGGAATTAAAGTCCTGCACCACCATGGTCAGCCCAGTGGAAAAAATTTCAAAATCAAAGAAATCAAAGTAAAGTAGGCATAGTAAGAACCAAAGCTTCATAAACTAACATTCATATATATATATATATATATATATATATATATATATATATATATATACAAAACTGCAGTAACTTAAACAATATTGGGGTAAAGGGTCCTTTAACATTAGAATTAAAAACATAAAGTGTGAGGTTAATTTGTGAGGATATATTTGAGGTGCTTGAGTAAACTTACATAGATAAAATTGTGTTCCAGAATTAGAAGCCAGTGTGTGTCGTTTCTTCCTTTCTTCATTAGATTCAATAAAGTTTCAAATATTAGTACAGTGGTGCTTTGGAGAGGCTTGGCATCTTGGGTCTGTGCACCTTTCTTTCTCCTTTCTCCTAAAAATGTGAGGGATGGAAGGAAAGAGGGACAGAATCTACTCCTCTCCTATGCAAGAATGATTTAGATTGGATTCAAACTTAAGGAGAAATGTCTACAAAAATTACTTGTTCAAAAATATTCTTTTTTAAATGTGATGAACCATCTTGACAGCTCCAACAAGGACTCTTTTTTAAAAAAGATTCATTTATTAATTTATTATGTATACAGTATTCTGCCTGAGCCCAAGGAGAGGGCACCAGATCTCATTATTGATGGTTATGAGCACCATGCGTTGCTGGGAATTGAACTCAAGACCTCTGGAAGAGCAGCCAGCAGGACTACTCTTAACCTCTGAGCCATGTCTCCAGCCTTGAAGGACTCTTTTGATGACTGTATTAGTCAGGGCTCTCTAGAGAAGCAGAACTGATGAATGAATGAATGGATCTCTATCTATCTATCTATCTATCTGTCTGTCTGTCTGTCTGTCTATCTATCCATCCATCTATCCATCTATAAAAGGGCTTTTATTAAAATGGCTTACAGACAGTGGTCCAACTAGTCCAACAATAGCTGTCTACCAATAGAAGGTCTAAGAATTCAGTATTTGTTCAATCCAGAAGTCTAGATGCTACAGCTAGTCTTCAGTATACATTAGCATCCCAAAGAAGTAGGCTCTAATGCCAGTGAAGCATTGGACTTAGCAGCGAGAGCAAGAGCAAACAGTCAAAGAGGGAGAGCTTTCTTCTTCCATGATTTTTATATAGGCTGCCAGCAGAAGATGTGGCCCACGTTAAAGGTGGAATTTTTGACCTCAAAAGATGCCAATTAAAAGTGGGTCTTCCCACTGGGTGGTGGCACAGGCCTTTAATCCCAGCACTTGGGAAACAGAGGCAGGTGGATCTCTATGAGTTTTAAGCCAGCCTGGTGTATAGAGCTAGTTCCAGGACAGCCAGAGCTGTTCCCCATCCTGTCTTGAAAAAAAAAAAAAAACAAAACAAAACAAACAACAAAAACAAAGAAAGACAAAAAAGTGGGTCTTCCTACTTCAAATGATTTAATTAAGAAAAATCTCTCACTCTCATAGGTGTATCCAGCCACTTGGGTTTTAATTAAGTTCATATTTAGTCAAATTAACAACCAACAACAGTCATAAGTCTGTTAATGGCCCCCCTCCCCCACAAATAATTCAAGATAATCTGTCTCAAGATATTTACCACAGTTTCACCTGTAAATTTCCCTTTGTCATGTGAGGTAATGTGTATACATGTTTATCTGTGGGCTAAGGTGGTCTTCAGTAGAAGAGGAGCATTCCATTCTGCTTACCATAGGAAAGGTGTCCTCTATACACATGCTTATATCCCACTGGACACACATGACACATCTGCTTCTTAGCTGTGAGAAGCTGGGGAAGAGAATAGCCAGCATTTTGACATCTAATAGGGGAATCAAGTTTTGTTGCACCAGATGAGGGTGAAACAGCCACAGTCAATATACAGAGGTTAGCTTGAGTAAATCTCATCTGTTTCAGGGGAAGCTTCTCAAGTTGAGTTTTCAGATCTGAGGGTACTTTATGGTATAAGTTACTTACTGATAGCAGAGATCTGGAATTGAGTTAAGTCTCAATAGGAAGGGAACAGTCGAGCTGGGAATCTTGCTTATTGGGAGTGCTTGAAAGGGAAGATGGCTTTCCATGGTAGGTAAGAAGAAAGAAAAGGTGAGTATTTCCTTCAATTAGGAAGGAAGCCAGCATTTCAAAGGATTCTTAATGAGTGAGAGGAATATCTTTAGGATTCATGTATGAAACTAGCTCACTCATCCTTTCTCCAGGTACCCTGTTAGGAAGCCATTGATGAGGATGCCTAGCCATCAGCAGCAGGGGTTAATCTACTCAGTGTAACCATATGGGTTCATTCTGTTTCTGTTCTCTATGTGATTAATCCACAGACCTATAACTTACTCTGATCTGAACCATTCACTAAAAGGTTTCTTGAAAGCAATTGGGTTAAACGAATGAGCATAAACTGGGAAGCCTATAGTTTTGATTAAAGATTTGGAAAATATATTAGGTTGGAAAATGGCCTCTAAAGATGTCAGGCCCTGATCCCTGGAGCTTCTGACTATTATTCTCACAAAGGACCAGAGACTTTGCATATGTATTAAATGTATTTGTAATGGGAAGGCTATACTGGGTTACCCATGCAGCCATGTGCAAGCAGAGAGATTTGAATACACACATACACATACACATACACATACACAAAAAGAAGGTTTGTTACCACAGAGAGACAAAGGTTGAAGTTATGCACCCATAAACCAAGGAATGAGAGCATCCACCGTAGCCTGGTAGAGGCATGGAATGAATCCTTTCCTGAAGCCTCTTTGTGGAGCTTAACCCTGCCAACTCCTTAATTCATTCAGTGATACTGATTTTATACATATGGCTTCCAGAATACAAGGATTTTTTAAAATTAAGGTATATCTCATTTTAAGATAGCAAGTTTGTAGTAGTGGAGTTAAAGTATCCATAGGAATGTAAAATAAGTACATTCTGTCTTTGCTGGCAGCTATAATGTAATTGGGGGCTAATTTAAGAGCAGCTTATATATGGGACTAGAGAGATTTATCAGTGGTTAAGAGCACTTGCTGTTTTTCTAGTAGACTCAGGTTCAGTTCCTAGCACTTACAGTATGGCCCACACTTGTTTGTAACTACAGTTCCAGATCTGACAACCTCTTTTGGTCTTCTTGGGGAGTCAGGCATGAAACTAGGCAAAACACCCGTACACATTAAAAAATCTAACCAGTATGAAGGTAGCCTAAGGGAAAGATGGAAATGGACTGTTTAGCGCGATTGCTGAACTGCTAGATCATACTGAGGTTATAGCTGTATTGGTGATCTAATTCTCTAAACGTATAGATGAAAGTTAGACTGAGGTGGGCTAGCTGTTAATAGTTACAAAATCTGACTCATAAAACAACAGTGGCAGATCCATTTTTGTGTTTGCTTTTTTGCTTGGGTTTGTTTAAAATTGAAGCATGAATCTCTGTCTCATTAATTGGTATTTAGTTTTAAAATTTAAAACTATGTGTCAGTATATTTATGAATGTGATGTGCATGTGAGTGCAGGTGCCTGTGGAGGTCAGAGACAACATATCCACTGGAACAGGAGATACAGGTAGTTGTAAAACTTCCTGATGTGGGTGCTAGAAAGTGAGCTTGGTTCTGTTGCAAGAACAGCATGCACTGGTAACTACTGAGCCATCTCTCCAGCTCGTAAAGATTTATTTTTATGTGTATGTGTTTGTGTGTGTATGTGCACATGTGTGTGCAGGTGCCCTTGGAGTCCACAAGCAGATGTGAGATCCCCTGAAACAGGAATTGTGAACAGCCTAGTGTAGATGGTGGATCTTCACTCCTGCTCTCTGATAGAGCTGAAATGCTCTTAAATTGTTCAGCCATCTCTTAGTCCTGGTATCTAGTTTTAAATGGCTTGACATGGCAGTGCACTCTTGGAATGCTAGCACTTGTATACTGAGGTAGAAAGGTAGCAAATTCAAAGTCAAACTGAGCTTCATCTAGAGCTTTAGGCTAGCCTGTGATACATAATAAACCCTCAGCTCAAAGACAACAAAACAACCCCCCCCCAAAAAAAAAAAAACCAACAACAACAAACAAACCAACCAAAACAAAAAAAACCAACCAGGTCTGAGGGATTTAGTTACTGGTTAAAAACACAGGCTGCTCTTCTGGAGGGATTGGGTTCCATTCCCAGCACCCACATGGTGGCTCACAACTATAATTCCAGCCTCAGGTCATCTGACATCCTCTTCTGGCTTGTAAGGGCACCAGGCATGCATGTAGTATACAGACATACATGCAGGCGACCCCCCTACAATGTTTTTTTAAAATATATGACACATACACACATATGATATAGAGTATATATAGTATATACAGTATATGTGACAGGTTTAAGTCCTCATCTTAACAGCTCAATGACATTGTTTTTTTTTTGTTTGTTTGTTTTTTGTTTTTTTTTTTTTGAGACAGAGTTTTATGTAGCCTGGGTTGACTTCAACTTACTGTGTAGCTAAGATGACCATGAACTCCTGATCCTCCTGATCTCCCTTGTGCTGAGATTAGCAGCCTGTACCACAAAACCCACCTTCAGTTCATTTTTTTATTTTATTTTATGTGCATTGGTGTTTTGCTTGCATGAGGGGTCAGATCATGGAGTTACAGACAGTTATGAGCTGACATATGGGTGCTGGGAATTGAACGTGGATTTTTGGGAAGAGCAGTCAGTACTCATAACCTTTGAGCTATCTCTCCAGCCCTTCAGTGGACTTTCTAAAAATCTATTTTTCATACTGTGTATGTGTGTGTGCCTGTATAAGTTTTTGTGTACCATGTGTTTGTAGATGCCCATGGAAGCCAGAAGAAGTGGTTGGATACCCTGGAACTGGAGTTACAGGGAGCTGTGTACCACCAAGCATGGGTGTTGGAAATGAACCCAGGTCATCTTCAAGGGCAGCAAGTCCTATTATTTAATGAGTCATTCTTCCAAGCCCCTTCAGTGTATTTAGTATATAGAAATATATATGTGCTCATCACATGGGTCACAACTGTACAACTTCCTAAATCCCTACGGCTCTCTAGAGAGTATAAAGGTAACCACTACCTTGATTATCTCCCATTAAATAGTTTTTCCTTTCTTGCATCTGGTGGTTTCACTCAACAATGTTTCAAGTTTATGCTAGTTATTGTATCAGTAGTTCACTCTAACTGCTGAGGGCTGCTGGAGTGCTTGATTTCTTTTTTTCTCCATTACAACTAAAATGTCTATAGACAACACCCTTTTTACACCTCTTTTGGGACATGGCTCACATAGCATTATGAGTTATTATTGTTATTTCCTCTTTGGAAATTTCTCCTTGAAATAGAGTTTTTGACTCTGCCTGTTTGAAAGTGTTTACTCTTTTATATGAATGCTATCTTTGTTGAGCATTATATTCTAAAACTGGTATCCTTTTGTTACTGGAATCCTTTCTTGTCCTCTAGTACTTAGGATTTCTGAACAGAAACCAGTGCTATGTCTACTCTCCATTTTTCTGTAAGGGTTTTTGGTTGAGTTTATCATTATTCTTGGTATTTGAAGACTGCAAGGCAATGGTATATCTTTAATTCTGCCTAGATATTGGTTGTACTCCACACCTAAATAAATAGTGTAATGCTATGATAACACCCTGATAAGTTACTGTAATCTGTCTGATTTGTTTGCAGTGAGAACATAGAATATGCAGGGGAAATTAATGATATAACTTTCAGCCTTCAAATATTTTAAAATCATCTGTACATTGAAGAGTATGCTAAGGGATGTATGATTTATGTGTGGCTCTTCAAAGTTGGTGGTTTCCTAATTGTCCTTGATGAAGAAGGATATGTTGTTGATAGCATTTACATGTAAATTGATTAGCAATTGCAATAATTTTTATCAGACATTGCTCATCAGGTCAGAGCGTGAGTCCCATTAGTTGGTGTTTTTGAGGCAGAACAGAGAGACGTGTAGTAAAGAACGGCTTGTCTGTGACTGAAGGGCGCCATGCTGACAGTCTTCGTGCACTTAGGCACGCCTTTATTTATGGCCCAAATCACTTTAGCTTCCTTCACCTTTATGACTTATTTCATGGAAAATTTTATGATTTCTTTATGGCAACTGAAATAGAATTTCAACTCTGTTGCAGGATATTTGATCCCATTGTGAACTCCAGAATTGTGAATTGTAAAACCCTGTTTCTTGTTTGGTGTGGCTGAGACTTATCACACACCTTTAATCCAAGATTTTTTTATTGTAAACAGGTGATTATGGTGTGGTTCAGCCAGCTGGAGCACACTCCTTTAATCCAAGAGCTTTCTGTACACAGGATTTAATAAAGTTAACTCTAGATCTAGAGGCGGAGCAAGAAACCAGTTGACAGGGATTAAAGAGTAAGAGGGACTTTGAGTTGAAGGGTATTTAAGTCAGAGTGGAGAAGAAAGAGCTTTTAGCTCTGGCTTATGCTTCAGCTCCTCAGCTTTCTAGCTCTCTGGCTTTTGGGGCTTTGAGCTAGCAAGCCTTGGGCTTTTTGGCCTTTTTTTCCTGGGCTGTCATCTGAGCTAGTGAGCTTTTTGGGTTTTTTTTTATCTAGACCTGAGCTGAGAAGGAAGATCAGCTGGGTGCTTTCTCTGCCTCTCTGAGCTAGCAGGTTTTTACCCCAGCATCTGACTCCTGAGTCTTTATTGGTAAAATAGAATGGTTGGGATTTTCATTTTTATAACACAACACAAAGCTACTTCCATATTTATTATGAAGGGTGATATTTCTATAACATTTGAATTTCCTTGTTTAAGATAAAGTTGTGTCTTTAAAGGTATATCTTTAATCCCAGTACTCGGGAGTCACAGGCAGGAGGGCAAGGCAGAAGGGTGAGCAGTTCGAGGTCATAGTGATACATAGTGAGTTTGAAGCCAGCTTGAAATACATGAGACCTTGTATGAGAAGAAAAAGAAAGCTTCAGTTTAAAGATTACAAAATTAATTTTACCCATAAAGAATTTCCTTACATGAAATACACAAAGCAAGAATCAAGAATACCTAGATGATTTTGTACACTGGTTATACAGTACAGTTCTCCTAGTGTGAGCTCTCGGATGTCGTCTCTTAAACACTGAGTGTTGTATAAAGCTTCTCCCTACAATGACCGATGACTGTCTTCCTCCATAGTGTATATTTCATGATGCTAAGGGAAGAACAATGTGTCAAAGACTCTCCCATATGACTTTTGAAATGTATTGAGAGGAATTTTTCCTGGGAAAAACTCTTTTACACTTAGCATACTTAGAAAGTTTATCTCTGGAGAGTTCCCAGCTGTGCCTTGTGTAAAGACCATTTTACATTTATATGAACTCTACCAGTATGACTTCTCTAATATCAAAGTATATATCATGAAGAGATTTTTTTACACTTGGAATGTCTGTATTTTCTGCCACTGGTTCATTTTGTTGAGTCAAAGATAGTAGGAGCTATATATAACCATTATCGTATTTCTTATATTTAAAAGGGCTCCGCCTCCAGGACTTATACTGTGTGTATAAAAATTTTGGCACGTAGATTTAATTTACATGATTTCTAAAAAGAAAAAAGAAACAGTTGTGGTGGAGCATACATGTAATCCCAGCACTCAGTACGAAGAGGCAAGAAGATCAGAAGTTCAAGGTCATCTTCTATAACTCATTAAAAAAATTCAAAGCCATTTGTGGTGGTGCGTGTCTTTAATCCCAACACTCAGGGAAGCAGAGGCAGGCGGATCTCTGTGAGTTTGAGGCCAGCCTGGTCTACAAAAGGAGTCCAGGACAGCTAAGGTTACACAGAGAAAAAAAACCTGTCTCAAAAAAAAAAAAAAAAAAAAAAATTCAATAGTATCCCGGTACTCCCTATTCCTTTGCAGTATATGCAATAAACAATTATTCTGCATAAAATAAAATTCAGTATGTCACATTGTTTTCCCCATTGTACCCTTCTGAACATTAGATAATATATGGTCCCTAGGTTGTTTGACCCCCTCACCCCCAGTACAGAGTGTTCTAATAGAATCTTGAATGTTTATACTTCCAGTGGATTAACTTTTACAGGTGGAGAGGGCTTGGAAAAACTGTATGTCTAATTAACTGTTCTGTTGAAGATTTATCTTTAATTGCTTGTATGTATGTGTGCATAGGTACTTGCCTGTGAGCCCAGGTGCCAGAAAAGGGCCAGAAAAGAATATCAGATCTTCTGGAGCTGGAGTTGCAGGTGAGCTGCAAGACCCAACCTAAGTCGGGTCTTCTAGTAGACCAGGAAGTGCTCTTCCCTTCTGAGCTACCTGGTGACCGGTACCACTTCACTTTCCCATTAGTAGCCAGTCTGATGACTCAGAAAGCACTTATTTATTTATGTATTTATTTATTTATTTTTGAGGCAGGATTTCTTTGTGTACCATTGGCTGTCCTGGACTTGCTTTGTAAACAAGGCTGGCCTCAAACTCAGAGATCTACCTGCTTCTTCCTCCCCAAGTGCTGGGATTTAATTTTTTTTTAATTTGGTTTTTATTTATTAATGTGTATGTGGAAATCAGTACAATTTTATGGAGTCAATTTTCCTCTACCCTTACATGTGTTCTGGGGAATGAATTCAAGCCAAGAGGCTTACATAGCTTGCTCACTACCTGCTAAGCCACCTTTCTTGCCTTATTTTTGTTACTTTTATGATTATCCCCTTCAGTATAAATAAGCTTGATCAGTATTTTACATATTTAGTATTTTTTTTGCTTTTTTCTTTAATTTGACCATTCAGAAACTTTTAGTCCATTCCAGTCTCCTTTTGTTGAAGTTCTCTATTCCTGTTAAATGTTAATGTATTATTATTGTGTGTCTGTTTACTTTGTACTTTTATTATTTGACACTAGGGGCATACAGTTCTTCTGTTGACATTTAGTATACTTTTCATGGCATTTATGGTACTTCTGAGAATGTGTTTAATATATTTGAAGAGTATGTTATGATTCACCACTTTTTCTTAGAAACCTTTTAAGGGTTTGCAGACATAGGTTATAATTTTTTTTCAATAAATTTGGGGAAAATACATCAAATTGAGAAAAACAAATGATCTAGAATGTTGATATATTAAAACAAAGCATAGGGTTGAGGTGTATTTCAGTGGTAGAGTGATTGCCAAGCATATTCAAGGCCCTAGATTCAATCCCTAGCATGTCAATGAAACAATTCTAAAATGCATTGAAGACACTTAAATAATAACTTTTTTTTACATTATTTATTTGCACATTTTGTATTTGGTTGGATTTTTTTGTTTCTATTGTGTTTATTCCTACATATTATTTCAATTTCAAATCAAAGCCATATTGAGGGGCTCCTGCAAGTATTCAGGCAGGAACACAAACCCACGAAGAGCTGAGAATGAAAACCTGGCGCAGATTGCTCTCATAAACCTGGGTGTTGGGGAGGCCAACGCCAGGCCGTTTGTTGCCGTCATATTTAAAACACAGGACAATTCGGTGAAAGGTTTCTAGGCAATAATCAGTCCAGTCAGTCCTATTCCAGGTACACAATAAAGCTGAAGGTATAGCTACAAAGAAGCTCTTTTACAAAGTACATGTGACCATGAGGGTGGGCTCTATACCGAAAAGGTTAAAATCGAGTGTGGTCCATTATATACAAATAGCATAGAGCACCAAGTACCTGTGACATCTTCCCTAGGTGGGGAAGAGTCTGAAATAATCGTTCTGGGGAATTTGGGTGAGGTCTGCCTTTATAGCAAAAGGTGGGTGAGGTCTGACTCCAGAGATAGCAATAAGGTCACCAGGTCTTTAATGAAACCCACTCCCAGCTTTCTGTATAGAATGAAGATAATTTGATTTTATCTCCTCCACTGAGGAGACACCTCTGCATGATTCCTCGTTCTTTAGTGCTTCTCTGTGAGTACAAGGTCCTCTGTGCCCACAACACTATATTCTGTTAGCTAGTTTGCTTTGTTCTGTTTTTTGATTTGTTTTTCCTTATTTTTGTTGTTTGTAGACAGGATCTCCTGTAGTCTAGGCTGGCTTTAAACTCCTGATTGTTCTGCCTCCACATCCTGAGTGCTAAAATTACAGACATACCCTTATGTGCCAGCTTTTTCTTTGTTTTCTTCACAAATATTCTATTGCCTCATGACTTAAGTGCTTTTTATTGTTTGTTTATTTGTTTGTTTGTTTTAGACAGGGTCTTATATATTACAAGGCTGGCCTTGAATTCCTGATGGGTACCTTGTGTTAGTATTTAGGCTGCCTGCTTCTGGGTTGCCTAGCAACCTGTGATGTCATCATGTGTTGCCTGCCAGGTACCCACACCTGGCAAGCGTGGTTCAGTTGCTCCATGAAAGGATCAGCCTGACACTTTGTCTCTCTCTTGTCTTCTTACTCTGTTGCTCTCCTGCTCTCTCCCCTTTCTCTGTCTCCCTATCATGTCTTGCTCTCTTCTTCTCCTCCTCATCTCCATCCATAAACCTCTTTCATATAAAATCTGCATGATTGGCCCTAACACCTTGAGCTCCCAATTCTCCTGCCTCTACTTTGCAAGTGCTGGGACTATGTACTGCCATGCTCTGTTTAACATTTCACTTTAAATCTTTCACCTTTCCTAGTAAGAATATTCAAAACTTTCCTTCTTAATTTGATTTTTTTTTTTTCATTTCACCATCCAGCTTCAGAAGATTTTGTTTTGAGTTGTCTGTTTATAAATATGAGACTCAGGCTGTTCAATTACAGAAAGTTTTCTATTCTAACTTGCAGTTCCTGTGTTTGCTCATTTGTATTGGGCTAAGGGCGTTCATCTTCTCTTACAGTAGTTGGTCTTCCTTGTTAGTGGCTGTCTCATCTCTTAGCTGGTTACTGGAGCCTTGTTTTTTGTTGTTCACTACATTGTACATTCTTATGCCACAGTAGGTGTCAGGCCAGTGGATGCGACAGCTGCACACAAACAAGCCATTCACAGATCCTGGTTGCAGGCACCTCCTTTATCAATAGAAGCAACAGCTCATTTCCCTGTTTTGTTCTGGTCCAGCTCTTTGAAGTGTGAATGGTTCAGCCAAGTCTAAGATGTCATAAAAAGGAAACCTCTCCCAGAGGAGAGAGAGAGGCACATCTCCTCTCCCAGAGGAGAGGAGAGGCACATCTAAAGTCTGATTCTGGGAGATTCTTAAGATGTCTTTTTCTTTCACCTAGCCTATCAAAAAAAGAGAGGATAGGTCTTATCATGGGTGCCTGCATCAAACACGTTGCCTGGCTTTACCTGTATACTTGTGTAGATGGATAGAAGAAAGAGCCGTAGGCCATCGTATCTTCCGCATTCAAGAAGCTACCTTCTCAGAAAACCCAGCCTATCTGACTTGTGTGCTCTGGCGCCTCTTCTGTCCTCTTTCTAATCTCACAGTGGGAGTACTGAGGTCATAGAGGTGTGCCACTGTATTGGGCTTTCGAGCTTTTTATTTAAGTAGGGTCTGAGAAGGGAACTCATTTTCAGGTTTGCGTGACAAGCACTTTTACCCATGGAACCGTTGTGTATCCTGTTGATTTTTGTTTGGCTCACCTGAACCTCATTGTTATGGTGACCAGGCTGGCCTGAATTCATCTTAAGGAGACCCACCTGCCTCTGCCTCTTAAAGGGGTGTACCAGCATGCCCAACAGTTCAGTGTGTTTTGAATACAGCTCTATAACCACCAACACAAAACAGAATACTTCCATCACCCTAAAAAGTCCCTTTGTAGCAGCTTCTGTCTTCCCACTCACAATTCTAATCTGCTTTTTGTTGGTTATTTTGTCTTTTTTTTTTTTTTTAATTTAAAGAGATTATTTATTTTTATTTTATGTGTGTGGATGTTTTGCCTCTATGTTTGTCTGTGCCCCACTTGTATGCAGTGCCTATAGATACCAGAAGAGGACAACAGATCCTCTGGAACTCGAGTTAGATTGTTGTCATGTGAGTGCTAGTAATCAAACCCAGGTCCTCTGGAAGTGCAGCCTGTGCTCTTAACTGCTAAGCTATCTCTTCAGTCCTGTTCTTTTTCTTAAAAACAACAACAACAACAACAACAAAAACCCCCAAAACTCACTTCTTTTTGGTTCAAAATGGAGAAAGCAAGTTATAAGTTTTCTGTTCGTTAATCTTCATTATCAAATTGTCTGGGTTTAGAAACACCTAGGATGTTGGTGAAGTATACCCTAGGCCTGGGGAGATGGAGAGAGTGGTTAAGAGCATTTACTGCTCTTCCAGAAGGGGTTCAATTCTCAGCACCCACATGGTGGCTCACACTGTTTGTAACTCTAGTCCTAGAGGATCTAACACTGTTTTCTTACCTTGAGAGCACTACATGCTGTTAGGATCCAGAAGATGAAAGAACGATCCCAGACTCAAGTAGCATGCAAGCAACAAAAGGCGTTTATTCTGCAGAAGACCACCATGCGGGGGCCACCATCTGGGCAGAATGGTTGTGCAGGCCTTTTTATAGGAAACGAGGGGATCTCAGGGACAGTTAGGTCATCTTTACTGTGATTAGCGCAGGTCAAAAGCAAGGGTATGAGTGCATCTAGGGGTTGCGGGGGTTGGGGGGAATAGTGTCTCTCAACTGGTTCAAACTGGCTCAACCTGGTTAATTCCAGGGAAGTTACAACGGTCGACTCCCGTCTGTCCAGGGTTGATGGGCTGCATTCCTGAGGATAAGGCTGCCAGCACAGATGCCCCACCCTGAGATAAGACCTCTTTTTTGTGTTTATCGCCAGGCTGTTCTGTTGGTAGGGGATTTTATGGTTCCTGGAATTGGTGACCTATGGCCTAGTTCCAGGGACTGATGACTTTTGGGGTAAGGGGTCAGGCCTGGTCCTCTCAGTGCAGACATAGTGCAGGCAAAACACCCATACACATTAAACAAACAAACAAACAAGCCAAGTGTTGTGATTCACATCTTTAATACCAGCTTCTGGGAGGCAGAGGCAAACAGATCGCTGTGAGTTTGAGGCCAGCCTGGTCTGCAAAGCAAATCCAGGACAGCCAAGCCTGCACAGACACCCTGTCTCGAAAAAAACCCAAACAACAACAAAAAACAAACATAGTTTATTTCCACCAGTGATTGTCAATAAAAGAGGTAAGTTTGGCTGAATGTTAGCATTTCTCCTGTAATCGTATTTTCGTCAAATTATGCAGAAAATAAAAATGTCTCTATAATAAAATTATAACATCAAGGGAGTCCTGGAGATGCGGAGGTGGGAGACTCTTGTATCCCGAGCCAGCCCTCTCAAAACACAGAATCATGGTAGAAAATGAATATCCGGGAGTCCTCAATGATGTAGTTGTAACTCTGTAAATTAAGGGGAAGAGACGTTTTTTCCTGATCACAGTGCTGTAGGTGACAAGCTTAGAGTGCTTGCCTTTCCGGAGCTACAAGGGACCAGTGAACCCTGAAGGGCTTTCAGATCAGCAGTGCGTAGCAGCGCCCGAACTTCAGCCTGCGTGCGTGCGCAGCCCAGGACCGGGGTATGCGCATGCGCATTCGCAGCAACTATGGCTGCCGAGTCCCGCCCGCAGTGAGTGCTGTCGCACCTGGCGCCGTTCTGTTCTTTAGCTTCCCCTCTGAGTGTTGTGCAGGAGGAAGTCGAAGGGTGTTGGAGGGGTGGCGTGCAGAGCGTCTGCGTCGGGCTTCACGGGGGTCGTGGCCGTTTCGGGCTCACCCAAAGGGTGTGACCGGGGGCGGTGCTGTCCTCGCGGGTGTGCAAGCCCCCGGGTCGGAGGGGTTTCTTCCTGGCTGGTGTGGACGCTTCTCCGTGCTTCTGTCGGGTGAGGCTGTCCTGGCTCTTTCCTCTGTGTTATTCATATGGGCCCAGTGTTCTTGTCTCGAGGCCAGCCGTTCCCGAGATCCTTTGGGCGCCTGGGCCCTTCTGGATCGGGCGAGGCTGTTTTCCGTGTAATCTAGGTGGTTTTCCCTTCTCTCTACTGATACTTGCAAAATCTAACTTATTTATATATGTTTGTATCCAGGAAGGTTCATGTGTCCATCCCCTGCCTTCTAGCCGTTTCGCCATCTCCTCCTTGGTTTTCAGTGGTTTTATTTCCCTGTAAAAACACGCCTTTGTCCAGCCCTCTCCAGTAATTCTTCATTCTCCCTCTGCTTTCTCTTCCTGGTCTTGTAAATTGAAAGATTTCACACCCAGAGCTAAATTGTAGGCATAATTTAATAGATACAAAACCATACAGATTATCAGGTTATTAACACTTGGCTACATTAGCTTTTCCTTTCCCGGTGTTAACAAGCTCACTATATTTTGCACACACAATGAGTATACACAGATAAGACACAGGCATATATTAATATAGTGTTTGTGTGTGGCTGGATTACTAAAAGTAGTACTGTAGATACTGTGACATTACAGTTGGAAATTTTGTTAGTAAAGATTCTCCTTAAAATATGAAATTTAAAATACTTTTTTAATTTTTGGTTTGTTTTTTTTTTGCCATGAGCGAAGGAGCAGGGGTATCCTACTAACCTCTCTGGCTGCACCCTGAAGAAAAATGTTACTCTTGAGGGCTTGGAGAGACTGCTCTTCCAGAGGACCTGAGTCTCCCCCGCCCCTACCCCTAGCATTTAAGTCGGTCCAGTCATACAGCGCTTGTAATTCCAGCTCCAGGGGATTCACCCAAGTATCCAATGTACTATTCTGGCTTCAGATAGCATCTGAATGTAGGTGGCATTCACTCACATGGACACATGTGTACACATAATAAAAATAAAAGAATCCTAACTGCCCATTTTAATTCTGAAGGAGACACCAGGGTTACTAAGTCACGCCTGACCTATGATAGAATGTTGTTCGGGCCAATCATTACACAAATTTATATGAAAAATTAAGTTTGTTTTCTTAATAGTTTTAAGATTCATTCTAGGATAATGTGTGGTGGTAAGTTTGTCTTTGCAGTCACATTCAACTGTTAATGCTATTGCTTTTATTGAGAATTTTGTAATATTTTGACAGATGTTTCTTAAAAACATAGCTGGTTATTTTGTAGGGCATGCCTCTGTTCGGTTCATACTGACATTAATTTTTTCAGTAAAACATATGAAGTGGCCATTCTTTGACCATGTAGCTAAAGTGCGTGCTGTCATTAGTAAATCATTCTTTGGGATGCTACTTTGAATTCTTTTGTTAATTTTTTGATTTTCAAAAACCTAATATTCCTGGTTTTCATCTTTTTTTTTTTTTGTTTTGTTTTGGTTTTTTGAGACAGGGTTTCTCTGTGCAGCCTTGGCTGTCCTGAACTCACTTTGCAGACCAGGCTGGTGTCAAACTCACAGAGATCCACCTGCCTTTGCCTCCCCAAGTACTGGGATTACAGGCTTGTGACATTGTTCTCAGCTTTACTTGTTTTCATGTAGTCAGATGTTTAAGGTTTCTTTTGAGGGTGGTATTTTTAGGCCCTTTGATTTTTAGAGAAATTTGTCTTTATCCTACTAACATGGATAAATCCTTAGCTCTGTATTTTGCTTTATCTCTTTTCTTAACTCTGTATTCTCCCTTACCCATCTGATCCGCCCCCGACTGTGTGTGTGTGTGTGTGTGTGTGTGTGTGTGTGTTTGTGTATAGTTTTGAACTAAGCGCCTTGTATGTGCTAGGTAATCACTGTCATTGTGCTACCTTATTTAGCTCCATTATTTTATCCTATGGTTTATGAAGCTCCCTCTCCCATTAGTCTCTTCTCCATAATTTTATAAATGTGTGTGAGGATGTGTTTGAATTAGGACTTGGAATATTTTTCCCCATCTGAAAAAGCAGTGAGAGAAATATGGTGATGCATTCCTGCAATCCCAGCAGTTGGGAGATGAACAGTTTTATACAATGTTATCACAAGTTCTCTCCTGAACTTGTACTGTACCATCAGTGTGCCAGCTGAGGAGTAGGCCAATAGATCTGACCCTGGTGGGCTCAACACACTTGAAAACGATGACAGTAACAACAAAAACCTGACTATGTGGTTATACCACATAGTTTATCCTTGTAAGGTATATAATTCAGTGGTATTTTTTGTTTGGTTGGTTTGGTTTTACTTTTTTGAGACAGGGTTTTACTATATAGCCTTGGTTGGCCTAGAATTTGCAGTTTGGATCAGGCTGTGCTTGGACTTGGAGATCTACCCATCTTTGCCTCCTGGTTGCTGGATTGAAGGCCAACACCACCATGCCTGGAACATTTACTCACCCCCCCCCCACACACACACACAAAAGGAAACCAATACTCATTAACTCTCACTTTTATCTTCTCCATTTCTCTTTGCTGTAGCCTTTTTTCAGGTCTGTTTTGGAGATTCCATATAATTAGTTGTAGAATTTGTGGTCTTTTGTGTCTGGTTTCTTTGATTTAGAAAATGTCTTCAAAACTCATCCATGTTATAGAATGTATATGTACTTTGTTCAGTTTTATAGTTTTGTAATACTCTATTTCTTCAGTATATATATATTTCTGTTTTGGATGTCACAAACAATTTTTCTGTCTCATGGAATAGCTACATAGAAGCAGAATTGATTACCACATCTTAGTGGCTATGGCTTTGATTTGCATTTTTCTCATGGCTAGTCCTTTCTTTTGCTGATTGTTCATTTGCAAGGAAGTGAGCCCTTACCCAAACTCCCAGACTCCAGGACTGTGAGATACAAATTTCTGTCATTTAGACCAGGAGACTATTGTATATTTGAATTTAGAAAGCAATGTAAAGTAAGATAAGAAGTGGGTTCTCATTTTTTCCTGTCTATCTATCTATCTGTCTGTCTGTCTGTCTTTCTATCATTGAGGGGGCAGAGGCAGGGTCTCTTATAGCTCAGACTGGCCTTCAACTCTTTTTTCTTTCTTTTTTTTTTTTTTTTTTCCATAAATATGTAAGAGGCCTAGGCCTTCAACTCTTGATCCTCTTACCTCCACCTTTCAAGAGCTGGGATTCTAGGTGTGCACCACCATGCCTGTCCCATTTTGTTATTGGCTTCTAAGTTTTATATAGTCTAGATCATGTATATAGCATTGTCTCCCTTCTGAGATGGGAGACAGTGTTTTGACTCTGTTGGTTGTGTTAAGTCTTAGGCTTTGATAAAGTAAATATCAGTTATGAATGACATGAACAATTTTTAATTTTCAAGATTAGTTACCTACCCTCTTCACAAGACTGTCAATGATCTGAGCTTAGGTAGAACTTGTCAGACATTAAATTTTTTGTTTTAATTTTATGTGTATGGGTGTTTTGTCTGTGTGTCTATGTGTATATATGTACACCACATGCATGCAATGCTTACTGAGACCAGAAGAAAGTTATGTGGTTTTCTGGGACTGGAGTTAGAAATGGCTCCAAGCCTTCATTTGGGTTCTTGGAACCATACCTAGGTCCTTTGCAAGAAGAGCAAGTACTTTTGTTTTGCTTTTAAGTCCTCTAATATTTCTTGGGATTTTTCCTTTCTCTTTGAAAAATACATGGTTTTCATTTAGTTGACACATGGCATTATGTATAAATGGAGTATAGTATGAGAGGTGAACTCACTAGTACTCTGGTAAGAGTATGATTATATAAAAAGCCTCAACTTTTATGTATTCAAGCAATTCCCCCACCCCTTTGTCTTATAAGGAGGCGAAGGTGGTGCCCAAGCTTGGATTTCTTTTTAGTGGAAGAGCAAGGTGCATATTATGTTTTTCTGGAGCACCACTCCATATGGGAATTTATGGTTCATCCAAAAGAATTTAGAAGCAGTAGATGATTGTGTTGTTGTAGTCAGTGGAGACATTTTAGGGACACCATGCTTTACCTACAGCTGCAGATATGGTTTTGCTATTCATATAATTGTATATAATCTATCAGTCATGACAGATTGGAGAAAATCTATAGAGACCTTGGCGCCCTGATGTCTATTAACCTCCTAGTTTAAGATGCCCAGGAGTTCATCGTGGTTACTGTTTTTGATGCTAGGGCTAGAACGTAGGGTATTAACTAGACATACTAAGTAAATACTCTTCCAAGATAGATTTTTTTGCTCTGTGGTCTTTTTTTTTCCCTTTCACTATAAGACCAATAGTGTCTGTCCAAGAACTAAGTTTACTTTAGCCTCAGTTTGTCACATTCTTTTTTTTTTTTTTTTTGAGACAGATTTTCTCTGTGTCTTGGAACTCGCTCTGTAGACCAGGATGGCCTTAAATTCAGAGATCTGCCTGCCGCTGCCTTCCAAGCACTAGGATTAAAGATGTGCAACACCACTGCCCAGGGCATTTTCATTCTTACTTGCTTATAGTAATTTTTATCAAGGTTTTGGCTCTGTCTGTCACTGAGTAATAGGTTATCATGTTATCACTTTCCCAAAGAAATGCAGGTTTGTTATATATATATTTACATATATATATAAAATGTATTATATATATAATCCATATTTCTTTTTAATTTGGTATATTCTTCTATTGATTGATTGTTAGCTTCACTACATTGTATCCGCAGACTGGTCTCTTCTGCTGTTGCATGGCCTTTGTTCAATATGTTCTTTGGTCTAGTTTATGGTCATTTTAAGCAAATGTTTCACATGTGCTTAGAAAACATTTGGCTTTCAATGTACATGGCTTTCTATGCAGCTATTTGATAAGCCTGGCTCCTGAAGTTTTTGCTGCTTGTCTCTGTCTAGTTTCTCTGAATTTCCAATTCTGAAAAGGAAATAAGCCTTTTTCACTGTGTTTGTATATATTGATTTCTTCTTCTGATTGTGGATGCCGTTCCTCTGTGCTTTGATGTCCATTACCACTGCTGTATTGTACTGTGATCCCTAGCTAAGCAGCACTGTTTTTTGTTTTTTATTCTTTTCAGCATTGGATTAAACTTCCAGTTATCATTTTTTTTTTCTTTCTGTTCCCTCCTTTCTTCAATTCCCCCTCCTTTGGAGAATTGTTTTTGTTTTTCTGAATTTGTTTTTATTTTACTCTCATCCCAGAATCTTGGTGAAACTGGTAGTTTCACCCTTCTTTGAAAGAAACCTTCCATCATTGTTGGTTTTCTACTTTGGTATTGAGTAATCATGAACAATCATACTAAGTTTCATCGTCACTAATGCTGGTTTGTCTTTTCCCTTTATTTAATATCATTCCATAGGGAGCGGAGGGATGGCTCAGTGGTTAAGAGGACCAGCTGCTTCCCCAGAGGACTGGGTTCAACTCCCAGTCTTCACATGGCTGCTCACAATCATCTATAACTCCAGTCCAGGGAATCCCACACCTTCTTCTGGCCTCTGCAGATACCAGACATGCATGTGATGCACAGATATATATGCAGAGAAAACACTTATTCACATAAAAATAAAATAAAAATTAGCAAAAAAAGATCATTCCAGAGGTGTGTATTGTTATCCAGATCAAGAGTTATTTTCTGAGGTGACCATTTGCATGATAGAAGGGAAAATGAAGAAAAACAGTGTTAACAGTTGCTACCAAATTATTTAGCCATGCTCATTGCATAATCACATTTTAAAAATAATATGTGTGTGCCAGTCTGAGCTTTACATTATCATGCTTCTATTTATTCATTTAATGAATTTATAGACAGGGTTTTACTATGTAAGCCTGACTGATCTGGGACTTGCTA
Source organism: Psammomys obesus (assembly GCF_907164565.1). NCBI lineage: Eukaryota > Metazoa > Chordata > Mammalia > Rodentia > Muridae > Psammomys > Psammomys obesus. The sequence goes on from NW_026590435.1 coordinate 1,043,735, forward strand.
TATAGAGTAAACTAGCCTCATACTTGTGCTGAGCCTCCTGTCTCTGCCTCCCAAGTGCTGCCTTTACACTTGGTTTACACTTCTGAATTTCCTTTTTCTTTTTACACAACATCTTGTGTTGGTTTTTTGTTTGCTTGCTGGGTATTTTTATTTATTTGTTTATTTGTAACACAGGCTGATCCCCTCAAGTCATTCAGTTTCAGTTTTCCAAGTGTTGGAAGTATAAGCAAGAAAGTTATAGTTTATGAGTCATATGCTGAAGAGGCTGAGGCAGAAAAATCACTTGAGCTCAGGAAGTTTGACAACATAGTGAGACCCTGTCTCAAAACCTAAAGCAGAACAAAACCCAAACCAATCTAAACAAAAACAAAAATGAGACAAAAACAAAAATATGTAATTGCATGATGGACAGAATGAAAAGATTGTTGTTGTTACTAGATGTCTGTTTTCTCATTATGATAAAATACCATTTTTGTCTTTTTGTGCATTTCTGTATGAGTTCTTTGTTGCTATTGGGTGCTAATCTTAATCACTAATAATTGTCTCCACCTTCCACTTGTATATTATTTTTATTATATCTTGTATTATGGAAAATTTAAGTGTTGGTGTTGATTTTGTTAAGTCTGTGTATATGGCTTTTGCTTCTTAAACTCTGTGGCCTAAAGTCTGCCCGATCTATGAAAGCATCCTTTGTACTTCAACCATTGGTTTTATGTGGAAGACTTTATCAACTTGAAATACAGTGTGGTCTGAGTTAAGTGTCTAATTTTACTTCAGAAATTTTAGAGAGCTAATTGCCTTTCTTTAAACTTTTTTCACATTTATTGATTGATTGATTGCATTTTTGGGGGCCTGGGCATGTATGTGTATGTTTGCCTACCTGTGGCAGTCAGAGGACAGCTTTTGGGGGTTAGTTCTTTCAATTCACCAGGTGTGACCTGGGGATTGAACTCAGGTTTTTAGGTTGGTGGCACTTGCCTTTACCCACTGTGCCATCTCATTGGACCCCAGTTGTCTTAATATTATGAAGTAGAGAGAGAAGAAAGGTAGTAAGAACAAGATTAACAATGGTGGAGAACTCTGGAGCTGTTTTCCAAATACTTTTAGTTCTGTATCCTTGGATCTTGCCTTAGAAACGATCAACTTTTCACAACTTTGTAGGATTGTCTCTAATGGATTTAGGATGTAGACACAGATCTTTTAGCCTATGTTGAAAGATCTTAAAAAAGCCTATCTTTTCTAACCTGTGTTGTCTTCTCATCCATGAAAGCAGAACTCTGATCATAGATCTGGGACAAGATCTGTTTACTCTATGTTATTATAGATACATTGTGATATTGGGGCTGGGAGAACGGGTGTTGACTTCTGATGAGGGACATTGGTGGTGGAGAACAAGAAGGCTATGGCCAAGATGGTATTTCAGAGTGAGCAGAGATGTCTGGCTCCCCATCTCCCATGTACCAAGCTAATTATTTTGGTTATATTTATCCTTACACAACATTCCTTTGCCCTCTTCTCTGAGAGTACCACAGTGTAATGTTCCTGCTTTAGAACCCGCTCTTAGCTTCCATCCCTGGCCCTCATTTGAACTACCTGTTTTAGGGATATGGATTTGAAAAACAAAACAAGTAAAATATACTCACTTAGCCAATTACCATTTTTCATTTTCTTCCAGATATGTCTGTGTTTACTGTGTCTTTTTCTTTCTTTTCAGTATGGAACGTGAAACTGAAAATAGTAGCTCAGAATGTTCCTGAAGAAGAAGAAGTTTCCTTTGAGGTAGAAATGGAAGGTTTTACAAGAGAGGGTCCCTGCTTCCCCATTTTAGGTGACAATTGGGACTGTGAGAACCAGGAAAGGCATTTGAGGCAATCTCCTTTAACTGATGAGAAAACAGGGACTCAGGAAGTAAATTGTGACCATCTTAATTTGAGGGAGCATTTGAGTACAAATCCAGCCCTTCTGGCATCTCAGAGAGTTCCCACAACAAATGGCTTTCAGGGTCATAACTCAGATATTAAACCTTATTGTGAGCAAACCTTACTTAGTTGTCTTCAGAGTTACACAGTTAAGGGAACTGGTGACCATGATGCTTGTGAAAAAGCCATCCATCCTTCCATGGAAGTAACTCAGCTTGTAAGAAACCAAATGAGAGACAAACCCTATAAATATGCAGAAAGTATTAACTCTTTAAACCACTTTACCACTCCCCTCTGTGATAAAAAAATTAAGAAAAGAAGCAAGAAATTTTACAAAGGTAAGGACTTTGGGGCTCTGAGCTCATCTCTTAATGAAAAAAGAAGCCATTCTACTGAGAAACCCTATAAATGTACTGAGTGTGGCAATTGTTTCAAACGAAACTCTTCCCTCGTTTTACACCATCGAACTCACACTGGTGAGAAACCTTATACCTGTAATGATTGTGGAAAATCATTCTCCAAAAACTACAACTTAATTGTACATCGAAGGATTCATACAGGAGAGAAACCCTATAAATGCAATAAATGTGGGAAAGCTTTTAGTGATGGATCAGCTTTGACACAACACCAGAGGATTCACACAGGTGAGAAGCCTTATGCATGTCTAGATTGTGGAAAAACTTTCAACAGAAATTCATCCTTGATTTTGCATCAAAGAACTCATACAGGGGAAAAACCGTATAGATGTAATGAATGTGGGAAACCCTTCACTGACATCTCCCACCTTACTGTACATCTCAGAATTCACACTGGTGAGAAGCCCTATGAGTGTAGCAGATGTGGAAAGGCTTTCCGAGATGGCTCATACCTCACCCAGCATGAGAGGACACACACTGGAGAGAAGCCTTTTGAATGTGTGGAATGCGGGAAGTCCTTCAGTCGAAACTCTCACCTCATTGTGCATCAGAAAATTCATTCTGGGGAGAAACCCTATGAATGTAAAGAGTGTGGGAAAACTTTCATTGAGAGTGCATACCTTATCAGGCATCAGAGGATTCACACTGGCGAGAAGCCCTATTGCTGTAACCAGTGCCGTAAACTCTTCAGGAACATCGCTGGACTTATTCGGCACCAGAGGATTCATACTGGTGAAAGGCCTTATGAGTGTAGTCAATGTGGAAAAGCTTTTAGGGATAGCTCCTGTCTGACCAAGCACCAGAGGATTCACACTAAGGAGACTCCATACCACTGTGTGAAGTGTGGAAAGTCCTTCAGGCAGAACACTCACCTGGTAGTACATCAGAGACTTCATAACAGGGAGGGTCCTAGCCAGTGTCCTCAATGTGGAAAAATATTTAGAAGGAGCTGGTGTCTTGTCCGACATCAGAGGACACACCTTGAAGAGCAGCCCATGGAAGCATAATGAAAAAGGGCCATACTTTCTTGAGTAAACAAAGGAGGTATGTCATATGATTTTCCTTCTTAAGAGAAAAGAATTCTTTATCAAAAAAGTTGAATATAAGATATTCTATTATCCCATTAGTTTTGTTATTAGGGAACTCCTGAAGAGAGGATTGAATGATAATCAGTGTAGTAAAGGCTTCAGGGATGATTCAGCCTATACCAAACATGTAGTGCTTATACTGAAATAAAGCACTGGAAGTGAGGAAGGTATTTCTCTAAAGATACCCATCTACATTTATATCAGGATATTGGAATTGAAAAGAACCTGTGAATTTATTTAGTATGTAACTAGTAGAAGGCATCTTTAATAGTGATTGTACACCTTATTGTGTACAATCAAATGCTTATTAGACTCAAAGCTTGTAAATGTAATTAGGAAGAAGAAGCTTTTGTAATGTTTTTTACTGTCTTTCCTGTATCAACAAAGGCATAGCACTGAGATGTCTTACACAGACACCCACAGCAACTACAGGATTTGGTTGAGTTTTCTATTTGAATGCACTTCTGTCTTATGATCCCATCAGAACACAGAGGACTCATTTAATGAGGTGAAAGTGGATATAGGAGTTGCTTTTGATTGAAATGAAGTTGTCCCTTTTAACACTAAAATATTCTCCTTGGTGGAAAGGGCTGCTTCTAAGAAATAGATCCATTGTTTTGGTTGTTGAAAAAGAAAATATTAAATTGTTGTATTTCAGTTATCACCTGCCTTCACCATTGTTGATAATTTAGGATACAAATTTGTTTAGTGTTCACATCCTTTAAAGCAAAATTCAAAGGTTTTATTGCCATTCTAAAAACATTTAGATCATTGCAAAAGAAGGCATAAAAATAGATTTATTGTTATTATAACTATGTAAGCATGCTCATTTTTGGTTGTAGGTTAGCAGTGGATAATATAAAAATTAAGGGGCTTTCTTAGAAGATTATGATTGTGTAGTTTCCCTTTTTTATATATTTTTATATAATTGTAATGTATATAAAAGTGAAGCTAAAAGGAAGTGAATTTTTTAAAATGATTTCTGCCAGTAGATACAGGCCAAAGATCTTGTCAGACATCCTACAAAGGCTAGATCATGGCTGGAGGAAGCTGTAAGCATCTACAGCTGTATATTGACAGAAGCTTCTCTGGAATCAGAGCATTCTCAAGCCTAGAATCATATCTTTTGAAACTTGGATATAGAGATTATAGCACTGGAGGGAGAGGGGTATGAATCTAAGGATAGGGAAGAGAATGTTATAGGAAAAGCTGGAATAATCTTAGCATGCCCTTTCTCAGTGCGGGCTGATTGAAAGCTAGACAATTTGGTTGATAGCTTCAAAGGCCTGTGAGTAGATCTCATGGAAATTTTGACTTGACCCTGTCTTCTATCTTCTGATTCCAATGGAGGGAGAATCATAAAGTAGATTCATACAGAAGTCTTCTGTATGATATATCAGTCTTCTGAACGGATGTCCTTCTTTGACAGCAAGATGGTTATCATATGATGGGGATGGAGAGATAGTGGTTAAGAGCATTTGTTATTCTTGCAGAGAACCTGAGTTTGGTTCCCAGTATCCACTTGGTGGGAAGCTACTGGTGCCTAGTGGATAGAGGCCAAAGATGTCAGACATCCTACAAAAATTGCCCTTGAAATAATTTATCATCTCAGAATATTAAGAGTCCTGAGATTGGGACTTATTTTCCAGCCTTATCATTAAAAAGATTGGTCATATGTTCCTCTCATATGCACTATCATTTGTAACATACAGATTGTCTCTATAATGTTATGTGTATGAATAAGATAATATAAAACCCTAGTGGACTGTCTACATCACTCAAGGAACGGACACTTGGTGTTGTGCTCAAGTAAAATATGCTTGTACTGTTAGTGTTGGCAGTGTCTGTGCTTCTTGATTCTACATTCCAGATTCTGGAACAGGAAATCAACACCAGGCCAGCTATGGCCCCAAGGAAGAGGTGTCAACTATGAAATTAGAGTGAGTGAGTCCACATGGGGTTTGTGTGATGTGTGAATTGTCCCCTTGCTCTTTTCTAAAGTTAGTTTTCTCAAATGATCAGGAATAACTGCTGTAATGAAAATAACTAATCTGTAGGACATGGACACATATGACTCAAGAGGGAAAGGTGAGATTTGAATTGGGAGAGTTCCAGATGACTTCCAGTGCAGCCTGGGCAATTGCCAGTGTTTAGCCTGAATGACTGAAAAATAGGACAAAGACTGTCCTGGACTATCAAGATGGGTCTCACTTAATCACATAGGCACTTAATTAGGCAGAGAACTTTGGCTGGAATCAGATGGAAAAAGTGAAGGTGAAGTATTTAAAAGAATGAACGTTTAATTTACTTTTCCTATCTTTGATGAACACTTAATTTACCATTCTAAGCTTTAATGAGCACTTAGTTTACTGTTCCTGGCTTTAAGGCTCGAGGATCCACAATATGAGTGGCTTCTGAAAGCCAGAGAGGCAAGAAAATGGTTTCTTCCCAACGTCTCCCCAAGGAGCTATTCCTGTTCTTACTAGTCCAGTGAAAATACGTAGATTCAAGTCCATAACTGGTTTTAACCCACTAGTTTTTGTGGTAATTTGTTATATTTAGTTGATCTACTTCTCTTGATATTTCTTTTTAGACTCCTGACAGAAGTATTCTGAATATGTTCTCTTAGCAATCAAGTTAAGTAAACCAACCCCTTCTACTCCATACCCATTACATTTTTAATGAAAAAGACTTTTGGCTCTGCTGACTGCTGTGCTTTCATCATTTTAACAGCTCTGAATTCTAGTACTAGTTTGGAAAATTAAACATTATGACTGTATCTGGGTGGTGGCACTTATCTTTAATCTCAGAACTCTGGAGGCAGAGGCAGGCAGATCTCTTAAGTTTGAGGTTAGCCTGGTCTACAGTAAGTTCCAGGACAGCAGGGCTATATAGAGCCCCTGACCCAAGCAACAACAAAAATTAATTATAAATCCTGTGAATGAGTAGCCTTAGTGAAAAGAAATCTCAGAAAAGATAGAGTAGATTTTCCTTAACTTTACTCCCATCTCCTCTCACTTGATTGCCCAAGAAGAAGGCACATTTCATCATGATAAAGCTTGTACAGAGCCCAAGAATGTGCTGTTTAGAGCAGGGTGCATATCCAACATGGAGATTGTGGGGTCACTTATAATTATGGTCACTGTCTTACTAGTTTCCATTAATCCACATCCTTTTGATTTTAAAGGATGCTATCATATGCTGTCAGTGCAGAGTATGCCTGCAGATTGTTCACTAGACTGGTCCAACTTCATGTCTCTCTTAGTTTAGCAACTGTACAGAGAAGAGTTGGTACTATAGCAGAAAGCAGAACAAACTTTACAATTCAGCAGGGGAGAAAAACAAGTACCACTATGTATCAGATGGTTGTGATGCCTGGGACGAAATGAAGCTGAGAAGAGGAATGGGGTTTATATTTTGAATAGAAGTGATTACAATGTCAAAAATGGGTTAGGGAAGGCCTGAGATGTTTCATAAGGACCAATGAAACACGAGGGAATGGATCAGTAGTTACTGGGGGAAGACTATTCCTACAGAGGCAAGAACATACCATATTTGAAAAGCCAGGAAACCACTGTGACTAGAGTGGCATGATGTGGCATGGGGCCAGAAGGTAACAGGGAACCCTTAATTAAAGTACTGCTGCCAGTCCTCCCACCAAAAAATTAGAGACAACTATGATGACCTGCATAACTGTTGAAGATACTCTTCCCAAGGTGTATTGCATATTCAGTCCTGTGACTTTAAGCTTGATCATTCACTTCCTTTCACAATGAAGGGCAATTGCATGTGTGATAAGTGATGTCAACAAGAGGTTAGGATTTAGAGAGGAGAAACCTTCCATGATGTGAGTTTCACATAGGAGCAATTAAGTCAAGGTGAAACTTCTTCATGAGCAGCAAGTGGCTTCCTTCATTCATAAGGAAGTGGCTTCATTGCAGAGGCAGGTAAGGAGAACAAAGTTTTGCTAAAGAAAAAGTCCATTTGCAGAATAAGATCTATGATTGTGGAAAGATAAATGCTTTCAGAATATGAACAAGTCCTATCAGAAGAAAATAAATACATAGGAGTAGACTTGATAACCAAAGGTACTCAGCATTAAGTATCATTTCTGATAAAATAGACTAGCATTCAAGTTTTAAAAAATTAAGTGTACTAGAGCAGTGGCTGGTCTTCCAGAAGTCCTGAGTTCAATTCCCAGCAACCACATGGTGGCTCACAACCATTTATAATGGGATCTGATGCTCTCATGTCATATAGGCATACATACAGAGTGCTCATATGCAAAAATAAATAAATCTTTAAAAAATCAAGTATTCTATTCAGTGAGTTTTACTCTCACAAGGTGGTTCAATCACCTGCATTCTTCAATTTCAGCACATTTTCACTATGGAAAAGACCTTTGTACCTGATAGTATCCTCCCACTCCTATGACCTTGGCAACCACGAATCTATTTTCAGTGTGTATTTGCCAATTCTATACATTGCACATCAATGGAAAAACAAAACATATGGTCCTTTGTAACTTCATTTAGCATAATGTTTTGAAGCTTCGTGTAATAGGAACCCTTTTGTGGCTGAAAACTTTTACCATATGATTAAAACCATATTTTGCTTATTGATGGACATTTCAGCTTCCACTGTTTAGCTATTAAGAATAATGGTGTTTTGAACACATATACAAACTCATGCCAATATAGTTTCAGTAATCTTGGGTAGATACTTAGGAGGAGTGAAATTACTGTGTCTTTGTTTGCATTTTGAAAAACTGATATCCATATCACTCCAACTATTTTACATTTCTACCAGTGTTGTATGACTGCTTTGATTTCTTCATGTCCCCACCAACATTTGTTATTTTTTTGTCCTAGTGGTGTGAAGTGTTATCTTGTGGTTTTGGGAAAATATTTTATATAGTTAAAATCTATATCCTATCCCTATCAGCAATTTTTTTCTGCAAGGGAAAAAATGTTATATGTGTACCATATAATTTCTGCTGCAGCTACTCAGCCACAAATGACTGTAATGTGACTGTAGATGACTTGTAAGCAAATGAATGTGAATGTGTCTAATAAAATTTTACCTATGGACTCTGAAACTTGAATTCTCTGTATTTTCACTGTGAAATACAATTTTAAAGTCATTTAGCAAAATAAGACAGGCTTGGTGGTACTCATCTGTAAAGCTCAGTACTTAGAGGCAGTGACAGGAAGATTGCCACAGGTTCCAGGCCAGCAAGGACTACATAGACTCAAAAACCCAAAATAAAACCATTAAAAAACAAAACAAAACAAAACAAAAAAAACCTCTTGTCCAAACACACAAGGTTTGGAGTAGCTTTTACCAAGGAGCTATAATTTGATCACCCCTGCTGTAAACAAACTATTTAAATAGAAAGTTTCTAGTTGAGAATATCAAACTTTTTTATCTTGGCATATGCAAACATTTTAAAGTGAAATAAATATCGGAGAGGGTATAGGAAATTTAAGAACTCTCGTCCATCAGAGAATCTATATTATGTAAGTGAAAAGACAAGCAATAGAGAAAAGACCACTGCAGTTCATGGAGCCTACATAGGAATGGTATTCAAATATGTTAAGATCCAGCATCTCAAAGAAAACTCATTGAAAGTGTTGGCAAACACTTTGAATCTGTGTTATTACGAATGAAGAAATCCAACTGGCCGACAAATTCACGGCAGTGTTCAGTTTCAATACATGTTCTAGAAATCCCAGGATACTGTATACGGATGAATAATGTGAAAGTGTTGACAAAGGCCATGTCAAAGCAACTTGATAAGTCAACTCCGAATTTTGCTTTTCACTGAGGAGGAAGTCTTTTATGTGACTCTGTAGTTTCATTAACAGTTGCAGTCCTAGGCACTCCCTAGCCAAGAGACCGTGGACATTCACAGCAGTTTCTAGTTAAAAAGGGTGGGGTGGTCTCTTACTATGTAGCCCAGGCCAGAGTGGTAACCCTTTATGTAAGCCAGGCTGGCAGAGAACTCACTCAGAGATCCTCCTTCCTGGGTCTCCCAAGTACTGAGTTTGAGAATACTGATGTTGCAACTGCGAGCCATAAACCCTGGCACATAGCCATTTCCTCTAACAATTCTGGAAAAACAGTACTATTTTCCACCTATGATGCACCATGGAAAGCTATACCGCAACATAAAAGTGAAGCCATAAGCTGGCTGCTTTATGTGGCACACCCCTGTACTCAGAGCATTTGTACCACAGCATTTGAAGGGCGGACTAGGAGATGTTTTTTCAAATGCTGCGGTGCAGCTGAGTGTGAGGGAGTAAGAAGTTAGTCACTTCCTGATAGGCAGGCAGTTAAGGAGAGAGCCGTGGTTAGGGAGTAGGGGTGATGAATTTACAACATGGCTGGCTTCTTCCTCACCCGAGACAAAATCCTGGCAGCTTAAACAAAGGCATTACGAGCTTTTTCTCTGCCAGTAGGGCCTGTGTTGATAGACCGGCTTAAAAGTTCAAGGCTGGATCCAAACATGTTTAAACAGCAGAAATAGGTCAGTCAGCTTTCCTGTCTGTCTTCAAACTGACCGATCCTAAATTAACGGAAGACCCTTCAAAGACTTTTAACAACAATAACAACAACAAAACCGTCTCGGAGAACAAGCTGGGTTTCTGCTTTGCAGAGGCCCTTTTTTTCTGTGTGTTCCCTTAACAACTAATAAAAGACATTCTTGACGCGCTGATTTCTGTCTGATCCTGCGTGCTGCGTTTCAGTTTCCTTGCTACTGTCACCCTAGAGATTTTTCCTGCCTTTTAATTCTTTAACTGGCCAGGAAAAGAACTCCTAGCCGGTGACAAATGGAAGGGCGCTGGCCTCGCTTGGCGCGCAGGGCCATATCCCGCAGCGGGAAGGAGACTCCGGAGGTAGGTGCCATTGCAAGACAACGACCACACAGAGGAGATCTGCGCAGTCTAGGACAAGTGGCTGGAGTTTTTCAGCTTATTAAACTTCAGAACTCGAGACCTGAAGGGAATAGGAAGCATCCGCCCTGGGGGGGGGGGGGGGGTTCTTGGGTCTGGTTACCCGGATGCCCACAGTCAGCCTTTAGTGAGGTCAGGCAGCTCAAGAAAAATCTCCCGGGAACCTAACGCGCATGCGCAGGCTCGCAGCTAGAGTAGCGCGAGACGTGGAGGTTGTGCCCTTGGAGGTCAGTGGGCGTCTCTCGGATTCTCGAGTCTGTCTTCCTCAAAGAATTCTGCAGAGGCAGAACAGAGCCCTAGACCTGGTTTCTGGCCATCCTGGGGTCTGAAACTCGGGCTGGGCGATCGCAGCATAGTTGTGCTGCTATCCCACTTGTGTTCACACCTCACAGGACGCGGATAATAGTTCTTTCTTTGGGTTGGACTCCCTGAGTTAGACGCGCTTCTCCCAGGGCTCATCTAGCTGCTTTCCTCCATATCCTCGTGCAGAAGCAGCTCTCCCCCCAGCGTTAGACACTGGAGTACCTGTTTTCTGTTTCCTCTCGAGCTTTCTTCTCTGTACCCTTCTGCCCACCAACCCTTTTTCTACATCCCCTTCATCCCTTCCTTCAAGAGACAGCGTCCTCACCCTGCACCTGTGTGACTGGCTTCTCTTTCCTAGAGGCTATGAAGTCTCTTAATCCGTCAATCCGTCTTGCTTTTCTCCCTGCTAGTTGCAGCGTTTCCCTTATCCACCATTACAGGCTTGTACTGGGTTGCCTAAACCCACAGGACCCTAATGTCCACTCCTTTCAGGGGTCAGACATCCCAGATTTGGTTGGATTCTAAGCTTAGCACATAATGTAGTCTCTCCCTAAATTATTTTTTCCTCTCCATCCTCAGCGTTCACTTTTTTTTTTTTGTATTATCCACACCCTCTCCCCCATTGTGTCTTGAAAATCCAGTGCCTCTACCTCCCAGAAACTTCCAGAATCTAACCACTTTCTCACTTCCGATCTCACTACCTGCTCTCCTGCCTCTGACGCTTGCAAGGTCACCAGGGAACTTGTCGGAATCATGACCTTCCATCAGTTAAAACCATGACTACTTCATTTCACGAATTGCTAGAGTCCTCACAAGCTTAGTCATGGGCTGTTGGCCTCAGAACCACGTTGCTGAGTTACATATGATAAGCATATGTATCATCAAAACGGAAGTCAGATCTCAAGTTTGCTACCCTAGGCAGTGCATCCTGAGTTCACTTGATTTTCCGAACAGCAGTTAAAAAACAAAACAAAACAAACAAACCAACAAACAAACAAACAAAAAACTGGAACAAGTGTCCCTAAACCAGAAAACAAATACCAGGTCTGGGTAGACCCTAAGTTTTTAGAGCGAGTTGTTAGATGGTAACAATGGTATGTTTTGTTCTTTGCTTTCTCTTCTATTACCATGCTATCAGTCAGATCCACTGCTTAAACATCGTTGACTAGAAGAGAGTCTGGCACACAATAAGAGTACAGTAGACTTTTGTTGAGTGAACGAAAAAAAAAAAAAAGCCATGTCTGTAACTACAAGATCACAGAGCGGGTATGCAATTCATCCAGCATTTTTCTAGCATCCCCTGGCCATTGTAGAGTTTTCTCATTTAGAGTACATGTTGCCTCAAGCAGTATGGAGTATGGAGTGTGAATGTGTGGAGTTGGCATGCTTGATGTAGCTTGAACTTTGCCTCTTGCTTTTCTTATCAATTGTGTGATGCGTGGAGCTCTTAGCACTTCTGTTTTCCCTGTGGGATAGTAGTCATCTTATGAAGATGTTGAGTTGACATATTTCTTTGTCTTTCTTTCCCTGTTGTGAACATGCAATTTTCAGGTTTTGTTTTGAGATGGGCTTGCTGTGTAGCACAGATTAGCTTACAACTGTCTGTGGCTCAGGCTGGTCGTGAGTACACAGTCCTCCTGCCTTAGTCTTCAGAGTGCCAGGATTATAATTTACATCATCAAAATAAACATGTTTTTAGTGTTTTGTTTTTTTTTTTCTCATTTCTAGCAGTATACTTTAGGAGATACTTGAACATTGTCTTTGTAAAATAGGATTCTTATTACTGATGGTTTTCCATTTGGTTTGACCCCTTACCCAACATCTAAATTTACTACATGTAATATGTAACCATTATGTATTATGTTGTTGTGTGTATGCTTAAGTCTGTATCTGTATATGTAACATGTATATTTATGTGTGGGCTTATAAGGAATTTTGTGTGTCCATGTGTATCACATACATATTTATATGTGTGTTCATATGTATAATATGTATGAGTACGAATGTTTTTGCATATGTATGTTGTGTATTTATATACATATATTGTTATGTATTTGAAACAAGCACAGTTACATATTGAATTGTAGCTAGAGTTAATGTTTGATGAAATAGTATTTACTAAAGATGAGCTTCTTTAATGCTTTGAATTTCATTTTGCATCATTGTACAATAAAGGCTGTTAATTCATTACGTTACCTTTCATTTAATTTTTTAATTTCAATATAGTACTTAGGAATCATCTGAATCAGATTCTAAGGAAAATTCACCATTTTTTAACACTTAGCAAAAGATGTTAATGACATGGAAACTACTTGTAAAGTTTAGTGTGGTATGCATCCAAGTTAAATAAACAGTTTGGCCTCAAAATATGTTAAATTACCCTCTAGGTAGAGGAGCAGAATTAAAAGTACTTAAGACTTGATAGTGAGATTATGGATGATTTTTATGCTTTTTAACATTTTATACATTTTCTAGATTTTCTGCAGTGGGTATGCATTACATTACTTTGCAGAATTTTGTTTTTACTTTTGGTTTTTGCAGTATTGGGGATTGAATCCTAGATCTCACATTTGTTAATGTGCTTTTACCATCGATATACTGTGAGACCAAAACAATATACCTGGCAAATTAATAGGAAGCCAAAACAGAAACAATGTACCTTGCAGGTTAGAGTTGTGTTTAGAACTCTTAACAGTTAAGACAGTTAAAAATAAGTTCCTGTTTGTCCTATGTTACTTACTTGCAAGCTGAGGTTTCTAATTGTAATTAAGAAGTTCTTGTTTTCCTTGTGTGAAGTCCCTGCAAAATAAGGTTTCTATTTGTAATTAAGAAGTTTCTCATGGTATGTGCTCACTTATGAGCAGATATTAGCCATATAGTACAGGATGACCACACTAAAATTCACAGACCAAAAGAAGATAATAACAAGGAGGGCCCAAGGGAGGATGTTTGAATCTCACTCAGAAGGGAAAACAGAATATACAGTGGAAGTAGTTGAAGAGAGGGAACAGGATAGGAGACAGTGATGAGGGAGATGAAGGTGGAGAGGACAGTGGGGGTGGGAGAACAGAGGGCTTGCAGAGATAAGAGAAACCATGGGTGGGGACATCTTTGAAACAAGTTGGAGACCTGTAACAGGGTAAGCTCCTGGGAGGATATGGGGATGACTCTAACTTGAGACCCCTTGTGGTGAGGTTCATAGAGACTGAAGAGGCCACCAGACAGGATTCCTAGTGGAGAGAGGGGAACTACAACCCACCCACAAAAACTTCCACACAAAATTTACCCTACCTACAAGATGTGCAGGGACAAAGAGCAGAGATTGAGGGAATATCTAATCAATGCCTGGCCCAACCTGAGACTCATCCCAAAGGAGAGAGCCAACCCCTGACACTATTAAGACACTCTGCTATGGTTGCAGACAGGAGCCTAGTATAGCTGTCCTCTGAGAGGCCTCTCCTTAGCATCGATCAAAACAGATGCTGAGACTCACAGCCAAACATTGGGAGGAGGAGTGCAGAGAGCCTTGTAGAAGAGTTGGGGGAAGCATAGAAGGACCTGGACAGAACAGGAACTCCACAAGTAAACCAACAGAGCCAACTAACCTTGGCCTAAGGGTACTTGTGGAGACTGAAACACCAAGCAAGGACCATACATATACTGGACCTAGGACCCCCACACCTAAGTACCCGATGGGCAGCTTGGTCTTCATTGTGAGTACCCTAGTAAGAGGAACAGGGGCTGTCTCTGGCAAGGACTTTGTTGCCTTCTTTTCGATCACTTCCCCCTGGAGGGGCTGCCTTGCCAGGCCATGGAGGGAGGATGTGCTCAATTCTGATGTGACTTGCTGTACCCTCTTTTTATTTGCTTGGAACTTTTAGAACTGTATTTGGCTTATGTAGTAAAGAAATCAAATAGCCTTGACCATGGATCACTTGTCAGCTGTTGGTAGCACCTGGAAGCCCAACATATTCCATATTTGGCTAGTGTAGCCTGTGGTTTGAACACTCTTGGGGTACCCTAATTTCACTTCTTAGAGGCTGAGATGATAGGAATTCTTGTTCTTTGCTACTTTAAAATCTGGTCTTCAAGATTTTGCAAGTTAGGTGTTTTCTCAGGTTATATAAACTGATGGATTTCTTAAGGTTTCTCCCATTAGCTCATTTGTAAACATCTACCTTATGAGAAATATGGTACTAAATTTATTCTTGCCAAGTTATTAATGAATGCTGACCTTAGAGTACTTCTCCCAGAAGCATTTACATCTTTCCCATCTACTTTGTACTTTGACAAGTTTCAGAAATATTATAACAGAAAACTGAAAAAGAGGAGTGAACATCCACTCATATCATGTAAATTTAGCAGTTAATACATGTCATATATAACAGTTATATATTATGTTCTGATACTATATATGTGTTGTGTACATGCTCATATATCTATATTTGTGAGTATGACTTATATATGTGTTGTGTTTATATGTATTTTTGTATATGTGTATTATATACATATTTATAAGATATATGTATGTTCTCATATATATGACTGTACATTTGAATATATGTATAAAATATGAATTTTTTGTATATGCTGTTTGGAAATAAATTTTTAAGTAAGACACTTTACCTCTAAATATTTCTCTACTACTTGTATTTAAGGTAAAGTTCTTCTGCACAACTACTAACACCATTACCACACCTAAGCAAATGAGCAGTAGTTTCTTACTATCATTTGATACCCATCTATGTTCAGATTTTTGCAGTTTTCCCTAGGACATCTGTTTCTTCAGCCAGGAGGTTTTAAGCATCATTGTGTTTTAAAATAATTATAGGTTAACTTTTTTTTTTTTTTTTTTTTTTTTTTTTTTTTTTGTAGATAATGCCTCTCTACGTAGCCTAAGCTTTCCTCCATTTTTCAGTTGCTGGGTTATTTATTTATTTATTTACTTATTTATTTATTTATTAATTTTTTATTAATTACACTTTATTCATTTTGTATCCCCCCCATAAGCTCCTCCCTCCTCCCCTGCCAATCCCACCCTCCCTCCCCTTTCTGCAAGCATGCCACTCCCCAAGTCCACTGATAGGAGAGGTTCTCCTCTTCTTTCTGATCTTAGTCTATCAGTTCTCATCAAAAGTGGCTGCATTGTCCTCTACTGTGGCCTGATAAGGCTGCTCCCCCCTCAGGGGGAAGTGATCAACGAGCAGGCCAATCAGACTATGTCAGAGGCAGTCCCTCTTCCCATTACTGTGGAACCCACTTGGACACTGAACTGCCATGGGCTACACCTGTGCAGGGGTTCCAGGTCATCTCCACGAATAGTCCTTGGTTGGAGTATGATTTTCTGGGAAGTTCCCTGTGTTCAAATTTTCTTGTTCTGTTGCTCTCCTTGTGGAGTTCCTGTCCCCTCCAGCTCTTACTATTTCCCACTTCTTACATAAAATTCCATTCACTCTGCCCATCAGTTGGCCATCAGGCTCAGCATCTGCTTTGACAGTCTATACTGCAGAAGCTTTCAGAGGCCCTCTGTGGCAGGTTTCAAGGTTGTTTCCTGTTTTCTTCTGGCTTTCAGAGGCCCTCTGTAGCAGGTTCCGAGGCTGTTTCCTATTTTCTTTTTCTTCTGATGTCCATCCTCTTTGCCTTTCAGGATGGGGATTGAACATTTTAGTTAGGGTCCTCTCTTTTGCTTAGTTTGTTTAGATGTACAGATTTTAGTGGGTTTATTCTATGTTGTATGTTTATATGAGTGAGTATATACCATGCGTGTCTTTTTGCTTCTGGGACAACTCACTCAGGATGATCCTTTCCAGGTCCCACCATTTACCTGCAAATTTCATGATTTCCTTATTTTTCATTGCTGAGTAATACTCCATTGTATAGATGTACCACAGTTTCTGCATCCATTCTTCAGTTGAGGGGCATCTGGGTTGTTTCCAGCTTCTGGCTATTACAAATAAAGCTGCTACAAACATGGTTGAGCAAATGTCCTTTTTGTGTACTTGAGCCTCTTTTGGTTATATGCCTAGGAGTGGTATGGCTGGATCTTGAGGAAGTGCTATTCCTAGTTGTCTGAGAAAGCGCCAGATTGATTTCCAGAGCGGTTGTACCAGTTTACATTCCCACCAGCAGTGGAGGAGGTTTCTCCTTTCTCCACAACCTCTCCATCATGTGTTGTCCCTTGAGTTTTTTATCTTGGCCATTCTGATGGGTGTAAGGTGAAATCTCAGGGTTGTTTTGATTTGCATTTCCCTAATGGCTAATGAGGTTGAGCATTTCTTTAAGTGCTTCTCTGCCATTCGATATTCCTCTACAGAGAATTCTCTCTTTAGCTCTGTTCCCCATTTTTTAAGTGGATTACTTGGTTTGCTGCTTTTCAGCTTGTTTAGTTCTTTATATATATTGGATATGAGTCCTCTGTCAGATAAAGGGTTGGTGATGATTCTTTCCCAATCTGTAGGCAGTCGCTTTGTTTTGATGACGGTGTCCTTTGCTTTACAGAAGCTTTTCAGTTTCATGAGGTCCCATTTATTGATTGTTGCTCTTAGAGCCTGTGCTGTTGGTGTTCTGTTCAGGAAGTTTTCTCCTGTACCAATGAGTTCTAGGGTATTCCCCACTTTTTTTTCTAGCCGATTTAATGTGTCTGGTTTTATGTTGAGGTCTTTGATCCACTTGGACTTCGGTTTTGTGCAGGGTGATAAGTATGGATCTATTTTAATTTTTCTACATGTAGACATCCAGTTGGACCAGCACCATTTGTTGAAGATGCTATCTTTTTTCCATTGTATGGTTTTGGCATCTTTGTCAAAAATCAGGTGTCTGTGAGTGTGTGGGTTTATTTCTGGGTCTTCTGTTCGATTCCATTGATTGATTATTTATCTATCTATCTATCTATCTATCTATCTATCTATCTATCTATTTATTTATTTATCTATTTTTATCATTTATTTATTTATTTATTTAATTATGTCTTTTGAGACAGGGTTTCTCTCTGTAGCCTTGGCTGTCCTGGTCTCACTTTGTAGAGCAGGCTGGCCTCAAACTCACAGAAATCTGCCTGCCTCTGCCTCCCCTAGTGCTGGGATTATAGGCCGGAGCCACTTTGCCTGGCTTGTTGCTAGGGTTTTTAAACCGTTCATTTGTCTATTGAAAGATATCAGGCCAGTGAAGGAAGTGGGTTTTTTTGTTTGTTTGTTTGTTTGTTTTTGTTTTTTGTTACAAATGTGTGATGTAATTACAAGCTAAAATAAACCCAGTATCTTGGCTGGTGTATTGTCTGCTGTGTTAGACTTTCTGTTGCTTGATAAAATGACTGTAAAGGAGGAAAGATTTATTTTGGCTTACAATTGCAGAGTTACAGTTTCTGATGGGCTGGTGCCATTGTTTCTGAGTCTGGATTGGGGCAGAACTTCATGGTATAAGTGTTCATCTTTTAGAATCCAAGAAGAGAGGGGAAGAGGGAAATGGAGTGAGGGAAGAAAAAGAGGGGATAAAGGAGAGGAAAAGGATAGTGGAGGAGCGATAAAAGGGCTAGGGGCAAGATAGCCTTCAAAAGCACACCCCCAATGTTCTGTTCCCAACCAGCCTCCCACCCCAGCTCCCAGAGTTTCCACTAGCTCCCCAAATAGCCCTATCATCTGGGGAGCAAACCTTCAACACAAGAATGGGTTGGAGACATTTCACTTACAAACCTTCACAGCTGCATAGTCTGAACATATTATTTGGGCATTTTTGGCCCAAGGGGAAGATAGATAACAAGTACAAAGACAAAATAAGCTTGAATTCAAGGGCAGGAGAGATTAGTGTGATGGGAAAAGATGTCATGGGTTTGTGGGCAGGTAGGGAGGGATGTAGTCCCTGAGGAGGTGGCCATGAGAGTCTGGGTCCAAGGATACTGCTGTGTTGCAGAGCTGAGAGAACTGAAAAGGACAACAGATGTTCCCCAGGAACCATGAGTCTCTGTACTTGCTCCATGGTCTCTGTTACTGCTTTTTGATCACTTTCCTCTGGCTGGGTGCCGGAGGCCAAGAATCCCAGGCACGTAATTAGGACGGATGCTGGTGCCAGAGGCTGCAATTAGCTTTGACCACCTGGATAGATTGCTTCCTGAGACTGGGAACCACCCCCCACCTGACCGGTTTTAACAGTTAATGATAAAACCTTGGAATGCCTCCCGCCCCTCCCTCCTATTCTACTACCTTATTCGTTGAGCATAAAAGTAAAGTCTTGCCCTACAATAAACGGACTTTGACAAGGAAAACTACTTGGTCCCATTCTTCTCTCTCGCCCGTTTTTCTTTCAGGCCTGGTCCTCTTCGAGACCCCACGAATAATCCGAGTCCGGCAGGCAGGTACAGCTGGGTTGTCTCACCAGGCCACAGGGGAAGAGGATGAGCTCAGTCCTGATTCGACTTGATGAGCTGGGGTGGGTTGGTAGGGGGTCCTCCCATTCTCTGAGGAACAGAGGAGGGGGTATGGGGGAAGAGAAAGGGTGACATTGGGAGAAGAGGAGGTAGGGACCTATGATTGGGATGTAAAATGAATACATTAATTAACTAATTTTAAAAAGTCATGTAACAGTTGGGGTCATGGGAAATCTTTAGTGAGTACACAGGGTTGCCTTCAGTATATGTTACAAGGTGGTGGAGCTAGTGTCCATGACACCATTGAGGAGCTCTGTTTCTCACCTGATACAGCTTTCCCAGAAACAACTATGAGATATCGTTAGCTATTGTTTGTCAGATGGTAGGAGGTGATCATGTGGCTCCAAGTAGGACTAGAATAATGGCTTCTTTATTCCAGATGTGCAGTGAAGAGACCAGGGGTTCTGTTCACTTGGTGCTTGCGGGCTGAAAGCTCCTTAAAAGTCCATCTGTTCAACTTCTACGAGGTCAGGTTTCTTTGGTATATATTATTTATTGTTTGTTAAGATTAAAAATCTCTAAAGCTGGGGGCTGGAGAGATAGCTCTGAGGTTAAGGACACTGTCTGCTTTTCAAATGGATCAGGTTTGATTCCCAGCACTTTCATGACAGCTCACAACTGTCTGTAATGCCAATTCCAAGGGATCTGACACCTTCACACTAATGCACATAAAATTAAATAAACTATTTTAAAAACTCCCTAACGCTATTTTTATTCCCTATAAAATGGCTCTGTCTTTCCTATCTTTATGTCTTCCTATCCTGTAGGTGCATGTCTGAAAAAATAAATCTACGGATACATAACTAATTGGTTATTTTGCTCGTGTATGAGTGTGTATGTGTATTTACACTCGCATTTCTCCCAAATGTTCCATATATAATAAACATGATAAAAATATAGGCAAGAACATGTCTCAGAATTTTTACAATGTAAACACACTGTGTACTTTGGGTTTCCATCTTTCACAAAATATGTGCTTGAAGGTTTGCTAATAATTGTTTCATATCCCTGTAGTTCTCATTTTAACTTTTTCTTCTGTTTGATTTTGTTTTATAAGACAGGGTTTCTTTGTGTAACAGTGTTGGCTGTCCTGAAACTCACTTTGTAGACCAGGCTAGCCTTGAACTCACGAAGATCCTCCTGCCTCTGCCGCCGGAGTGCTGGGATTAAAGGTGGGCACCACCACTGCCTGGTCCTTTTAACTGTTTAAAATAATGGATCTTTTTGTGTAGACCAGGCCTTGAACTCCTAATCCTGTTGTTACAACACTCTCAGGTCTGGCATTGGAGGCATATGCCACCATACCCAACCAGTTATTTATTTTTGTTGAAGTATGTATATTAACAATTTATTCATGATTTGTCCAGTTGGTGGACATTTGGATATGTTGGGAGTAGTGTTGCTGTGAATTTGTATACCCATTCCTCTTCAGTATGACTCTACAAGGGAATTGTCTATACAATGTGTAAAGAGTGGGGTTAGTAGATACTTGCCTGGCTTGTTTAAGTAGTTTAATGGCACCATTTTAAATTCTAGCTTTTTCTTCTTTCTTTCTTCCTTTATTTCTTTCTCCCTTTCTTGTTGTGGGTTATTAATATTTATTATTGATTAATCTTTTAGCTAAGCAGCAGTTATTCCTAATCCAGCTGTATATCCAAATCACCACACAGAGACTAGGATTTATTTAATTAACCTAGAGCACAATGCTGGGCAATAGTTACTCCATCCGAAACCTCCAAGCCTGCATAGTTTTCTACCATTCAGATTTCACCCATTATACTTGCTTTTAGTCATATCTTAGTTCCAGTTCATCTCTCCTCCTGGTTCCAAGACCCTCCTCATGGTTCCAAGTCCTGGCCTGCTGATCTCTGCTCTCCTCTCTCCCTCTCACTCATTTCCTTCTCTTCCCCTCAGGACCAGGATGTTCCACCGGATTCTCTCCATTGCACAGCACTGGCTGGATGTTTAATTGACAATACAGAGAACAAATGGTGGCATGTTTACACAAACTTGAGACAGGTGATGCTTAGAATAAGCATCACAATGCAATGTCCAGATTGAAACCAGATAGTGGGGTAGATAAATCAGCATTTGAATGAACAAGGATTTGAACAAAGCATTTGAATCCACAAAAATTTTATATCAACACTTCCCTACCTAGAAGGATTCATATATTTTTCTCTTTAACCACAGCTTGGAAAATAAAAATCCGATGGAAGCAACAACTCAAGACATTTTTCAAGAACTACTTAATTTTGTGAACATGGGAAGGTTCATCAGGGCTGATTCCTTTTTATCTGCATTAAGAAATATCTGGGAATATGAGGACCAGATAGAAATCTACCATCTATACCTAGAATGGCATTTGAGAAGGGTCATCCATTAAAGAAGATTGAGAGGTCAGGTAAAGGCTGTAGTTTTTACACACCTGGGGACAGTGTAAATCTGTTTAGTCCTCAGTTCATGTTGGAGAGTCCTGTAAGAAGAGTGCCATCAGCAAGCCTTACTACGTGTTTCAGTTATATGATCCCTGGCTGTACAGGGAACATGCTGGACAGAAATGAACCGGTGCCTCCTGCAAGGATTCTGTGTATCTCTGTCTCCAAGATGCAGTTATTGCAGAAAGGCAACTGTGCAGAAAAGATGTGAGGGGATTTTTTATTAGAGACCATATCCTGGAAAACAGAAATGACTTTGGAAATGAATCCTATGCTTGCTGTGAATGTAGACCTTTCTGAGATTTCAGTCAGAAGTCTCATTTCACTGGGTTTCAGAGGATTCTCAGGCAAAAGAGGTCTATTACTGGAGAATCTTTCATGAGTTACAACCTAATCGTGTATCAGAGAATACATGTTGAAGAGGAGTCATGTAAGTAAGGCTAAATGTGGGAAAGTCTTCAAATTAACTAAGTATGGACTGTCTTCAGTGCTATCTCTGCTTCATGAAGCATGGAAGGGCCCACATGGGAGAGAATTCCTATGAATGTGTCCAGTGTGGGAAGTTCTTCAGCCTCTGTTCTTTCTTTGTTTTTCACCATAGAGCTCATACTGGAGGAGAACTGGTCACATGTAATGTGTGTGAAAAAAATATTACTTTGGAGTCTCCTATGTTACTGTCCATCTGATAATTCACACAGGACAAAAGCTGTATGTATGCACCGAGTGTAGAAAGGCCTTCATTGGTAGCTCAGACCTTATTAAAAATAGAATTCACAGTCAGGCACAGTGGTGCACACCTGTAATCCCAACACTCAGGGAGGCTGAGGCAGGAAGATCTCTCTGAGTTCAAGACCAGCATGGTCTACAAAGTGACAAGCCAAGGTTACATAGAGAAACCCTGTCTCGAAACAAAACAAAACAAAATGCCTCCAAATAGAATTCACACTGGAGAGACTGTGAAGTGTAGAGTTGGAAAATTCTTGCAACTGCAGTGGCCACCTCATTGCGTATTAAAAACAAAACAACATAAAACCAAAGCAGCCAAAATCCTTAACAAAGAAATCCTACATGTCGAAAGAATGCCCCACCAAGGCACCTGCGGATTTATGCTACTCCTGCTGAGAAGTCCTGTGAATTTAATCACTGCAGCAAGCCTTCAGCAACAGCCTCTCCCTGACAATGCAACAGGAGTCACATACTCACGAGGTCTCTTGCTAGGGTGTTCAACAGGGGGAAAATTTCTAGTGTGCCATCTTTTCAGGTTAGACACAGAGATGTCACACTAGAGTGATTTGGGGGGGGGCACAGTGAACATGGGTGGCAGTGACTGTCAGATTCTCTTTAGTTACAGTTAGAATTTATACTCAAGAGTAGTTGTTTGAAAATATAGCAACTCATTCCATAGTCCATGGAACAGAACCTATAAGACATTGTATCTCTGATAAATTAGAATTATTTTGCCACTGTCTAATATACTAGAAAGGAACCTTAGAAACATAATAAGGTAAAACTGTCTGAGTTAAATCTTTATTATATCTAAGACTAGGAAAATTTGAATGCTGGTGACAGAATTGAGAAAAGAAGAAGGCTTTATTTCTCCTTACATTTCTTTCTGATATGTAAACATTTACAAAAAAAGCTATTTTAAGAATGTGGTTGTAGTTCAGTGGCAGGGAGGGCTTTCCTAGCACTTGTGAATTCCTCAGTTCGGTCCTCAGCACCACTGAATAAGTATGAAAAACATTTCAATTGGAACCCTGGCCCTTTTTTCCCTATTAGTAGACTCAGTTAACACAATCAGCTGTAGGGTTATATCTCCTGGAATGCTTCCATTCAAAGAATACATTTGGAATTAACCTATAGAGTGATAATGTGGAGAAATCCTCTTAAAGTGATGCATTTGTTTGTGTTTTAAGAAAACTCAACGGGGCTGGAGTGATGGCTTAGTGGTTAAGAGGACTTGAGTTTGGTTCCCAGCATCCACATTTGGGCAGTTCACAACCACTTTTGACTCCAGCTTCAGGAGATCCAACTCTGTCTTTTGGCCTCACAAATGTGTGTGTGCACACACACATGTGAAGAAAGTAAAAATAAATATTAAAAACCCTCACAGTAGAAACAGAAGAGATCCTGTACTGTATAGAAAGCTTCCAGAGAGCCGTTCTTCTGTAGTTGCTTTGTTTGATGAAAATAATGCATGAACCACATATACAACTTCAAGTTTCCTAACATTCACATTAAAGACAGAAAGGAAGGAAGGATGAAAGACAGGCTGATGATTTGGCTTAGCACGTTAGGTACATGCCCCAGGCCTGATGACCTGAGCTTCATTCCTGGGACCCATATGGTGGAAAGAGATGACCAGTCCTAGAAATTGCTTCCTGACATCTACATGTGCACCATGGTGCCAACATCTCTCTCTCTACACACACACACACACACACACACACACACACACACACACACACACACGCACTAAATAAGAAATGTGACATTATCAGTAACATTCTTGTTTTCCCTTTATATTCCTTAAGCAGTACTATTTGCATTGTGATACTTGCTATATTTCAGATTCACTGTTATTACAGCTAAGTGGCTACTGCATTAAACAGCTCTAGTGCATTAGGGACTGAGTTCTACAGAGTTGTCTTAAAGGACATTTGTTACAGTACAAATCCACACTCAGTTTTTTAAGTAGATTTTTATTTTTTTTAAGTGAATTATATCTGATTTACAATGCTTTGGCTTAACAATACTTTGGTTGTACTATGGTGTGAAAGCATTTCAGACAGTTTGTGTTTTATTTTCAGTAGAGTATTTACATGCATTACAATAAGCAATTGAACACTTAGTATTAGCCAGGTTTGTGTTTGATAGTTTTTTCCATTTGGAGGCTAACATAAAAGTTCTGGGCATGTTTTAGATAGGCTAAGCTAAGCTATAATGGTTTTTAGCAGGTGTATTAAATGCATTGTTTATGCAGGTGCTTATGGGATGCTAGGTACATGCTCTACTCTCCTCCCCACCCCAAGACAGGGTTTCTCTGTGTAATAGCCTTGGCTGTCCTGGACTTGCTTTGTAACCAGGCTAGCCTTGTACTCACAGAGATCTGCCTATCTCTGCCTCCCTAGTGCTGGGATTACAGGCGTGTGCCACTGTGCCCAGCTCATACTCTACTCTTACTCCACACCCTCAGCCCATTAAAGTCCCTTAAGTGCATTACTTATTTACCTGTTTTACTTTTGTGTTGTTGTTATATTTATTTAGTTTGTGTGTGCACAAGCTGTTGTGTCCATCTGGATGTCAGATGACAACTTTGAGAACTGGTTCTTCTCATGTACCACATGGGTTTTGGAGACTCTGGTTGTCTGTCTTGGCTAGACTCCTTTACCTAGGCTGAACAATCTCAGCATCCTTTATTTGGATTTTTGAAAGAGTCTGTTGCTGTGGCTAGCCTGGGACTCAGTCTGTAGCCCTGCTGCTCTCAGACCCACGGCAGTCATCTTGTCTCAAGTGTCTCCACGGTGGAGTCCCCTCCTGCCCCCAGACAGGGTTTCTTTATGAAGTGCTGGCTGTCCTGGACTCTCTTTGTAGACCAGGCTGGCCTCCAACTCACAGAGATCTGCCTGCCTCTGCATCCCAGAGTGCTGTGGTTACAGGCATGCCTGGCTAGGGCTGAGGTTTTAAGAATGAGCCACAATGCCCACCTTAAATGTATTTTTAATTTATACTTTCAACTGGAACATTAGGTATATGAGGCACAGTGCCATTGTAAATTATAGGGGACCTATATCTGGAAGTTAGCCCTCTGAGGACTGAACTATATTTCACTTACTCTTCAGTGCTTCCTTTCATTTTAACTTCCCAGTAACATCATGGCTTAAGTCAGAAGTCTTTTCTCTTAGTAGCACATATAGCATAAATCTCCCCATTAGTCACCTGATGAATTGGTAGTATCAAATGGAGAATTTGAACAACTGTTAACATTCCTGTATTTGAGAACTCTCAAGAGGGATGTTGCTGAAATGGTAACAACACTGGTGGGTCTATTGGAACAAAAGATGTTAAGTCTGCCACTGCTTGCTATAGTCTATCACACTTGGATGGATATTACTTGTCTTCTTCTTATGACTGGCATATAGATGTAGTTCTTAGGATTTTATTGGAAAGCTGAAAATGTCTACTAGAAGGGAGCTGTGCAGAAGACCACATAGGTTCTTAACAGTTAATTAAAAAAATTTCCTTTTTGAAGGCAGGCCTTGAATTACTGATCCTCCTGTTTCAACCTGTTACTGTTGGGATTACAGGTCACCACACATGGTTTAACAAGCTGCATCTGTGTTCTTACAGGGTTTCTACTGAAGTATGTTTTGTGATCAGTATTGTATGCACGTGCACACACAACCACACATAGACACACCTAATATCCATGTGAGCATTTAGAAGTTTTTAGGTGTGAAGAAAACAATGTCTGGTAAATAGGTTGTTGGTATAATGTTCTTTTGGAATGTATACACCTTACCCTTGTTCATTTAAATGCTGATTTCTCTCCCTCACTATCTGGTTTAAACCCAGACATTGCATTGTGATAATTATTCTAAGCATCAGCTGTCTCAAGTTTGTGTAAACAAGCCACCATTTGTTCTCTAAATCATCAGTTAAAACAACCAGCCACAATGTTGAGCAATTGCTTAATATCAATAGTAAATATTAATGACCTAATACAACAATAGGTGCTCAGTTAAATGGGGAATCCCTATTTTATGGGGCCTTTGCAAGAACTATAATCTGAACTAAAAGAAACTTAAAATTGTATGGAAACATCGGACTACATTTATGTAAGTCTTAGCAAGATGAATGAAGGTACATCTTTGGACTTCAGTTGGAAATCTAACTGAATAACTAATTTTATTTGTGAGACTGCTAATGTAGTTGTGAACTGAAGTGAATTACCTTCTGGGCTTCAGATCCTCACAACGTGTAGATAACTCCCACCTTAACAGAGCTGTCATGCAGTGTTTAGCCTGTATCCGGTGTTCTTATATTATAATTCCTGAGCTTATTGTTACATCTACTGTTACTAATGGTTATGTTTTTAGTATCCATGTTAATGGTTTTTATTAGGGATGATGTTAGAACTCTTCTCCTCTGACTGAAAGAGAAGGGAAGCAAGCGACCCTCTGTTGACTCCATGACCTATTGCTGGTAGATCATAGTCAGGGTTGCTTCCCACATGGTAATGTACATGATTGTAACGTGAGAAAGCTGATGCTCATGGGTTGGAGGCCTCCAAGGTGGGAAGATTTGGAAGATTGGAGGTGAAAAGTACTGGCTGGTAGGTGATGATAACCAGGGTGTGTGTGGATGAACAAACTTAGATACAGTATCTAAGCTCTGGATACTGAGGTAAGGTCATGGTTGGTTAGCTGTTGGGTATATATTCTTCGGGATGATAGTGCAGGTTGGGGTAGGAAGGAGCATGATGCCCAGTTCTTAACCATCATGGGTGTATATGAATGGTACTCATAGCAGTCAAAGCCTGGAACTGTGCAGGCTCTTAATTTCTAAACCTAGCCATTAAGAACCTCTACCCTATGCCTAGTTCCCTCTACTTTCCCAGAAACTAAAGGCCTTTAGTTTAATCTCCTGTCTTAATTCCTTTTTCTGGAGAGGAATTCCTAACGGAAACTGCCGATTTGCTTTCTGCTGCCTGGGGACAACAGAAAAGTTTAGTAGTTGGCAAGATGGACATAGAGCCCCATGATAGAAATTGGAAGCTATTTTTATGCATTTTTCCATTTGTAAAGCCATCAAGTTTAACTTGCCCAAATCTAGAAGAGATAAAGTGAGTTGTTAGCTTGATAATGTAGTGGGCCAAGAGGAGTGATTGAATAGCAGTCATTAGCAGCCCTAGGGAAGGGAGGAGTTAACTTAGCTGAGGGAGGAGCTAACTCAACTCCCTCGTTGAGATGTTGAGCTAGAGGCCTATTGAAAGTTATCCTACTTTCTATAGATTATGAAATAAGGTAGAAATCCACCATGAGAAGGACCCAGGAGATCATATCAGATAGAGTGAATCACATAAAACATCCATAGTCAAAATAGAGGATGCCAACACATTTTTATTAAGATAATTATTATAATTATTATTGTTTTTGTTGTTTTTTGAGATAGGGTTTCTCTGTGTAGTCTTGGCAGTAATGAAAGTTTTTTTTTTTTAACTCAGTTATGTTATATAAACAGGTTTTTATTTTAATCCCAAGTGTGGGATATGAAATTGCTTTTTAGTTTGTTTAGAGCAACTGCCTTATGCTGCTCAGAGAGGGGCATGGTCTTTAACAGCTGTAGAGAGTTTAATTCTGATGACTCAGAGAGGCTATAAATATGAGCGCCAGGAGTGAGAGAGAGAGAGAGAAGGTATGAGGGTTTTGGGGAGATGGATGGGTGGATGAAGAGAAGGCTTCGAGGAGACAGATGGAGAAACCAACCATGACCTTACCTCAGTATCCAGAGCTTAGTCTGCTGGTTCTGCTGGACTGCTTGATATCCTGATAACTAAGACTGGTATTTTCCCAATGAATCTGATGACCCTAACCAGCTGGAACTAAGTCTAAAGAGGTCTAATTCCCCTTTGTCTTCTAACCATGGTTCTTTCTCTCCTACCTGGGGTTGGGGGTTGGAGGGGAGGTAGAGGCTTAAGGAACTCCAAATAAAGTAGAGTTGAAAAAAATAGCACCTATGCTAGGTTGTCCTAGATATCCCTTTATAGACCAGGCTGGTCTCAAACTCACAAAGATCCACCTGCCTCCCAAGTGCTGGGATTAAAGGTGTGCACCACCACCACCCAGCTCACTTATTCTTTCTTGAGGTAAGTATTGACACAGAGGAAGTATAGGGCCTGTGGTGAAGGCTGTGTCAGGGGAACTCATTTGATGCAGTAGCAGACCTCCAGGGTGAAACAAGTGTTCCAAACACACATGACCATGCCTCTGAGATATCCTTGTGTAAGTGGGCCAATGAGAGGTTTTGTCAGTCTCAAAGATGATGGAGGGCATGTTAGGGGTGCTACTTAATAACCAAGGTATCTGAAGTTCTCTAGGTAACCATCTCATCAGATGCAGAGCTGCTGTGAACCTATAGGCTTCATGAGAATGCATGAAGCTCATGAAGCCAGACCCTCTGACCACCCCTCATGCATCTTCTGTTCACAAGGAGAGCCTCTATTTATCTGTATACTGTCATATACTCATATACTGTCTTATACTCCTCTGGTCATGTCCCTGGTGAGTCCTCCAAATGATATGAGTCCTTGGAGGATGTTTATTGGCTCTTGGTGAGTTTAAGTGGGGGAGCCAGGGTGATGGATGATCCAATGGTCACCTAACGCCACTTTGAGCCAACGGCTTGCAGTGGCTTGGATTCAAGTCCAAGTAGAATAAGGAATCCTGGACAAGGAGTATGCAGAGCCAACTTAAATTTATTAAGGAAAAGTGAGAAAGGCAAGTTTTGATACTTTGTTGTGAGTCCTTCCAGAAACATTAGAGAGCTCTGGTTTTGGATTCATAACTATTCATTTTGTATTCTGCCCTAATGGGTTCTCTACTACTTGTGTCTAATTTTTTTTTTATGGTCTCATAGTAATTTTGTTACATGGGCCCCTGAGGAGGAATATAGGGTGATACTACATTCATCGATAATATTTGGTTGTGTAAATGTTGCAGTATAACATCCTTGTGACATTTTATACACATGCAAGTGTACCCGGATATATACTTGGATGTCACAGTTTTCCATTGCTGCTATGAAACACATGAGGGAATCAATTTAAATCAGAAAGGTTTATATTTTCTGATAGTTTTACAGGTTTCAGCCCCAAATCATCTGGCTCCATAATTGTCTGGCTCCATTTCCTTGGGTCCAAGGTGACATGTAATATTACAGTTTGGGAACTTGTAACAGAGGAGACTCCTCACTTCATGACCAGGAGGCAGAGTGAGAGGACTAGGTTGCAGTCAGGGTACAACCAGTGACCTCCCCCCCATGACCCACTTCTTCTTGCTAGAATCTATCTCCTAATAACCCATGGATTTACTCATTGGTGATGCCAGTACTCTAGATCCTGCCACCTTTCAATAGCACCACTGTCTGCGCCCTGAACCTTCATCACATGAAACTTTGTCAACATTTTATATCCAAACACAATATATTTTTTGGATTAATTTGTGTGTGTGAAATTTCTGGGTCAGAAGGAGTCTCTGGAAAGAGGATGATCAGAGGCAAGCAGCATGTCCACCTTCTCCAAGTCCTAAAGTTGAAATCCAAACCCAACTTCTTAGTGAGAAAGGTGACTTAGGGTGCACACCAAAGTTTAGTATTGGAAACAGGCTAGGAGAGGTCCAGTGGTGACTCTTCCCACAACAGAGGAAGAATGAGTGCACCAAGACAGAGGGTGACTGTGTGCCAGCACTGCCCTGCAGCTGAGAAAGGGCTGTACCAGAGGGAAAGTCAGGACAGTGGGCAAACTTGTTATAGAAACAGGTGCAGAGCAGAAGGGGTGAACTTAGCTGGCTTGAGATCTTCATGGTAGTTCGGTGCTTGAGAAATGCTGCTTCTTACCTTAAAAGTGTGTTTCTAGGACAGGCCACCATCTTTACAAGGTGATAACCAAACCTGCTGCTTTGGGAAACATTTAAGACAAAAAATAGTAGGGACTACTTTTCCTTTTCCCTAGAACTCATATAAAATACCACCAAATTGTCCCAACCAGTATCACACTGTGGCCCAGTGCCATCCCCACTGAATGCCACCAGAGCAAGACTGCTGAGCATATACACAGTGAGTCATGTCCGAGTCATTTAAGAACTGGTGTGTGCTTTCCCTTTAGGATGGCAGCTTGGCTTAGCCAGACTGAGAGGACCTGTGGCCTCAGGAAACCACAGTCATGGGTGGAAGAAACAGTAGAACCTTCTTTATGTCTTACACCCAGTCCAGCTTATTAGCTTGCTTTTCTGTGTGGCTTTTCCTGGCAATCCTGTGGCCCTGTGTGGAAGTATTTGAGCTAATGTGTCTGTGGTAAACTCCAATCAAGGAACTTTGTTGTTATGCTACCTTGTCTCAGGGAGTTGGGAAACAAAACTCTTCAAAGCAGCTCTTGTCTAAGGCCCTGTCACTGAACAATGGTGAGCAACTGTACATGAGTTCATATAAACACATAAAAAAGTAATCTTTTTTACTTTTTCAAAATATCTTGAAACCAAGATATTTTGCCAAATTATTAAATAGGTTGAACAGGCACATATCCTAAGCAGTGATTATTTTCCTAAGTAGTGATTATTTTCCCACACTTTTTGTCTATTGTGAATACTATTAAAATTTCTCAATCTGACACATGGAATGTGTTATTTTGCCTTATTTTTGTTTGGTCTATTATGAAAGGTAAGCATCTTTTCACAGAATTGTTTTTTCTAAATATCACTAAAAATCATAACTGTTGTCCATTATTTTATCTTGGGTTACTGGTTTTCCTCTTTACTGCTTTGTAAGAGTTTTTTGTGAATTAAAGTTGTTCTGCCTATAGATATTTTATTAAACGTTTTAGTCATGGTGTGTTTTTTTTTGGTTGTTTTTTGTTTTTGCATGGAAAAAGTATTTTCATTTTGGTTTATCTTATTTTTGTCAGTGCTAAGAAAATTAGTTTTTAAAATTTAGATGGATTGGGCTGGTGAGATAGTTCAATGGTTAAGAACACCAGCTGCTCTTCCAAAGGTTCTGAGTTGATTTCCCAGCAACTACGTGGTGGTTCACGACCATCTATAAAGGGATCTGATGCCCTCTTCTGGCGTTTATGTGTATATGCAGACAAAGCACTCCTACGTTTAAAAATTTATATACATAATAAACAATTTAAAAAATAACAAAACACTTCCAGAAATTCAGATGGATTTTATTTTAATGTAAAGCCTTGTGGTGTGGGCAGACTGGACTCAACCTTGGGATCCTTCTTTCTGTCTCTGCTTCACAAGTTGTGAGGCTACACATTCCCATCACACCAGCAAAAGCAAAAGTTTGCTTCTAATGTATCTATTTCTTAATTTTTCATTGTGATTTTAATTTTTTGAATATTATTTTTTATTTGGGTCTGTATAAGACCACAGCCCTAGTATTAGCAGGAATGGTGGTTACAGTGCTCTTGACAGGTTCTGCCAACGTGGAAATAAAGATCCATATCCTTATTCAGTTTGGAGCTGGAACCCTGAACTCCTCCTCTCTTTGCTTCTCTGACTCGACTTTGTTCACTGGACACAAAGTAAGAGCACTAGACAAGATTCTTAGTGAACTCAGCTCGGCCAACTCTTACAGTTTTTCAACAGGGTCCTTTTAGAAGTGGCATTTGCCAGCTGAGTGCAGTGACACACGCCTATAACCGCAGTACTCATGGAGACAGAGGCAGGCGGATCTCTGTGAGTCCAGGACAGCCAAGGCTACACAGAGAATCCCTGTCTTGGAAAAAAAAAAGGCATTTGCCACTGTTTGGATTATGATACCTCTCTCAAATGAAAACTAAGCAAAGCCCATACCAAGATTTAAAATTTCTTTGTTTTCTCTAAGTTTCATTTTATACATTCAAATCTCAGATCATTCTGGAGTTCATTTTAGTATAAAGTTTGAGACACTGAAATTTAACTCTTTTTCATTGCATACTTTTACCAAGACAGTTTATTGAACAATTATTCTTTTCTCCTGGGCTGTAATTTTATATTTATTCTAAACTATAGTCTGATGCTTATTTTGTTTTTTTCTAGACTTTTAGTGACTTGTTTCACTGTTAGATACGCCATAGTTATAATAAAGTAATTTCATAGCATTTACAAAGCCTTGCCATAGTATCACATAGGATTTGTTTCTGACTATACAGATGTCTATATAGAAAATCATCTTCTGTTATTCTGATGTCCTTCTTAAAAACAAAACTGTAATAACAGCTTCCTAAAGACTTTCCATGATGCTTTTTTTTTTGCACTCTAATTTGTAACTCCATGTGTTAATTGTTGTCAGCATGTAACTGAAATATAATAAAATTGATGAGCTTACAGGTAATGGGACCAAAGTATAAATTACCAACATCAGGAATGAAAAGAGGTACCATTACAGATCCAGCAAACATTGAAGATAAGGTATAGTCTTAGTCTGTTCAGGCTGCCTTAACAAAAAGGCTATAATCTGGGTAATTTATAAACAATAGAAATTACAATTCTGGAGTCTGGGAAGTCCAAGACGAAAGCATCAGTAGGCTAATCCATAATACTATGACAGCCTGTTCCTTAAAAATAATGTCCTCTCATTGTGTCCTCAGTGTGGAGGGAGCCAACAAGCACTGGCAATCTGTTTTTATAAAGGTGTTAACACCTTTATAAAGGTGTTTGCTCCATAGAGCAAAGCCCTCCCAATTCATTGGGAAGCCACTACTACCTGGGCACTAATACCAAAGATAGTACAAACAAACAACCCCCCCCCCAAACTAATATGCCAAGCTGTTTTTTTTTTTTTTTGTGAACTTAGACAAACTTATTTTAAAGCTTATATGGCAAAGCATATGCATAATGGATCATAAGCAGAAACAGACCCACAAGATACTTCCAACATTTTCAAAAATCTTACTAAAAGCTTGCAGTAGATGAGAACAATACAGACTAACAGGAGTTCATCCTTACAGTGTAAGACTGGCTTAGGATTTCAAAGCCATCATAATCTGTCTCATCCACAGAGTTTACTATTACACACAGAAAGCACAAAACAAAATTCTCTATGAAATTAGGAGTAAAGGGGTTCTTCCTTTACTTAGAAAGGACATAGGCAAATAATTTGTAGTATAATTGATGTTGAAGATTTGTTTCTGTCTACTGGCTGACAAGGCAAGGTTGTCTACTGTTTCCTCTGTTACTGAGTATTACACTAGAAACTCCAAGTCTGTAACTACACAGAAAGAAGAGTTATAGTTCAGTTCTCCTTAAAGTCAGAGCAAGGTTGTTTTGTTTGTTTGGCTGATTGATTTGAAGATGTTTGAATCAGTCTCAGTTTGTAACCTAAGCTGTCCTGCAGACTCCAAATGCTACTCCAGTCCCAAGTCCTTGAATAACACATGTGTTATAACATGCATGTCTGGCCCAAGCTTTATTTGTGTGTTTGCATGTGTGTGTGTGAATATAGACAAATTTATTTTCAAGCTTTTGTGGCAAAGCATAAGGCTTCACTAAAACTATTAAAAAAAAAAAAAACAAACAAGTGAGAAATGAACAAGTGTTCTTACTCTGAAGCTATAATAACCAGAAAAGTATGGTAAGAACAGAGGCAGGAATAGACCCACAGAGATACTTCCAACAGACTTTTTTTTAAGATACAAAAAGTTTTTTAATATAGATAGGCTAAATCTCTCAATAAATGGTGCTAGAACAGTTTACATCTGTAGTATAAAATACATTTGTCTTTGTTCCTGGTTGCTGGTACAGAGTAAATCTTGGAGTTTCTTTGTAAGAGTGTCATTCTTGGAAAGAGTGGAACCCTTTCAACCACACTATGTTGATACATGACTCAGGATAAGGACCCTAGATTGCATCAGTAAAGGGCCTGGTCACCAGAGAATTAACAGATGAAATCTTGAAGTCCTTTCAGTTTAAAACAAAACCAAAAATCCTGTTGGTTTGGCAAGTGTGTGTACTGGTAGGGTGGTCTGCCATCTTCCACTCTCCAATTCTCCTTGCCCACCATCTTACCTTCCACAATCCTTACCACCACCTTTCACTCTCCCACTCAAACCTTAACGACTGTATTGCCTTCATTGGGCTGTTCACTGTAAACCATTAAACAGGCAAAGTAAACTGTTCTAGAAAATTGGGGGACGGGAGCATAGTCAGCCTTTCAAAGTGTGGGGCTCTTGTAGTTTGTGTCTAAAGTGAGATCAAGTCCTTGGCCTGCTCAGCTGCATTAGTTCTGAATAGTTCTGAATAGAACTGGTTTGGATTGTGGATACTTCATTAGCTTTGGAGAATTGGTTGGTGTTGGGAACATGATCTGTCAGAAGAAATGAGATCCCAACATCCGTGGTTGGGGGATGGGGATGAACATCAACATAAACGTCACTATATATATATATATATATATATATATATATATATATATATATATATAATATATAACCTCAAAATGGGCTTAAGTGTAACAGGTAAAACTATAAAATATTCAGGAAAAATATGGGAGAACATTCAGGGATTAGAACTCAGCATGAGCTGTTTGTTAAACTGGACCCTGAGAACACAGATACAGTAATGAATTCCACATCTAATTTACAAATCCTTTGGGAAAAGTCATGGTAAGAACAGGAAAAGCAATATACCAGGAGAAAGGATTTGCAAACTGTATCTGACAGCTTATAGGTAAAGATAAATAAAGATCTCTTTAAATTCAACTTTCATTTAAAACCTAGAAAATGGGCTGGGCTGTTAGTGTCACACGCCTTTAATCTCAGTACTCAGGAAGCAGAGGCAAGCAGATCTGTGAGTTGGAGTCCAGCCTGGTCTACAGAGTAAGTTCCAGGACAGCCAGGACTACACAGAAAAACCCTGTCTCAAAACAAACAAAAAGCAAAATAACCATGAAAATATGCTCAACATTATTGGCCATTAGAGAAATGGAAACAAAACTTATATTATCAGTATAATCAGAACAGCTTAAAAGACTGATAACCACCAAATACTGGCAAGATTGTGGGAAAATGAATTCCTACATACACTGGTGGTGGGGCTATAAAATGGCACAGGTCTAGGAAAGAGTATGGCAGTTTTTCATTAGTTTAGTTTTTAACATTAAACATATGCTTGCTTTAAGACATAACAACTGTATCGTGGGCATCTATCTTCTATCAAAAGTGAGTAATATTCACACAAAGACCTGAACATGAATTTTCATAGCATTTTTTAAATATTAAAAAATTGGAAACAAGACTAAAGCCCAACTGGTGAATGTTTATAAAGTGGTATATCAAATTCTAAACAATAATGAGGAACAAACTTCACACATACTAATGGATCCCAAAGAAATTACGTACAGTGATCTCAAAAGGCCATGTACTAGAGGGGACATTTACCTGCACCGAGGAACCACACATCAGGGCTCAGAAGTGGTGGCAGGTGTGATGGTTAAAAAGGGAGTAGTGAAATCATTCCGATTCTGGCATGAGTTAAAATTTTCAGAACCGTATAAAGTGTGTGAGTGTAAATAAGGAATGAAACCTCCTCAATGATTAGCTTTTCAGGTATACATTTTAGAAACCATGCCAGACGACACAAATGACTTTAAGAAGCTCTTCTGTGAAAAGCAGCTTCCTTCCCATATCTGCAGGAATGGCCTCCTCTAGTCCCATCTTTTTTTCTTGTTCCTCAGTGTAGTGACTAGCAAAGATTTGGGAAGGTGTTTGAATTTAGTTTGCTCTCTGGATCTTTAACTGTTTTCAGCTAGTCAGTGTCTCTGACCTCAGTGTCTCCAAGCCTGAATCTCCACCCCTGAATCCTGCCTCAGGGTGTTTTTCTTATAATGGATATTTAGTTCTGTCTGCCCATACTGGGTTTGTGTACTTGTCTTTTGTTCAGGATCTTCAGTCTGCATTTGTGCTGGTCCCCATTTTATTTGTATGTAGGTCTCTATCTCCTCAGTTTCTTTGTGTCTCATCTCTGGACTTACAGACTCCATCTTCACAGTTTGGGTCTCAAGATGCCTGCGAATTTCTTAAGCCTGTATTTTTCGGTCTT
Source organism: Psammomys obesus (assembly GCF_907164565.1). Classification (NCBI taxonomy): domain Eukaryota; kingdom Metazoa; phylum Chordata; class Mammalia; order Rodentia; family Muridae; genus Psammomys; species Psammomys obesus. Next base: position 1,080,075 of record NW_026590435.1, read on the forward strand.
TGTCTCCGCCTCTCAGGTTCTGGTGGGCCTAGTTTTTTTTTTTTTTTGTTTACTCCGTTGCCATGGCATCGGAAGTGACGCAGGCGCACGTGGAGATGAAGCGGAGCCAACCTTTCCTCTGCTTGACTGGCGGTGCAGTCAGGGAAGCTTCGCCCCGCCCGGGTCTGGCAACGGCCCCGCGGCATGCTGGGGGTCGCAATTTACGGCGCTGCAGGCCGCGCACGCGTACGGCAGCCTGCCGCCATCGCCGCTTGGTGTTCGAGGCTCCGGGAGAAACGCTGCGCAGCAGGTGGGTCTGGCCGTCCGGAGCTCTCTTACGCGGGACTGTGGGCGTTCGGCTGGTGTAGAGGGCCGGGCGGAAGGACCTACCTACCTTTTGTGGGCTGGGCCTGGAGCAGAGACCTTGGGGTCCCACCTTGGGAGTGTGGCCCTAGGTGCTGGAAGAGAGCTAAGGCCCTTGCGTGGGGATGTGCCTTTGGGCTGTGCTCGAATTTGGGCCCGGGAGGGCAGGACTGATGGTTACCACATGTCGAGCTGTGAGGGAGATGTAAGGCTTTTGGGTGGGGGTGTGGCTCCGGAGTGCTGTAGGCGAATGCAGCGAGTGGGGCACGCAGCGTGTGAGTGGCGTGGGATGGGGCAAGTGTGGGTCTAACGTGTGTCGTGGGGAGTGCCACGTGTGGGATTGTGGCTCAGAAGCGCAGCACACTAGTGTTGTGTCGGAAAGGGCTATCTGGAGGACACGTGGGATGGGCTAGGTTGGGGGTATAGTTCCAAAGTGTGCGGTGTGCAGGGAGCCGAGGTTAAGATATCCTGACTGGTGAAGGCCCAGTGCCACTGCTTCTTACGTGTAGACTGGGTAAAGTCCACAGGACCCTTCAGGGTGGGAGGCTGCAGCAGGTAGAGAGGAGGAGGGCGTTAAGGTGGGTGGGTGCCACTAGGTGCAGGTTTTGGCAGAAATGGGACGTCCACAGAGAGGGAAAAATGAGTATGTATAAAGACTAGGGCTGGCTTGGGGATACCTGTTTTTGTGTCCTGAAGAGATAGGGTTGAGGGTATCCATAGGGAGCAAGAGGAGAATGGGAAAGTGGGGGAGGGTCCTGGGAGAGAGTCTACTGGACTGAGGGTTAACGAGGAGTTTTAGAGTGTGAGGGTCCATTCTGTTATGGGGCAGAGGACACCTTTGGGCCTCTGTCCAGGGACTTCTTTCACAGCAGAGGGGTGAGAATGGTGTTTCTTAGGTGCTGTCCTGACCTGGAGGACTAGGGGAGGATTACAGAACATTAGTTGGGGCAGGTAAAGAGCACTGTGGATCCCTGATGGTTGGCTTTTACACAGAACAATTCAAAGGTATAGAAATTCTTCTTATTCTGTGCCCAGGTTCTACCTTTTAGTGTTTTGTCTGTTTTCTTTACGTTTTCTTTCTTATTCACCACTGCTTCCATGCTCAATTCTCTCCTATCTCCCTTACATTGGTTTGTATCTCAGGCAGTCTCTTGGAGGCCATGTTGAATGTTACAAGATCATTCTTCCACACTCTAGCAGCAGTGTCCTGTGGAAGTTCCCTTTCCTACTCTGGAGCCAGAACAGGGCCCCATATTGCAGTGAGCCCTTTTTTTCTTCTGATGTTGGGTCTGTGATATTGAAGTTTTCTTTTAAGAAACACAGGTCAGTTTGTTTAGCATATTTGTTTGACTCTGTGTGACTTCATATGAGAATATAGAGTAGTATATTTTTGGCAGGGACCATTTTAGTGATGATCCCTGTATGTGTGTTTGCAGTCTTTTAAAGGTATGTTTGCACTTTTTGTAATTTATGTTAATCTCTGTGTGAGAACAGGGAAGACTTTGTGACTAGTTCCCACTGTCCCTGTGAGATTATCATTCATGGGTTCTCATCAGATCCTAGTGGTTAGAAAAGATGGTATTTTGTTTATAGGGTCTGAGAAGGTGAATTTGTTTTCAGCTAAGGCAAGAGCCTAGAATGAGGATTCCATGGTATTTCCCTAGCTCAGCCATCCACTCAACCCACTAGTTTTCCTTTTTTCAGCTTCAGTATTCCAGGCCCAGAATACAATCCTCAATACCTGCTTGAACCACACTTCTCTATATCCTGAAGCCTTTGGGCTGGACTCCAGGAAAACCCATCCAGGGCACCTTTTAGGCAGCCACAAGTGTTGGGGTCATTCTGCATTATGGTATGCCACAATCTCTGCCTTATTTGTACTGGGAATGTGGCCTCATTCTGGCTGTTTGGTTCTACTGGGTCTTCTGCCTAGTAAGTCCTTGTAGCAGTGTAGCCAGGTAGGGCCAGGTAAATCAAGTAAAGCATGCTTAGGACTAGAGGTCTTTTGAGATTTTTCAAGATGGCCTAAACCTGGTCCTGACTACCAAGGCTTCATTATGAAGGGGGCTGGTTGTCCAGGTCAGGCTTTTGCCTCCTGTTGCCATAGGAGTCTTTTCAGGCAAAGGAAGTGGGGACAGATGACTCCTTCCTACTCCTACATGTTGCCAGGGTCCTCTACTGATTAGGCTTGTCCGTGCTTCTGCTTGGTCCTTTGTGTTGCAGAGCCTCAGACCTCTTCTTGGTTCAGAGCAGGAGGGGTGGAGGAGAAAAGTCCCAAACAGTTGCCTGAGGGGTGCTGTGCCACCTGAAAAGTAGCAGAGGTGATGGGTTATGTGATAACCACAGTGGTGAAGGGAAGGTGAGGAGTTCCAGTTAGAGGCTCCAGGCAGGAAGGACTTAATGAGGAATCTGGAGCAAGAAGGATGGAGCAGCCATGTCAGTTTGCAGGTAGAATCCTGAGCCAGCACTCACCCAGTCTGTGAATGTTTTCCCTACCTACTCTTTGGGTTTGCTCCTTGTGTCCACCCTTAGAGGCTTGTGAGAATCTGAAGATGACATGAGCCCCCAGCAGGGCCTGGTAGGATGAGCCTTTGTGTGTTAACATCTTAGCAAGTTCACAGTATGTTGTGGACAAAGGATCTGTGTAGGATGAACATGCCTGATATGGAAAGAAAACAAAATTATAAGACCACATAATTGTTCATTTGCTATATAGAGATCTGTATCCACAGCCTGATGGAATAAAATGTGGCTATGTTGACATTATACCTCATATCAAAAGATGCTCCAGAGGAATCAAAGATAGAACATAGATAAAGAAAAGTGCCTAGAATGGAGGTTGGCAGATCATCTTGGAGGCTGGCTGAAAGGAAGTTGTATAGAAACATGTCAGGCTAGTTGTAGGGTTCTGGCTGCCTTGCTGTAGGACAAAGGTGAGTAGTCACCATCAAGACAACCTCAAGGGCTTAAACTGTTATCTGAGGCCTTATATTTGCTACCTTTGTTCTAGGAGAATGAGTGTGTTTTTTTAAACTTGGGATAGTGATGGTAACCCAAAGTAAAGCTGGCTTTGGAAACTAGAAATCTGTTTTAAAGTAGTAGAATTTGATAAGAACCATTAGAACATTAAGTGGTTGAAACACAGGTTTAAAACAAAAATGTTAGGATGATGAAGATAAGGACAGGTGATGACAAGATGGAGCCAGGCAGAGCTTGTACCTGACAGCTATAAGGAAAACAAGCAGTTTATCAACCCTCAGAGATAAAGAAATCGTAAGAAAATGCTAAGATGTAGTGGGTGGGTTTTGTGGTCTTAATGATTCTCAGTGCAGATCCAGGGGCAAAAAGGAATGGGTGCTGCTATTGTAGGTGGTAGGGGTGAGGTTGACCCTGTAGCTGGGGTGTTCTATTTCTCCATTTATCCTTCAAGTGGGTCTTAAATGACCCCAGATAGATGGGTATGAGATACCATATTGGCCATTGAACATATATAGCTTGCTCTTCAACAGAGAAATGCATTTTTTAGAAGGTATAGTGAACAAATACAGAAGCTAGAACTGCTGGGCCCATAGTGAGCTGTTTGTAAATAACCCTGCTCTCCTGGGGCTCAGATTTCAATGTGGGAAACAAGCAGTATGCATATAGAAAGTAGTATGATAGCACTGTGTGCGAGAGGGCATGCAGGGAATATGGACCTTGAGGGACCATTTCAGAGTCCAGCCCTGTGAAAACGGAGAAAGGTGCCTGTAGGGTAAGCAGTGGTACGTAGGGAGACAGTGATAATATTTTTGATGTTGTTCGCTATGGTCATGGACAGATTTTATTTTTTAGAAGAAAAAAATGGTTCCTTTGTATAGTTCTGTCAAGGACAATGGTAATACTGGGTTTCAGTGTTTTTGTTTTTAGGTTTATTTATTTTATGTATGGCAGTGTTTTGCCTTCATGTATGTGGTACATGCATGTCTAGTGCCCACAGAGGTCAGAGAGGACATCAGGTGCCCTGGAACTTTAATTGTAGATGGTTGTGAGCCACCATGTAGGTGCTGAGAATTAAATCTGGATACTCTGCCAGAGCAGCAAGTGCTTTTAACTACTGAGCCATCTCTCCAGCCCTGACATTTAGTTGTTATAATAGTAAGAACAATGCTGCACCTAGATCCTTCTTGTTTTGGGGAACTAAAGCCCCAGTAACACATACTTAGATGTTAAACTGATGTTGTATTTTTTGGGATAAATCCTATTTGGTGTGATGCAACATTCATCATATATACAATATATGTATTAAGAATGAATTTACTGATATTGTATGGTATATCCATTCATATTGTATGGTATATCCATCTAGGTTATAATAGAAATGGTCCTGAAATTTTTCATATTTATCTTATCCATGACTTAAAAAAAAAAAATCCTTTTAATCCCATCTTATTTAAAGGTGTTCTTCCTAATTCTTGTTTTAATTTTTAATTATACAAGTAAAAAGCTAGAATCTACTGACAGTATCGAGCAGATTGCTTAGAAATAATTCTGCATGAGACTTGGGTATTGTGGGTACATGGTTATACTCAGACACCCTCCTTCGTTTTCCCAAATGTGCCATGGTTGGGGTCTCACTATGTGAGCATCTGTTTTATTGATGTCCTCTTCTTTTCCTCAGGTATTGTTGACATCTCCTGGGTACCTTGTTATTCTTGCCGTCTCTACTGAGTTCTTGGCTAAACACAGTCACATTTCTGTGGAGGCCTAAGAAGATGCTGCCTTTGGAGAGGGTATTGGCCTCCCCCAGAAGCTCGCCACCGCACTCAGAACCACCTACTCTGAGGTCAGAAGATATAGCCCAGCAGGAAGAATCTAGCCAGCAGGAAGAACCCAGCCATGGGCAAGTACTCATTAAACAGCAAGAACCTAGCCAGCAGGAGGAATCCAGGAGGCAGAATGACCCTGTCCAGAAAGAAGAACCCATCCAGCTTCTAGAACCTAGTCAGAGGGATGAGCCTAAGCAGGGAGAAGAATCCAGTCAACAGGATAGTCCTCTCAACCAGAGGGAAGAACTCAGTGAGCAGCAAGAATGCAGTCAGCGGGATGAGCCCAGTCAGGAGGAAGAGTCCATCCAACTGCGAGAACCCAACCAGTGGGAAGAACTTGGCCAAAAGGGTGTACCCAGGCAGCAGGAAGAATCTATGCAGCAGGATGAGCCCGGCCAATGGGAAGAACCAATGCAGCAAGATGAGCCCATGCAGCAGGAGGAGCCCATTCAGCAGGATAAACCCACCCAACAGGAAGATTTCATCCAGCAGGAGCCAGCTCAGCAAAATAACCTCATCCAACAGGAAGAACTAGTCTACCAGGAGGAATCCAGTCAGCTGGATAAGCCTATCCAACAGGAAGAACTCATCCACCAGGAGGAGCCCATTCAGCAGGATATGTCCATCCAACAGGAAGAACTCATCCAGCAGAAGGAATCTATCCAACAGGAAGAACTCGCTCAGCAGGAGGAGTCTGTGCAGCAGGATACTTCCATCCAACAGGAACTGATCCAGCAGCAGGAGACCATCCAACAGGAACTGATCCAGCAGCAGGAGACCATCCAACAGGAACTGTTGAAGCAGGAGGGGTCCATCCAACAGGAACTGTTGAAACAGGAGGGGTCCATCCAACAGGAACTGTTGCAGCAGCAGGTGTCTATTCAGCAAGCTAAGTCCATACAAAAGGAAGACTTCATTCAGAAGGAGGAGCCCATTCAGCAGGATGCTTCCATCCAACAGGAACTGATCCAGCAGGAGGAGCCCATACAGCAGGAACTGTTGAAGCAGGAGGGGTCCATCCAACAGGAACTGTTGAAACAGGAGGAGTCCATCCAACAGGAACTGTTGAAGCAGGAGGTGTCTATTCAGCAGGCTAAGTCCATCCAAAAGGAAGACTTCATTCAGAAGGAGGAGCCCATTCAGCAGGATGCTTCCATCCAACAGGAACTGATCCAGCAGGAGGAGACCATTCAGCAGGATAAGTCCATCCAAAAGAAAGAATTTATTCATCAAGGGGAGCCCATTCAGCAGGTAGGGCCCAGTGAGCCTGAGGAATCTACCCAGCAGGAAGAAACTAGCGAACAGGAAGAGCCTAGCCAGAAGGACCAACCTAAGCAACAGGAGGAATTTAGCCAACAGGAAGAGCCTCGCCAGCAGGAAGAGCATAGCCAGAAGGATCAACCCAACCAACTGGAAAAGCCTAGCCAGCAGAAGGAAACAGAAACCATCACTGAGAGATCTGCTGCTGACCTTGAGTTTTCCCGCCTACGCTTCCGAGAGTTTGTCTACCAGGAGACAGCTGGGCCTCACCACACTTTGGCCAGGCTTCATGAGCTATGCCGCCAATGGCTGAGGCCTGAGGCCTGCTCCAAAGAACAGATCCTGGAGCTGCTGGTGCTGGAGCAGTTCCTGGGCATCTTGCCAGATAGGGTCCGTCCTTGGGTGGTAGCCCAGTATCCTGAGAACTGCAAGAAGGCTGCCTCCCTTGTGGAGGGTCTCTCTGACATCCTGGAGGAGCCAGGTGAGACTGCCACCCCAGAAGAAAGCATGCCTTAGAGAAGGTCCTGGAAGGATTGGAATCTACAACATAGAGTTCAGACCCCAGCCGTGGCTTTCCTGAGAGTGTAGTCACCCCATGTGTTAAGGGGCACAGAAACAACCATACCTGAGCTGGTAAGGGAGCTCTTCAATCACCAGGGATCCCACCTCTGTGCCCCATGGCATCTCCATCAGTCTTGCCTCATGGACTAGCACACTGCCTTGGGTTCCTGCCCTCACATTTGTTTTCCAGGTATTAGGAAGGAAGAGAAATGGAGGGCAATCAAAGGCAGGTACCAGGCTCTTAAAAACTAGGTAAATATTCTGGGTGCATTGGTAGCTGGAGGTTTCCTCCATGACTAAGGGTGGGGCCTAAGAGATGGATGATGATGGTCTCTGGGAGCCTAGAGGCTCGGGTCATATCTTGGGTTCATACCTGGCCCATTGTGTATTTGCTTTGTGGTTGTTAGCATGTGTCACAACGTATTGGAATCACCATTGCTTCCATTGGATACAGGAATGATGTTGTGTTCCCCGGGTGGTTCAACATCTTCATTCAGCGAGGGAGACTATGAGAGGTGTCCCGAGCCCCTCCTGCTACCACAAGGGTTGCTGAGTCCAAGCAGAAATCTAAGGTCTAGGGACATCCTGGTACACCGTGATACTTGTAAGTATTCTCTTATAAGCAACAGTCCTCTAGCCTTGGCAGGCTTTCACTGAAGAGGTGGACAGGGGTCTGTGGTTGGAAAAGGGAGCATGTGCTTGGTGGAGGCACCATAAAAGTCAAGGGGAAGCCAGGTAACAAGGCGTGGATGTCTGTACTGCAGTTGGGGACTTGTTTCTGTAGGTCCTTGTGTATGTTAGATGTATTTTTTGCTTGATTTGCCCTGTAGAATTTGTCAGCTTTACGTAGTTATCAACCAAGAAATAATTTCATTGTGGGTATAATTCAATGCCAGCATACGACGGTGCCCATTAGCAGCATTAGGCTCTGAGTTAAAATCTCAGTACTGCCAAAAAAATTTTTTTTCTTCTTACCCCATCCTAGAGCATGTCCTTTTATGTCTTTCTGCACATCACACACATGTATAGAAGGTCTGTGGGACCATGGTGTACGTGTGTCCTCATTTGTTATTCAAATAGGGCAGCTGTGGTTAAAGTTTTGGCTCCTTAGTTGTTCAGCAGTTCATATACTCAGTTTTTCATTTTGTGTTTTTAAATAAGCTATAGTATCATGTCTTACTGTGGCACTCTATCATGTGTGACATAGGGCACATACACTTTAACATTTATGTGATTATCCAAAATCTTTTGTGATACATTCAAAGTGAGCATAGGAGGGCGCTTACTTGCCATGCATGTTTAACATTTCTACCAATCTAGTTGACACAAAAAAGGAGTTCTTCCTTTGTGATTTGAATTGGCATTTCTAGGGCCACTGATGAGCTTGAATGTCCTTTTTTTTTTCTATGTGTTTGTCTATCCTGCTCTGTCACTTGCAGATAAATGCTGTGTTTATTGAGCTTTGGGACCTGTGGTTTGTGTCGTAGGAGGCCTTTTTACATTTGTCCGGGGGGGCTGTGTGGGAGGCAGTGGGATATGCTTATTTTGGAGTTACACAGCCCCTGAGAACTTGTCTCCTCAGCTCCCCTTCTTCCAGCCTGGCCTACTCTGGAGTCTGTGCATCTGGATCAAGAGAATACAAGGGGAGAAAAGAATGAAGAGGCCAACTCTGCCACAGCTGAGCTGAAGGTGGGTGAAGGGGCGACTGCTGGCCCTGGGAGGCTGATCTTGTCCAGCAGCTCACATGGTTTTTCCCTTCTGACTGTTGACTTTGCTCCTTCTCTCAATATTAATCCTCTGGCGCAGCAGAGAATATGGGCCAAAATGTCTATACTGCTGTGGCTGAGAAAGCTGCAGCGTAGAACCTAAGGAAGGTCATTGCCTCAGTACAACTTGGGGTGGGTCAGCGCTGCTGTTTCAGAAACCATTATCATTTCCACAGGAGCCTCTACAGTCGGAATGGGACCACCTGGACCCCACAGAGGATAACCTGACCAGTTACAGCAAGCTGCTCTTGTGGGGTGAGGCCTACCTCCCACTGGCTCATGTTCCACCCTGCGTCCTCTTACAGAACTGTTGGCACGGAGGATTCTGACCCTGTCCCAGGAACTGTAGTTGGGACACCAAGGGTGATTTAATGGTTTGAAGCTGAATATGTTTTAAGTGTCTTTGAACTAGGATTTGTTTGCCAAGTTCTCCACTTGTCCTGGTCTACACTTTTGAGTTTCATCTGGGCTCTGGAGCTCTCTGTTTGCAGCCCTGGTCTGTGAGAATGGAAGCATCTGGATTTGGAAAGGCCTGCTGGCTCCGAGCCTCTAACACTCCCACCTCACTGGTGCAGGGGACTGGTCTTTCACTGAAGTTCTTACTCTGGAATCTTTATTTGTAAGGATGCTCATATCTAGACTCCTGAGGTCTTTTTTTCTTTCTTTCTTTTCTTTTTGGTTCTAATTCTGTATTTTAGTTTTATTGGTACTGGGGACTGATCTAGGATCTCACAAATGCTTGGCATGTGCCCTGCTACTGAGCCCATTTTAGGCTATATTTTCAACTTTGCACCCCTGTGGACATACCCCATTTCCTACCTGCTCCGTAGGTACCTCCATCCTTACATAAGATCTTCCTCCTTGTCTCTGATGCCTTCTTTAGAAACCTCAGCTTTCAGCTTTCCAGGGGCCCTGACTATATGGCAGCTTTGGTGGTAGTGGTTGGGACAGGAATTGTCCTCATGCAGAGTAAACTGTAGTTACAGTCTATGTCCCAGAGACCCAATGTGATATGAAACCTCTTTGCTTTGTCTGTGCCTCCTTTACTTTTTTTTTTTTTTCCTCCTCTAAACCTCAGGGTATCAGTTTTTCCAGGCTGGTTCATCCTCCATGCTGGAGACAGAGGGACATGGTGCAGTGGAAGAACTGCCAGGGAGCAGCCTCCCAGGTAAAGTTGAGTTAGGTGGTGATAGGCAGGGGGACTGGTGTGGATGTGAAGTGTACGCCTCTCTTAAGGTGAGTGGGGCTCCTCACACTTCCATTAGCCTCAGCAGAGACTCCAGTGTTGACTTGCTTCATTTCCACATTCACCGTGTAGGGGCAGAATGCTATTTCATTATTTCTTGCTGCATAACTAACTCATATAAAACATGTCACTCTAAAGACTATACACTTGTCATCTGTAAACTGACTGAGCTCAACTCCTCTTTGGTGGATTTTAGGGCCACACACAAAGCCACAGTCATTCAGAGGCCTGTCTAGGGTGCAAATGTCCCAATGGTCTCCCACACACTGCCCGATAACACTGGCTTGAGTTGAAGCCATGGCCAAAGTTTTTCTCATCACCTCTCCAAAGGGCTAGCTTTGGTTTTCTCACAGATGCCTCTGGGTTTCATGGTGAGAATCCCAAAGGGTAAAAGCACACACCATACCTCTGCATGTTTCGTGTGTAAGCTACTGTGCTATTGGCCACAGTTGATTCCAAGGCCAAGCTGGAGACTACTGTGGTTCATTGAGGGTCATGGGTGTAACTGAATGGCTCACCACGACTCATTTAGCCTTTTTTGGTGACAGACATGTCTCCTGAACTATCTGATAGTTCTTTGCATCCTTCATTGCCAAATCAGTCAGAAAGGCTGCTTTAGATCTTAGTCTAAGTCTACCACAGCAGGAAGGAATATAATCACATGGCTGCCTTAACCTACAAAGCACCGTGGGAATGATGGTCAGCAGTGGGCTCAGCAGACATTCAGAGTGTCAAAGAAGGGCATGCAGATTGCAAGGGGGAAGAACAGATAATGGGTCTTGTGAGGCTTGTGAGGACTGCACTCAGCGCTGTTTGATGTCTGAGTTGTAAAGAGGGTTAGGCTGTGCATTTCAGAGTTCTTATCTGATGCCCCTTTTCCTGTGCTCAGCCCTTTGGGCCTCACACTTTATTTTATTGATTTCTGCTCAAGTCAGTTTCTTTCTCAGAGCCTGGGAAATAGGACTGCTCACGTCTCTGTGATTTTGTTTCAGACTACACCAGGCAGCAGGAAAGCAAAGGAAATGTGTGTAAGGAAGTCTGCATTGGGGAGACACTGATGGTGAGGCTTTCAGGGGATGTTCCCGTTAGCCCTTCGATAGATACTGCCCTGGAGGAGGAACAGCAACCTCAGAAGGCTCTGGATGCTGAGGATAGAGATTCAAGCCCTGCTAGTCCCCAGAGGCAATCAGTCATCCGGCAGTCAGCCCAGGACGAGGATACACTACATCAAGGCACTGGGACAAAGAGGCCCCATCCAGATGATGATGAAGAGGACCCTGAGTGTGTTTCCAGCACCAGCAGCTACCAGCTGCCATTTGATGCAGAGAAGGTGCTTCATGTGGATGGTTGTGATTCTGGGCAGGGCCCAGGAACTTCTGCTGTGGGATGCCCTGCAGCTGACGAGTTTGATGAATCTCAAGGGAAGCCCTACACATGCAGTGAATGTGGGGAGGCCTTTGCATGGATCTCGAACCTTATGGAGCATCACAAGAGCCACAACAGTGAGACATGTTATGTGAGCCAGGGCTGCTAGGACCCTTGCAGTTTAGCTTGGTTGTGGTCAAGTACCACAAGAGTCAGATACTAAAAAAGAAAACCCATGCCCCGAGTCCCTCTTTGCCACAAGCAAAAGTTACTGGTGGGAGGATTGGTGGTTCCTAGTGTGTGGGTGGTTTTCCCTATACAACCTGAGGTGTAAGGCTGAGCAACTCTCCTATGAGTGTCCTATGACATGACATGAGTGTCATGTAGCATTAGTGATCCTAAGGTTCATGTGTGGTTGCGGCTTCCTGTGGTATCTCTATGGGTACATCTGTACTGATTTTCTGGATGCTAATGTGCTAAAACACGTGGAAAAGGACAGGGCCCACAGGAAGCCCTCATCTTTAAAACACACTTTGGGCTGATGTTCTGTCCTGTAAGCCATCAGATGTGAGGGAAGACTCCATTTCTGCAGTGTTTTAATACCACTCTTACTCTGGTCGTTTGATGTTGTACAAAGTGTTGAGTTGCCTTAAAGTGTGCTATCTGTTGGCGCTTTCTTGAACCCTCCTTGCCTCAGTTGCTTCTCCTTGAACATTGTTTGTTTACACATAATTCTTGCCATCTATTTTGGCCTTTTTGCAAATACATGATTCAGGTTTACTTCTGAATCCTCAAGAGCAAAAACTGTTTCTTAGTTCAAGTCACAAGTCTTTTCATATATGGAGTGGCTTACAAAGATCACAAACTATGCTGATCTCAGACAGGGTTTCAGCCTAAGACTGAATTGTGGGTGGCCACTGGCATTACAAAACAATAAAGTAGAATAAAGTAGATCAGAATGCATCATGTAATAAAGGCAAGTATTGTTTTGTGAAACTAATCAGATGAGTATCTGAGAGGAGGCTACCATGTTAAATGTATTTGTTAGGGGGTATGATCAAAACATTAAAAATACTAACAAAGGTTTAAGGAACAAGTCTGTATCTGAGCTAACACAATGAAAAGTTGCCCATGTAGGTGATCTTGTGGCTTTCCTTTTGACTTCAGAATACAACATTGTTTCTGTTGCCTTACCATAAATGTAATTGCCCTGCAGATACAGAAAGGGTGTCTTTTTCTGTTTGGGCAAGCAATTGTGTAACCACAAAATCAGAGGCTTACTCTAATAAAGTATTTATTTCTTCATTCATATTATTTTGTATTGTTTTGTGATTATGCAGCTGTTTCCTAGAGTGCTGTTGACAGGGACATTCTCCCTGCAGTAGCTTTCTTCTACAGGACTCTTGGAACATGTTCCCTTTACCTGGGAGAAGACACAAATCACTTCCATTCACAAAGCTTTAAAGCAGTGTTTTCAACCTGTGAGGTCACAATCAGATATCCTGCTTATCAGATATTTACATTATAATTCATAACAGTAAAAATTAGTTATGGAGTAGCAACCAAATAATTTTATGGTTGGGGCTCACCAACCATATTAAAGTGTCACATCATTAGGAAGGTTGAGAACCACTGCCTTAGAACTGATCAGATGGCCCCATCATCTGTAAGGATCGTGGCACTGCTTATTTAGGTGCTTCCCTCTGCTAAGCTGAGGTTAATTTTCATATAGTTAAAAAAATAAAAGTCTAATTTTTTTTAACTCATTGCAAGTACAGACCTGTCATCCTGTTTTTTCCTACTGTCATTGAGAGATTTTCCTGTGCTACATCCTAGTACTCCATTTTTTTAGTTTCTTTTGTGAAGTAAACTAGTGGGAGATCTGTATTCGTGTTCTAAAGTTGTGCTTCCAGGCACAAAAATAAGAGTGTAAAGGATATGGGTGCATTCTTTACCCACACCTGCCATGACTAACATTTTACCCAGTGTACCCATGTTTTATGTGTGTACATACTTCCTTCTCTATCTTGAGGGTGTGCAATGCCCATATGCCTCCTGCTGTGATACCTGCTTTGCTCACCTGTATGGAGTGTTCAGGCAATATATGGGGAGATATTTGTGATTAAGTATTCTACTCAAAATTCCAGCCCTGTATTTGTCATTCATTGACAACTGCCCAAATCAAGTCCTTAAGGTGAAGTTTACAAAGTGATTTTCCCTCCAGTTTATTAGTTAATCCCAGCATTCTACGAGCTTGCTCTCTTTTGTTACTTGTCTTTGATACTAGAATGGACCATGGATTTCTCAAGTAGTACGTATCTTTCAAGTAGATTCAGATCCAAGAGCCCAGTAAGCCAATAAACTGAACTTCCCTGTACATCTGTCTGTAGCTACCCTGGAAGAAGCAGGAGAGAGGACGAGTCATGTTTCAAAGGAGGTCAGAAGAGCAGAACAAAGGACTAACTATTGAATTGCTGTGTCTCCTACAGTGGCTACATGTGTCCAGTTAGCACTTGAAATGTAGTTCGGATGAACTGATGTGCTGCAAGTGATCAGCCTATACACATTTTTTGTATGTTAGAATGGTAACATGGAACATACATGGATAATTATTAAGCTAATTGTACCTGCTACTTGAGAAGTTTTATTGTTATGTGGATTTGGGTTTTTTTTTTTTTTTTTGTGGTAGTTTTTTTGAGCCGATGTCTCATAGCTCAGCCTTGCCTCAGACTTGCAAAATGATTGAAGATGACCTTGAATACCTGCTCCATGTCTTAACTTCCCAAGTGCTGGGATTATGGGCCACCAACTAGGCTAATTTTAATATTTAAATTAAATTTTATGTTTTTGAGGCAAAGGCTCTTTCTATACAGACCATGCTGCCCTTGAGTTTGTGATCATCCTGCCTGCTTTCACAATGCTGTGTTTATCAAATGTCAGTTCTTAAGACAGTCTATGTGTGTGTAGTTATATTTAGAACTTTGAGGTTATTATTCAAAATAATGAGTTTTATCACATCTTCATTTACATGTTTCATACACGTGTAGCTCAGTTTTGCTTTTTTTCCTATTTTGAGGATCAAATCCTGCGTCTTGTACATCCTAGGCAAGCACTCATTCACACCACTAAGCTATATTTCCAACCTTTTTTTGTTGTTGTTTTCTTCTGAAACAGGGTTTCTCTGTGTAGCCTTGGCTGTCCTGGACTTGCTTTGTAGACCAGGCTGTCCTTGAACTCTCAGAGATCCACCTACCTCTGCCTTCCTGAGTGCTGGGATTAAAGGTGTTTGCCACCATGCCCGGCTGCCTTTATATTTTTGAGACAGGCTTTCACTATATAATCCAGCTGGCCTTGAACTTGACAGTTCTCTAGTCTCAGCTTCTCTAATACTGGATTATAGCAATGTGCCACCACATCCCATTTTTAAAACTATTTCAATTCTAAAAAGGTATCCTGCAGACATACTAAAAAACAATGTTGAAAGACTAAAACATGTCCCACCCTGAGAGAACCTTAAGAATAGTTAGAAATTTATGTCCTAATACTGTGATTAAAATAATTTCATCTGGTATAAAGACTACTGATAGTTAAGGACCTAAACCAGCCAATATTCCTTCTAACAAATATGACAAGTCACCAGTTACAGATTGTGGTTTTCGTTGGGGTTCAATGAAATATTGTGAGCTTTCAAGTTAAATATACACCAAAAATGTTGAAGTTAATATTAAACAAGAGCTTTCACATTGAATATAAAAGCAAGTTTACCACGTTTCAAAAACAAATGCCAAAAATAGTATCAAAAACCAAAAGGTTATTGGACACCGAGATAAATAAATCAGTGAAAACCTACTTCAGGAAAATATTAATTTGGACCGTTTCCAAAAAAATCTTAGAGAACATAGGTTTCCAATGTGCAGGACTATTGTGCACGAGATGGTAGCTTAACAACTGAACAAATCTTTCCTTTTTTGTAAACACTAATACCTATATTTCTAAAACCCATGTGTTGTACAATAAAATTTGAGAACAGAATGATGTTACCTAAGAATCTGCGAGGCTCTATTTAAGTAGTTCTGTGTCTGAAATCTCATACAAAGCTTTGAAATACAAAGCACATTAGTTAATTTATTGTAAAATTATTAAAATATCTAACAAAGTTATTTTAAGTAGGGACTTAGCTCAGTGGTAGAACACTCTGGGTTCTGCCTTCAGGTAAAAAAAAAAAAAAACATCTTAAAAAAAGATACCTAGCTTAATTTGTTTTTATTAGGTTGATATTTTAGAATATGGAACTGAAAAAAAATCAGCTGTGTGCTGAGTCAGTCAAGTATTCACAGAAATTCCACAAAGATGCCATTTATTTTGGAAACACTTTGCTGTTGTTTTCTAGGACTACCCACTTCAAGAAATATGATGTGCAGTAAGAAACAAAGTCTGACTTCATTTAGTTCTTTAAAATTTCTCATCACTTTGAACAACTCTCATTTGGAATATGGTGAATCCTTGAACACAAATGAAGACAAAACTATCAACAGATCTGTACTTGTTTGTGTTCTTTGTAGATACTAGACTACATTAATGAACACTCAAGGTTGATGGACCTCAGTGTTGATGGTATCATTTACTTACTGTTTAGATACAGGTGTTGGCTATTAGAATCCCTTTGTTAACTTTATCATCTTTTTAGGGACATGTCCAGGCTCCTGCCTGAGGAGCTTCAGCAGCCAGGCCAGGCTGTTGCAGTTTTGCCCCTTAGACATCCCCTACAGCTTTCCTTGGGTGCCCCTCCTCAGCTCGCAGATCTTCAGGTTGTGTTGCTGACCTTTCTACACCTCAGCACAGAAACACCTCAGGGCTCCAGAGTGGCTGAGGCTAAATCTCCACAGCCTGGTTACCTGAGATCAGATGACTGGAGAAACTGAGAAGCTGAAGCCACAGAGAATACAGCAGAACCCAAGGCCTCAGTTATGGATGCTGATGACAGGGAACTTGAGGGAAGCATGTCCAACTGGAACTAGTCTGTGAGCTCTGTTGCCAACTCTGTGATAACAATGTATAAACTAGCCATTCCCCCAAGCAGGAAGCTTTATGGGATTTGGCACTGTCAGGGACCAGGACCCGGACCACAAATTTAACCCTTTAATATTAGTTCATACTTTAGTTAAGGTAAATTGTTTTTTTCAGCTTAGAGTTCAAGTCTGTGTAAACTACTCGAGCCATGAGTTAATAGGTTCTCCCACTACACCTCTCTGTTATAATGGCAGTTCCAGTCTAAAACTGTCACGAAGGCCATCTCCAGTCCCTCAGTGGGACCCCGACTAGATTTATGCTAATTTTAGGTGACAAGTCTGAACAAAAGCCTACCAATCCTTAAGCTCTCCCCAAGCTCAGGACTTGAAATGCCACCAATCCTCACTCTGTAAATCTCTGCCCTAGAAAGCTCTGCTCCCCAAAAAATCCTGTATAAAGGCTGTGTTTGCTCAGTTCTCTGCTGTTCTCCCCCAGGGGAAAAGGCAGCCACTCCTAGATTTGTCCCTTCTCTCCTAGATTCATCCTTCCAATCTCTTTTAAGAGATTTGGGGCTTGTGATTCTCTCATTGGAAGAAGCCAAGAAACTCAGAAGAGAAGAAAAGCAGTGGGGCTTATGCTCCTGAGCTCAGCTGAGGTTGGGGAAACCCCCTTGGGAGCGCAAGGCCTCTGCTGAGGAGACCTCCTCTCAGAGCTGTGTGGTTCCTGGGCTCCTGTGTCTCAGGTTTCCCTTTCTTTAGGACAATGACCCACCTTAGTGCTGTGTGGTTCCCAGGCTTCAGAGCTGTGAGTTTCCTGGACACCTTCGCATTCAAGCAGGGAGTCCCACACCAGGAATGACATTGAGCTTGATGGTCCCTGCTATTTCTGAGACCTCTGAGGAGAGTGTGGTACATGAAAACATATATATTTAATTCTCAATAAAATGACATTGGTGAATCTAGTACCAGATGGGCTGGCTTAAGGCTTCCCCATGTAGAACAGGTCTACCCAGTATGAGTTCTCTGGTGTTTGATATGTGTAAAAGCTTAGCCACAGTCCCTGCACTTGTAGGGCTTCTGTCCTGTGTGGATCCTCTGGTGCTGAGTAAGGTGGGCGCTCTGCCTGATAGCTTTGCCACAATCCTGACACTCATAGGGCTTTCCTCCAGTGTGTGTTCTTTCTTGATGACTGACTGATAAGCTGTGGCTGAAGGATTTCCCACTGCATCCATAAGGCTTTTCCTTGGTGTGAATACTCTGGTGTTTTATGAGGAGAGAACTCTGGCTGAAGGCTCTGCCACACTCATTACGTTCATAGGGCTTCTCACCTATGAATGCTTCTCTCCTTTGATGCTGAATGAGAGGAGCAAGCTGGCTGAAAGCTCTGCCACAATCATTGCATTCATAGGGCTTTTATGCAGCATGAATTTGCTGATATTTTGTTAGAGATGAGCTGTGACTGAAGGCCTTGCTACAGTCACTGCACTAATAGGGCTCCTCCTCCATGTGGATTCTTTGGTGCAGAGGTAAGCGCTCTGCTTAAAGACCTTCCCACAGTGACTTCATTCATAGGGCTTTTCTCCTGTGTATGTCCACTCATGCTGGCTGAGAGAGGAGCTTTTCCACACTCTTTGCATCCATTGGGCTTCTTTCCAGTATGAATCCTCTAGTGCTCAGTCAGGAGTGTGCTCTGACTTGAAGGCCTTCCCACACTGGCTGCATTCATAGGGCTTTTCTCCTGTGTGGGTTCTCTGATGTTGAACCAATGGTATGATCTGGGAGAAGGCTTTTCTACACTCACAGTATCCACAGGACTTCTCACCAGTGTGGAATTGATGGAATTTGGTCAGGGATGAGGTGTGGCTGAAGGTCTTACCACATTTCCACAATGACAGGGCTTCCGTCCAGTGTGGATTCAGTGCTGAGTAAGGTGGACACTTTGCTGAAAGACCTTCCCACAGACACTGAACTCACAGGGCTTCTTATCTGTGTGAGTCCACTTCAACTTTATGAAGGATTTCCCACCTTTGCTACATTCATACGACATCTCACCTGTTTGAATTCTCTGGTGTTGGATCAGTGGGGCAATCTGGTTGAAGGTCCTTCCACACTGGCAACATTTAAAGGTTTCTTTTGTGTTTGGTTAGAGTTGAACTGTTTTGGAAACATACTCTATATTCACAACATCTATAAGGTCTTTCTTCTGTGTGAATTTGGTGATGTTCAATGAGTGCTAAGCAGTGTCTAAAAGCCTTACCAATTCCTGGCATTTTCAGTTTTTTTTTTCTTTTCTTTCTTTCTTTCTTTCTTTCTTTTTTTTTTTTTTAAGTTTTTGATTGGTTATTTGAGTCTAGCTTCTCTCTCTTTCATGTGTTTCCCACATGTAGGGGGTCTCACTTCTCAAAAGTCATTGGTTGAGCTGAGATATCAGTACCTAGACTCAAGTTTTCCCCAGCCGCATTCTCCTCTTTCTTCTAAGCAGGTATTTTCACAGCTGTGGCTGAAGGATTTTCCACATTCACTGCACACCCATAAGATTTTTCATTGGTGTGAATACTCTGGTGTTCAGTGAGAAGAGAACTATGATTGAAGGCTCTACCACACTCATTACATTATAGATCTTCTCTCCTGTGTGGAACCTTTGATGATGTATGAGGGCAGCAAGCTGGCTGAAAGCTCTGCTACATTCAGTACATTCACAGGGCTTTTCTGCAGTATGAACTTGGTGATGTTTTGTTATGGAAGAGCTGTGGCTGAAGGCCTTGCCACAGTCTCTGCACTAATGGAGCTTTTCCCCCATGTAGATTCTCTGGTGCTGAGTGAGTGGGATCACCTGCCCCACTTGCTGTTCTCATACCTGTGTTCTCGGGTACCTGCACTGTCTTTATCCTCAAAGTGCCATGTATTACCCCCAATTTTTCTGTCAGAAAAAATACTACTGGATAATTTTCCAGAGATTCTTAGTTTTGGATCCGAAAATCTGTTTGTCTGATTTCTAAATTTGGAAAACAAAACAAAACAAGAAATAGAAATGTCCCATAAAACCCTTCCCAAGAGAAAAGAGTTTCTGTGGCATATAGTTTGTGTGAATGGGTGTGTATGTGTGTGTGTATGAAGCGTGAGTTTGAAAAGATTAGTGCACAAACTTAAACATAGCTTTTATGGGGCTGCAGGGCTGTTTCAGTGTTTAAAACACTTGTTCTTGCAGAGGACCTAGGTTTAATTTCCAGCACCCACGTTCACCCACAACTGTAACTACAGTTCCAAGGAATCCAATGCCTTCTTCTGATCTGTGTAGGCACCAGGCCTGCACATGGAACACAGACATACATGCACATAAAATGCTCATATACATAAAACAAAATTTAAATTTATACATTTATATAGGTTTTAGCCAAAACAGTGGCACATACTAGTCTTCACATTCCTCAAGAAGCTAAGCAGTAGGAGTGGAAACACTGAAGTCTTTGGGGGGGGGGGTGGCTCACACCTCTAATCCCAGCACTCACAACGGGAGGCAGAGGCAGAGAGGCAGAGAAGCAGAGAGAGACGGAGAGAGACAGGCAGAGAGAGGCAGAGAGAGAGAGAGAGAGAGAGAGAGAGAGAGAGAGAGAGAGAGGCAGAGAGGCAGAGGCAGGTGAATCTCTAAATTTAAGGCCAGCCTGGTCTACAGAGCAAGTTCCAGGGCTACACAAAGAAACCCTGTCTTGAAAAGCCAGAGTTGGGGCTGGAGAGATGGCTCAGAGATTAAGAGCACTGGATACCCTTCCAGAGGTCCTAAGTTCAATTCCCAGCATCCACATGGTGGCTCATAACCATTTATAATGAAACCTGGTGTCTTATTCTGGCATACAGATAGAACAATGTATACATAATGAATAAAAACATTAAAAAAATAAAGATATCCCATAAAAAAAGAAAAGACAGAGTGTGTGTGTGGGGGGCATCCTGGACTACATAGGAAGACATCTCAAAACAACAACAAAATTCAGTTTGTTTGTTTTTCTCAAACCAGGAAATAAAAAGGATCCCTGCAGGGAAGGGATTCTGTCCATCTTGAAACAGTTGTACTCCCACTTACAGTAAGTGCTTGGCAGACAAACTATATGACAAAGATAATATTTCTAATCCTTCTTGAAAACTGATAAAGGACTATTGTTCAAACAGAATGAGACTACTCATTTTGTTTAAACACTTACCACATTTGTTCATTTTCTTAGCACTTACCAAAATCTATAACTTCACATATTCCTTACTTTTTATATCGTGTGACCTTCTTTCTGACCAAACATTAACTCTGCAAGATCTTAACTCAGTTTCCGTATCAAAGCTGGTGTAAGGGGGCTAGGATACAGCTCAGTGACAGGGGACTTGCCTAGGATGCGTGGGGCTAATCCATATTAGTTGGTTTATTCCTACATTTATTTTAGCTTCAGAGGAGTTGACACCTTGTTTTGGACTCAGCTAGCAACTGCCAACTGCGGCATACATTCAAACAGATACCTATACATAAGTAAAACTGAAACACAACCCAGGTGCTTTGCAAGAGCACTAAGTGCTCTTAACCACTGAGCCATCTCTCAAGGCCCTCCTTTGCCCTTTCTGCTAGATGATGATACAGCAAGGTGACAGCAATGATGAGTGAGCCCTCAAAAGATAGTGGTTCTTTTGGCACTTTGCTCTTGGAATTCCCAGCCTTCAGAACCGAGAGGAATAAATGTCTATTTTTCATAAGTGATTCCCTCTATTTTGTTACAGCAGCCCAAATAGACTGAAGATGGTGGTGGTAAAGAGTATGAGGGTTGCTCAGAACACAAAAGAATGACCCAGGTCTATCCTGAGATTTTAAAACCACTGGGCTGATAAGTATGTCTCACCTCATGTTTCTCTGCTTCTGGTATTTTCAGGTCAGGTGTGTGACATATAAAATTTTATTCTATTTGAAATTTTCTACAATTAAATAATCAAGTTCCTGAAGCCCAAGATACAGTCTGGGTATTTGCTTTTAAATGTACACCCTCCACCCATTTTAAATTCAGGAGACGGGAGTCTACAATGTGAACAGAGGTCAGGGAAAGGAAGCGGTCTTCCTAACAGAGAGCACTAGCCCAAAGGTCTCTAGCATCACACCGTGGTGCAGTATCCACTGGGAAAGTCCCAGCTGCCCCAACTCCTCCTAGGTGAAGAATAAGCCAACTCCTGAAAGGTCACTTGTTCACGAAACCACAGGAATGTCTTTAGCGGAGCCAGTTTAGACTAATTTCTGGTGGGGCAGCTGATTAATAGAAACACTAAGGGTTCTCTCCAGTTAAGAAGGTAAAAGTCAAATTTTCCTATGGAATCTAGGAGGCCTTGTGGAATATGTAAAAATGGAGCAATATCTCAGGCTAAAAAGTTGTTTCCAACAATTTAGATGATGAAAAATATTTAAAAAATATTTTTAATTCTGTATGTGTGGGAATTGGGGTGCATGTGTGTGTGCCTGCCTTTGCCTGCAAGAGGGCAGAGGCATCAGATTTGATTTCCCTGGAACCACAGTTACAGGTATTAAGTGTCACCTGATGTGCATACTGGGAATCCAGCATGGGTCTTCTCTAGGAACAGTATGTGCTGTTAATCACTGAGCAATAAAATAAAATGGTGTTGGAGAATTAACAATAAAGTGGTGAAGAATTATGGGCAAGTTAGGGTTCACTAGAAACTGCTCTCCTGAAGGTTCCCTTACAGCAGCTGTGTCTGGGCAGTGGCAAAGGGAGCATCTTCAAAATCTGTCAGGCTGGACCGCTGTGGGGACCTGTGGGGCCAAAATTATTCATGGATATTCTTATTTCAAATGCTTGGAACCAAAAGTATTTCACATTTCAAGCATTTCTGAAGTTTGGAATATTTGCATAATTTTTTGGCTTAAAATGTGTAAAGATTTTAGATTCTCAGATTAAGGATGCTTCAACCTGTATGCTTAATCTAATGAAACAAAAATCCTTGGAGGGGAAAAAGACAGCTCAAGAGAACATAATCCAGGTGCTGGAATGGTGATTCAGTGGTAAGAGCACTTACTGCTTTTGTGGAGAAACTGGGTTCAGTTCCAGGCACCTATAGCAGTCGAAAGCCACCTGTAACTCCAGTGAATCCTATGCCCTGACTTTTGTGGGCATCTGGCATACACATGGTGCATATATGTCCATGTGTAAAACATTTATACACATGATGGGGGAGCCATAATCCCAGTAACAAATGCTCATGTGGATGTGGAAAAAGGGAGCACTTATTCACTAAGGGACGTGCAAACTGGTACAGCTATTATGGAAATCAGTGTGGAGGTTCCTCAAAACGCTAGAAACAGACCTATGATATAATCAGCTATACCACTCTTGGGTACATACCCAAAGAAGTTTATTCCTACTGTAGAGATGCCTGCACATCCATGTTCATTGCTGCTCTATTCACAATAGTCAGGAAATTGAAACAGCCTAGATGTCTACAAATCAATGAATGGATAATGAAAATGTGGTACATTCATACAATGGAATACTATTCATCTACTAAGAAATATGAAATTATTAAATTTGGGTAAATGGATGGAGCTGGAAACAACCATTCTGAAGCAACCTGGATCCAAGAGGCAAGCTTCCTGTTTTCTCTTATCTGTGGGTGTTAGCTTTGGATATGTCTCATTTGATGTACCCAAAGAAGCTAGGACATTTGTAAAGGGTCTCAGGGGTAGCTGTGTGTGTGTGTGTGGCGTGTGTGCACACACTTTCATGGGAGGGATGACAGAACAAAGTATAATGGTACTGGAAGACTTAAATTGGGATGGGGAAATAGGAGGGCACCTCTACGGTGAAGGAATACCGGAAGGGTTAACTAACACTAAAGACATTTTGAAAAAGATCATGTAGAAACCTACTACTGCAGAAGCTTTTTATTGTTTCTTGCTGGATAGTAGCGATTCCCTTGTCTTGCCCTATGAGAACTAGGATTGTGGACACAGGCTCACCCACTGTCCAGCTGGCTTTACATGGGGTTGGGAATTAACTCAGTTCTTCATGTTTGTACTTTTCCTACTCAGCATCTCCCCAACTCCACATTTGCAGTATTAACGTAAGCATGAGAATGGTAACCGACACCCATTGCGGTACTCAGTTTAACCATGGAAGCTTGTTTCCTAGGTCTACGCAGCTGGGACAGAAGTTCTTCCCTTTGCAGTGCAGCTGGGCCCTTGGCCTGCACGCTATATTCAATCCTGGATTTCCCGAGGTAGGGACAGGCTGCTTGGCTGCTTTCATTCACTGAAATCTTTGCTCCAAGACAGGTGATTTCAAGTCTTGGGCCAAAGCTTGAATACAGCGGCCCAGCTCCCCATCAAAGACTCTTAAGATCATAGTTGTCGGCCTTGCTTCCTCAGCCCTGCCCTCTTGGTCCCGAAGCGACTCCACAAGGCTAAAGAAACAGAGAGCAAGCCACTTGGCGTCTGTGTGGTTGGATACCAGCTTTTTTTTTTTAAATTAAATTTTTATTTTTTATATTAATTACAGTTTATTCACGTTGTATCCCAGCTGTACTTCCCTCCCTCATCCCCTCCCAGTCCCACCGTTCCTTCCTCATCTCCTCCCATGCCCCTCTCCAAGTCCACCCATGGGGGCAACCTCCTCCCCTTCCGTCTGACCCTAGTTTATCAGGTCGCATCAGAACTGGCTACATTGTCTTCCTCTGTGGCCTGGCAAAGCTGCTCCCCCATCAGGGGTAGACGGTCAAAGAGCTAGCCACTGAGTTCATTTCAGACAGAGGAAGTCCCTGTTCCCCTTACCAGGGGACCCAGTTGGATAATGAGCTGCCATGGGCTACATCTGAGCAGGGGTTCTAGGTTATATCAATGAATGGTCCTGGGTTGGAGGATTCCAGCTTTGACTAACGACTCAGACCCCTCCTCTCGCAGGGCCAGCCCGTCCCTCCCAACCCCAAGGTACCTATCTCACTCACAGAATCGCAAAACAAAGGCAGCGGTTTCTCTCTGGGAGTGCGCCTGTTTGCCGCCTACACATCCCAGAGACCCGTTCGTGTACTTCTGTCTCTTCCCTTCGTCAGCGCTTGGGATGCTCAAGCTGAGGCAGCAAGGTTCTGAGTCTGAGTGTAGCTTCCAGAACCTGAGTAGGATGAAATCCTTATCCTCACTTGTTACAAACCACAGGAGGAAAATTGAGAGTACCAGGGATCGCGCGTGCGCAGACGGGCTTAATACTGTAGCTCCCAGAAGGCTACGCGTGGGTCTACGTCTACCTGCTTGCTCTGCCTCCGCAAACTCTTCCTCTTGTGTGCTAGAGGAGTCTTGCCTGACTGTGCCTCCGGAAACTACAATTCCCATCGCGCATCTGCTTTCATTTCTTCAGTTAGGTTCCATGCTCTCGTTTTGGGGGCTTTTCTTGAGTTACTTTATGCTGTAGAGCTAGTAACTGGCAGAAGTGCAAGTTTAGGACCTAAGGAAGTTGAGAGAAGTAGTTGGAAGGGTCCTGGTAACGGTCTCCCAGACATAAAAATCCCTGAAGTGTTTGATGAAGTGTTAGTAGAGAAAATACTAGGACGTCTTAGAGAGAGGTAGCTTGGAGCATTGATTTTGCTTTCTCACTGGAAACTCAACTGCTAACTGCTGTAAGACAAAGCCGTGAATAAAACATATGTATAAGTTTTAACCGAAATATAACCGAAAACACCAAAGACATCTCCAAAATATCCAGCCACAAGCAGTTACCAGACTGTATTTATTATATCGGTATAAAAACCAAAATTTGTGAATACTTTGTTATATAATTATTGAAATTGTGCCTTTGAACAGGAGCCCAATGTTCAAGGATCATATGTCTCCATTCACTGAAATGCCAGTATTTGAAAATTCACCCCCAACACCAAGCACTGGGCTCAGTAGTGTAGCAGCAAACAGTTGAAAAGGAATGGCATTTACTGTCACCAAACAAAAGGTTCACATCTTGATGAGCGCAAAGCCTTTTGGCTTTTGCCAAAACAAATGCAGCGAAGAAAAAAGAGTGGATAAAGACTTATTACCTGTAGCAGGTAATCAGAGCAAAAGTGATGACGTTGAGGGAAGGGTTCACCCTTTCAAAGAAAAGGCACAGCAGGATGTGGTGACACACACCTTTAATTCCATCATTGGGATGCAGAGGCAGGTGGATCTTTGGGAGTTTGAGAGGCCATCCTGTTCTATATAGAGAATTCCAGGACAGCCAGGCAGGGCTACACAGAGAGACCCTGACTCACCCTGCCCCCGAAAAGAAAATGTCAAAGAAGTGTTACCAGAAATCTTGGGGAGTCTCAGCAGACCCACTAAAATGTGTTTTGGCAAAAGTCAAAAGGCTTTTGCACTCATCAAGATGTGAATCCACTGTGTTTGGTGACAGTGAATGCTATACTTTTCTACTGTTTGCTGCTAGACTTATAGCTGTTTGGGAAATGAGGGTCTCCTCTTGAGGTTCTTAGTTTGATTAATAAAATAATTTAAGAAGAATCACAGATGGAAGCCTCAAGACAAAGAACAGACTCAAACAGAAGCTTGAACACAAGTTACAGAGTTTAAAAATAAAAACTCCCATCCAAGTACTAACTAGGGCCTGCTTAGCTTCTGAGATCAGATGGGATTGGGTGCGTTCAGGGTGCTCAGATGTAGCCCATAGGTAGCTCAGTCTCTATGTGGGTTCCCTAGTAAGGGGAGCAGGGGCTGTCTCTGACATGAACTTAGTTGCTTGCTCTTTGATCACTTCCCTCTGATGGGGTGGCCTTACCAGCCCACAGAGGAAGAGGATCCAGGCAGTCCTGATGAGACTTGATAGGCTAGGGTCAGATAGTAGGGGAGGAGGACTTCACTATTTAGTGAACTAGGAGAGAGGATTCGGGGGGGAAGAGGAAGGAAAAGTGGGACTGGAGGGAGATGAGGGAGGGGCCACAATCAGGATATAAAGTGAATACATTGTAAAATAAAATATAAAAAAATAAAATGAAAACTCCAGGGCAGGCAAGCTTGGATCAGCCGCTTGCAGTAAGAAGAATGGAGAAGGCAAAAGCCATGCACTCTAGCCCTGAAAGGTATTTTAATACAGGCTAAAGTAGGAGTGTTAAGAGAAAAACAAGCAGTTGGAAGAAAGACACATTCAAGTAGGGGCATGTTCTTCCCAAGGGAGATTAGGGAAAAGGCACATCCAAGGGAGAACAAGCAATTTTCTTAGCATTAGCCATGTATACCATTTTGATGGTTTTCAAGTTGCTAAGAAATCCTGCATCCCCATTCTTTCTGCTTTTAGATGAGAGAGAAGAGAGATGACTCTAGAGATTCTGTACATGGTATTATAATCTGAGAAGGCAAAACTGGAAGCTACTAGGGTTGTACAAGAAGTTTGTCTTTTCCCTATAAGTGAAATTTCTGGTAAAATTCTGAGAAAACTGCAGGCTTATAATTTGACGGGGGTCCTTAAGCAGTTGCTAATTGTTCTGGAATTCTTACTTCTTTACTGGCAAGGGGCTCCAGCCAGAATCTGCAATGAGGAGCTCCCTTCTCATGTCCCCCAAGATTTTCTTTAACTTTCTATCCTGCCTCAATATATACTTATAATTTACATATATTTATATTATATTAAATAAATATGATTAAATTCTCTATGTATAAATAAAATTCTATATTCATACCTTCTCAGTAGTGTCACCTAACAAAGGGTGTGAGTTGAGGAAGGCAATGAAGACTTTTCCTCTGGGGTTGGAATTGTCACATTGGCCAGGTGCTTAGTAAATGCCTCTGTTCCAGGCACTAAGTCTGGGGAAACACGTAAGTGGACTGACACGGCTTTGGTTCATCTGAACCCACAGTTTGGTGGGCTCATACCAGAAAATAGAACAGAAGCTTGCTGGAAGTAAGTGCCTAAAATGGGCCTGGAAATAGAAAATCCCTGGAGGGCCAGCCAGAAGGAATAGTCAGGGCTGTATTCTGTGTCACCCCCTGCTGGTTGCTGGTCTTTAAAGTGTTGCATGTAAATACTCACTATGCGAAGTGGCCTCGGGAGGGAAAACAAAATGAGAATGCAGAGGGCTTATTCTCTTTACTGCAAATTAGGGCACAGACAATGCCATGGAGCATCTGGTTAATTTTCTTGGTAGTTAAAATTGATTTGGTCCTTCAGGCTCATGTATACATTTATAACTCTTTTGTGCTTTGTGCATTTATAACTACTTGGCGAGTGTTTCTTTTGAGAAAATTGACTTTGTAGAGTCAGGATGAGCACTGACACACTGCAGGCCATCTCAAATCTAGATCCATTGGGAGGCAGCCTGGAGCCAGGAGGAAGTTTATATATATTATGTAGTCCTGGTTGTCCTGGAGTTCTTTGGAGATTAGGCTGGCCTCAAACTCATAGAGATCTGTCTGCCTCTGCTTCCCAGGTGCTGGGATTAAAAATTTACCATCCCAACATCCCTACCCCTCTAGCCCTAGCCCTTTGCTTCTTTGTAAGCAAAATGTTATCCCAGATGAAATCTAATGCAAAAGTCCCAACTTCAAAAAGAAGCCATCTGAAAGTTGATTCACTGTAGCTGATAAGGACTGGGGGTACTGGGAATGGGATTCTATTTGAAGTGTTGAGAATATTCTGAAACTAGATTGTAATGGTCGTTGTGCAATCCTGGAAATTTTCTTAAACATATGGAACTTCTAAGAGACAGCTGACATTCAATCTCTAGTTCACGGGTGTCTGTCAGATGAGGACCCTCCTGAAGGGTACTGGATCTTCTGAATTGCAAGAGGAATCAGTGGTCCATATTCTCCACTTCACTAGTTCTAGCTTGGGATGAATTCTTTTCATTTTCCCAACAGGACATTTGGAAGTGTTTGGGGATGCTTTCAGATTGGAGTAAGGGGTATGAAAGATGTTCACCTCATGATGTACAGAAAGCAGAAAGAGAAAGAAAGAGAGGGGATGCTTCCATGGACATGATACACTTTTCAAAAGCACATGCCAGCAGTCTGCTGCCTTCATTGAGACCCTAGGGCCTAGCAGCCCATTGCAGTACGATGTCACCATAGATTTAGTGATGAATTTAGTACCCTATGGTCTCATCATGTCTCAATAACATGACTAACTATTGACCAAGCCTTCAACACCCAAGGTAACAATAACATAACATTCTACCCTTGGTCTCCAAGTGCTCATGCTCATCTCCAAGCAAGGCACATCATTTAACTCATCTACAAGAGTCCTAATGTCTCAATAATTCCAGTGTGTCTCAAAACTTTTAGTTCAGAGAATCCTGAGACTGAAGGCAAACTTTTAGCTGTAAGCTAAAATCAAAGAACAAGTTTTATACTTAACAAACACAGCAACACAGAACAAACATTCCCGTTCCAAAAGGAAGAAATGGGGAAATAGAGAGGAAAGATGGGCTTTGATAGTGAGGCACACTTTGTGTGTGTGTGTCTTCCTTCTTTTCTTCATTTTATTCATATTAGTCAAGTAAAACCTCAAATTCTCACTGCTTTTGAATATTGTGAGATGAAAGAGAAAACCTCCCTTCATCCAAAATTTATTATTTACTTAAGAAGAATACAATGAAGATATTGTAAAATATTTGTATGGTACAAACTCGTATTCAAGGGAAAAGATCCTATCACATTTTAACAGATATTCTTAGTTTTAATAATCAATTTAATCTTCTTTAGACATTATAAACACATTGCCTTTTGTTTTGATTCTTCTAATTCTTTTTTTTCCCACTATTTGTTTGTTATATATCCCCTCCCTCCACTCTCCCCTGACCCACTCTCCCTCCCTCTTCCCTCCATCTCCTTCTCTTAGTCCCCTGAAAGGGGAAGTTCTCCACTATTGCCATCTGCCCATAGCTTGTAATGTCTCATCAGGACTGCATGGATCCTCTTCCTCCATGGCCTGGCAAGGCTGCATCACCAGGGGCGAGTGATCAAAGAGCAGTCAACTGAGTTCACGAGTTTACGAGTTCACGAGTTTAGGAGTTCACGAGTTCACATTAGAGGCATCCCCTGTTCCCCTCACTTGGAGATCCACATGGACACTGAGCTGCTAATTGGCAATATCTGAGCAGGGGGGAAATGCAAATCAAAACAACTCTGAGATTCCATCTTATACCGCTCAGAATGGCTAAGATAAAAAACTCAAGTAACAACACATGCTGGAGAGGTTATGGAGAAAGGGGAATTCTCTTCATTGCTGGTGAGAGTGCAAACTTGTACAACCACTTTGGAAATCAATTTGGCACTTTCTCAGAAAATTGGAACTAGCACTACCTCAAGATCCAGCTATACCACTCCTGGGCATATACCCCAAAGATGCCCCAGAATTCAATAAGGACATTTGTAATAGCCAGAATCTGGAAACAACCTAGATGTTCCTCAATGGAGAAAAGAATACAGAAATTGTGGTACATCTACACAATGGAATACTACTGAGCTATTAAAAACAAGGGAATCATGAAGTTTGCAGGCAAATGGATGGAACTAGAAAAGATCATCCTGAGTGAGGTAACCCAGAAAAAGAAAGACAGGCATGGTATACACTCACTTATAAGTGGATATTAGTTATAAAATATAGGATAGCCATCTATAGACCTTAAGAAGCTAAATACTAAGGAAGACGCTAGGGAGGATGCTTAAATCTCATTCAGAATGACAAACAGGATAGACACCAGAAGCGGTGGAAGAGAGGGTCCTCTGAAGAGATCCTCTAACAGAGGATTGAAGCAGATGCTGAGAATCATGGCCAAACGTTGGGCAGAGAGCAGGGAGTTTTATGGAAGAAGATGGAGGTGGGGATAGAGGGACATGGAGGGGACAGGAGCCCCCACAAGGAGACCAAAAGCTAACGGATCTGAGCCGAGGGGGTCCTTCAGAGACTGATGCACCAACCGAGGACCATGCATGGAGAGGAGGCACAGTGTTTATACCAGTGTTAGGCCCAGTAAGGAGCCTAATTCCCAAAGAGGCTTGCTGCGAAGGAAACTCGGAAACTTGGAAACTCGGAGGCTGCAATCGATGCATTTAGCAAGAGGTTTTTATTTACACCAGCATACTGGGGCTAACTCCACATCCAGGTTAGAGTCAGCACTGACTCTCAGGAGCCTCCAGTTTTTAAAGGGGTAGACGAGGGGGTTACAGGTCTGACATCATAGGAGCGGATATAAAGTCTATTGTGGGCACCAGGTCTGGTCAGCTAGATATCTGCGGTATATCTGTTCTTTTCTGATATGTGCAGATTCAGCTATTGTTAAAGGTGGGGAAAGAATTAGTACATTTTGTGGTGAGACTAGACCATTGTTAAATGTGGGAAAAGCAATTTGCTCATCCTGTGGTCTCTCTGAGAAATGGGGCTAAGTGCCTTTAGTCAGAAGGTAAGGGGCTATTTGGGAGGGGAATTAGGACCATCTGGATCCGCTGCTATTTCCTTCTGCAACCGGGTGGAGGTCTTCTCCTTATCTCCATCCATGCAGATGGCTAGGGTCAGGAGGGGCTATTACATTCTCCTGTTCTCTGGAAGAGTACTGAGAGAATTCAAAAATATAAGTTATAAGGCTAGTCTGATTCTTTCACCAGTACCTTGAGGACAGAGGCGGGTGGATGCCTCTGAGCTTTAGGCCAGCCTGGTCTAAGTTATCTATTTCCAGGCCAGCTAGGGCTACATAGTAAGATTCTCTCAGGAGGGAAGGATAAGGGGAGGAAAAGAAATAAGGAAAAGGGAAGGGAGGGACGGGGAAGGAAGGCAGCTGGAAGGGAGAAAGGAAGAGAGATAGAGATAGAGATAGAGAGAGAGAGAGAGAGAGAGAGAGATGATGATGACTGACACTCAGAAGGGCAAACATTAAATCCTGCAGTTTAATGTCCTGCATCTGAATATGGTGGCGACGTGTATGGTAGCCTTAATCAAGGCTCAGTGGAGACCCACTGGGAAACTGTTGCTCTGTTTAAGCTATTTTAAACACAGAAGAGTTAATTTAGGTGTGCACTTGTGTTGCTGTGCCCAGTTCACGAACCCCAAAAGACCAGGAATAGACGCCGCTGTAAATACATGAGGTTTTTTTTTCTTTTTTACATTTATTTATTTATTTATTTATTTATTTATTTATTTATTTATTTATTTATTTTACTATTAATTACACCTTATTCATTTTGTATTCCCCCATAAGTCCCTCCCTCCTCCCCTCCCAGTCCGGTGGTCCCTCCCCCTTCCTCATGCATGCCCCTCCCCAAGTCCACTGATAGGGGAGGTCTTCCTCTCCTTCCTTCTGACCTTAATCTATCAGATCACCTCAGGAGTGGTTGCATTGTCATCTTCTGTGGCCTGGTAAGGCTGCTCCCCCCCTCAGGGGGAGGTGATCAAAGAGCAGGCCAATCAGATTATGTCGGAGGCAGTCCCTCTTCCCTTTACTATGTAACCCACTTGGACACTGAACTATCATGTGCTACATGAGGTTTTAAAATTGTATATGCTTTCGAACTCGGGACGCAAACCTCCTGTGGAAACAGGAGAGGAAAGCAGACCCACTGTCTAGCGGAGCAAGGTTTTTATGGGGCGAAACTGCAAGCAGGGCCTTACATGCTTTGGCATTACATGACTGGATAAGGGAGATTGATTTTTGAAATGATTGGTCCACTTTAGGCGCCAAGACTACAAACAGTTCTGTCTGGTCATATGGGTCGGTTTCCTAGCAACTGTATAACTAGTGGGCTGGAAAGAGTGCAGTAAACCTAGTTCTTCCCCTCAGGGCAGTAAGGCCAGTTCTTCCCTGAAAGTGGCTGGACACATCTCCACAAGGCTAGCCTTAGTTCAGGCTTGTGCTTTAAACTTTAAAACAGTACCCATTGATTTTTAAGTCTTTGGTCTCTCAGTGTTTTAGTCAATCACCTAGCCACAGGGCCAGGCTAGTTCACCTTAAGCCATGCTAAAATGATAAGAGGAGTAATTATCCCCTTAATGACATACTGCTCTCCCGAACCTCACACCCCATAAGGCATTCAGTACAGAGCCTTCAGAACTCAGAAAATCATAGCTTTTTCATTTTCTTCTTTCGGTCTCTTTTCTAAGCATGCATTTCCCTAACATTTTGGCATTCAGTTTCTCTCTAACATTCCCCTTTCCCACCACGTGGGTGATTCCTTGCCATTGTGGCTGGTGCTCATGCCCAACAGTTCATAGAGCATGGCTTTTTTTCTTCCTTTTCTTTATCTCCCTCCTTTGGGAATCTGCTGAGATTCACAGCTTGCTTGCTTTGAGTTTTTTTTTTTTTTTTTACACTTTAATAAAATTGTCCCTAAGTTTCTTTTTGAGTCAATTCTTCAATTCTTTTAACAGGAAGATTAAGAACCCCTAGGAGGAACCTCAGTTTCTTCAGTAATGTGTGGTGGCTCTGGTGGGATTCCCCAATTTTTCTGGTAACAATGTAAACTCCAAAGGACTTTGACAGTTCTGTCTCTACAGATTTTCTGGCTGCATCCCCCCTGGCCTTTTCCTGAGCTGGCTCTGCCTGTTGCCTGTGACTTTTCTCTAATGACATCCATGTTTATGCCATCTCAAACTTCCTGGTGCTTTTGGCACCATTCCCATACCTGAATACATTGTTCTCTTGGAGACTGCCTACAGGGAGTCCTTTCATCATACAAATTGTTTTACTTTTCAGGCTTTCCTTTAAAATCTGAATAGGGCTTGGAGAGATGGCTCAGTAGTTAAGAGCACTTGCTATTCTTCTAGAAGACCTGGTTTCGATTCCTAGCACTCACATGATGGCTTATAACCACCTGTAACTCCCGTCCCAGAGGCTCTGACACACTCTTTTGGTCTCTGAAAACACCCTTTTCCATGTGGTACATGCACATGCAGACAAAACCCCATACATGTAAAAAGCAATAAACAAACAAACATTGTGGGAGCCCTCTGTGACCCCACACCCCATGTATCTTGTATGACTACAAAATCAACATTATGTGAAAGGTGCAAGGTTTGTTGCTAGTGTAAGCAGTAGCCAAACACTACAACAGCTTCTGAATATATACACAGCTGAACTGGGAAAAACCTTTCCTCCCTGGTATGTGCAGGCAGGAAGCCTTGCTTTTAAAGCATCTTTCAAATGAGTTGACACCTGTATAGCCTTTGATTCTATAATGGATCAACTTCCATCATGGTCTAATCACCTCCTGCTAGTGGAGGACGAAGCCTGCAACACATGAGCCTTTTACTGGGGCATTTACTAGTATATTCATACTAGAATGCATATTCTGTTATACATTCTACAATGCACCAGACATCCCCCAACCACAAAGGATCACATGGTGCAAAATATTGTTCCAAAATCAGGAATCCTGATCTCATGTAAATAACACCCTTTTTGGCTAAAGAAACTACCTTGGGTTCAATTTGTTGCTTCTAGGTCAGATATATCTGTTGTCATATATTAGTGAAGAAGCAGAGTCTTATCAAGCCTAACTCCATCACAGGAAGTTCTACTTCAAGTAATGTTTCTCTAAAGTAATAAGTTCTAGAATGTTCCCCATAGGTGTAAGATAAGTATATATGGACCTTATTAAGATGAGATCCATGTGCCATTTAATTACCTTTTTTCTTTTATTCTTAATTTTTTATTCATTAATTTATTTACTTTGCATCCTTCCTCCCTCCCAGTTCCTCCCTCTCACCTTCCCTTCTCCTCCCCCTAGGCCCATCCCTTTGTTCTCGGAGAAGGGGAGAACTGCCGTAGATATCAACCTGCCTTGGCATATCAAGTAGGACTGGGCACATCTTCTATTGAGGCTAGACAAGGTAGTCCAATTAGGAGAATAGGACCCAAATTTAGGAAACAGAGTCAGAGACAGCCCCTGCTCCTGTTGCTGGAGGTCCCATATGAGGACCAAGCTGTGCATCTGTTACGTATGTGTTTGGGGGCCTTGATCCATCTTATGAAAGTTCTCTGGTTGGTGGTTCAGTCTCTGTGAGCCCCTATGGGTCCAGGTTAGTTGATTTTATAGGTCTTCTTGTGATGTCCTTGATCTCTCTGGCTCTTTCATTTCTTCTTCCCCCTCTTCCTCTCTTTCTCTTTTCTTCCTTTATTAGCCTAAAGTTTGGCTGTGGGTTTCTATGTCTGTTTTCATCAGCTTCTGGGTGAAGCCACTCAGATGACTGTTAAGGTAGCCTCCTTTCTGCAATATAGCAGAATATTATCACTAGTGTCAGTGGTGGGTTCTCTCATGGCATGTGACTCAAATTGGGCCAGTCATTGGTTGGCTGGTTAGAAGGTTTTGTGCATGGGTTGGCGTCCTCCTCTCTCCACTGGAAGTCATGCCTGACTACAGGAGGTGACCATTTTAGACTCCATATCCCCTCCTGCCAGGAGTCTCAGCTATGGTCACCATCATAGACTCCTGGCCTCCTTCCCCACCTTGCCATCCCAGAGGTGCTCCCCCACTGATTTCCATTCTTTCTCCCAGCCTTTCCCTTGTTTCCCCACACAGGGTCCCCACCCTTGTTCCCCTCCCAACCCTTCCCACCCAGCTCTCTCCCTCCATCTACCTCAGATTTATATGTTATTTCCCTTTCTGAGTGAGATCCAAGCATCCCTCCTTGGGCCTTCCTTGTTATTTATCTTCTTTGGGTCTCTGGATTGTAGTATGGCTGTCCTGTATAAGAGAGCAAATATCATGTGTGTCTTTCTGAAACTGGGTTACCTTATTTAGGATGATCTTTTCTAGTTTCATCCATTTGCCTGCAAATTTTACGATGTCCTTGTTTTTTAATAGGGGAGTAGGTACATCGTGTAAATGTACCACATTTTTGTTATTTGTTTTTTGGTTGAGGGACATCTGGCTTGTTTCTAGTTTCTGGTTATTAAGGATAAAGCTTCTATGAACATAATTGAGCAAGTGTACTTGTGGTATGGTGGAGCATCTTTTGGGTATTTGCCCAGGAGTGGTATAGTTGGATCTTGAAGTAGAGCTATTCCCTGAAAGACTCCCGTTGAGCCTCTCTAGATGGGGAGACCCCGCTTCCC
>NW_026590435.1:1115491-1174529 GCF_907164565.1 Psammomys obesus
AAAATAGTGTTGACAGTATTATGCTAGGGCTTTATTCTTTCATTCCCAATTTTCTGAAAGTGCCAGATTGATTTCCAAAGTGGTTGTACAAGTTTGTACTCCCACCAGCAATGGAGGAGTGTTCCTCTTGCTCTTGTCTCCTCAACAGCATGCATTGTCATTTGAGTTTTTGATCTAAGCCATTCTGAACGGTGTAAGATGGAATATCAGAGTCATTTTAATTTGTATTTCCCTTATGACTAATGATGTTGAGCATTTCTTTAAGTGCTTCTTGACCATTTGAGATTCCTCTGTTGAGAATTCTCTGTGTAGCTCAGTACTCCATGTATTTATTTATTTATTTATTTATTACAATTTACTTACTTTACATCTCTGCTGCAGCCTCCTCCCTAGTCTCCTCCCAGTCCCATCCACCCTTCTTCTTCTCCCCCTATGCCCTTTCCCTAATACTCTGATAGGAGAGGACCTCCTCCCCTTCTATGTGACCCTATCAGGTCTCATCAAGGCTGGCTGTATCATTGTCCTCTGTGGCCTGGCCAGGCTGTAGTCCCAAGGGGGAGGTGATCAAAGAGCTGGACACTGAGTTCATATCAGAGACAGGCCCTGTATCCCTTACTAGGGAACCCACTTGGAAACTGAGCAGTCAATGGGCTTCCTCTGAATAGGGGGTCTAGGTCTTCTCCATGCATGGTCCTTGGTTATAGTATCGATCTCTGCAGGTCCCCCTGGACCCAAGTTTTTTTTTTGGCTCTCTTGTTCTCCTTGTGGAGCTCCTGTCCTCTCCAGGTCTTTCTATCTCCCTCTTCTTCCATAAGGTTTTCAGCACTCTGCCCAAAGTTTGGCTATGAGTCTCAGTATTGCCTTCAATACCCTGGTGGGTAGAGTCTTTCATAGGTACTCTGTGGAAGGCTCCTGTCCTGTTCCTTATATTCTCCTACTTCTGATATCTATCCTGTTTGCCCTTCTGAATGAGGTTTAAGCATCTTCCCTAAGATCCTCCTTGTTGTTTAGCTTCTTTAAGACTATAGATTTTGGTATGTTTATCCTATATCATATGGCTAATATCCACTTATAAGTGAGGATACACCATGTGTGTCTTTCCATTTTCAGGTATACCTCACTCCAGATGATCTTTTCTAGTTCCCACCATTTGCCTGCAAATTTCATGATTTCCTTGGTTTTAATTGCTGAGTAGTATTCCATTGTGTAAATGTACCACAATTTCTGTATCCGTTCCTTAGTTGACAGACATCTAGACTGTTTCCAGATTCTGGCTATTACAAATAAAGCTGGTATAAACATAGTTGAGCAAATGTCCTTATTGAATGCTGGGGCATCTTTTGAGTATATGCCTATGATTGGTATAGCTGGATCTTGAGGTAGTGCTATTTCTAATTCTCTAAGAAAGCACTAGATTGATTTCCAAAGTGGTTGTACAAGGTTACATTCCCACCAGCAATCGAAGAGGGTTCCCCTTTCTCCACAACCTCTCCAGCATGCAACATCCCTTGAGTTTTTCCTCTCAGCCGTTCTGACGGGTGTATGGTGAAATCTCAGGGTTGTTTTGATTTGCATTTCCCTGATCACTAAGGATATTGACCTTAAGTATTTCTCTGCCATTCCATATTCCTCTGTTGAGAATTCTATTTGTTGGTGTTTAACTTCTTCATATATTCTAGATATTAGCCCTCTGTCAGATAGAGGGTAGGTGAAGATCCTTTTTCAGTCTGTAGGCTATCGTTTTGTTCTGTTGACAGTGTCCTTTGCTTTACAGAAGCTTTTTAATTTCATGAGGTCCCATTTATTGATTGTTGCTCTTAGAGCCTGTGCTGTTGGTGTTCTGTTCAGGAAGTTGTCTCCTGTGCCAATGAGTACAAGGTACTTCCCCACTTTCTTTTTTATTATATTTAGTGTGTCTGGTTTTATATTGAGGTCTTTGATCCACTTGGACTTTAGTTTTGTGCAGGGTGATAAGTATGGATCTATTTTCATTTTTCTACATGTAGACATCCAGTAAGACCAGCACCATTGTTAAAGATGCTGTCTTTTTTCTATTGTATGGTTTTTGCTTCTTTGTCAAAAATCAAGTATTCGTACTTCTGGGTCTTCTATTCAATTCCATTGATCCACCATTCTGTTTCTATGCCAATACCATGCCATTTTTATTACTGTTGCTCTATTATACATCTTCATATTAGGAATGGAGATGCCTACAGAGGATCTTTTATTGTACATGGTTGCTTTAGCTATTCTTAATTTGGCTAAGGTTTTGTCTGTCTTGTTGATTTTCTCAAAGAGCACATTCTTGGTTGATTCTTTGAATGGTTATCTTTGTTTCTTATTTATTGACTTTTGGCTGTGAGTTTGATTATTTCCAGCTGTTTATTCCTCTTGGATGTGTATGCTTTTTTTTTTTCCTAAGGCTTTCCGGTGTGCCATTAAGTTGCTTGTATGAGATGTCTCAAACTTTTTTCTGAAGACACTTAAATGCTATGAACTTTCTTATTAGCACCGCTTCCATTGTGTTCCATAAGTTTGAGTAAGTTGTACCTTCATTTTCATTGAATTTTAGGAAGTCTCTAATTTCTTTCTTTATTTCTTCCCTGACCAAGCTGTTGCTGAGTAGAGAGCTGTTTAGTTTTCATCCATGTGTAGGTTTTTGTTATTTCGGT
Source organism: Psammomys obesus (assembly GCF_907164565.1). NCBI lineage: Eukaryota > Metazoa > Chordata > Mammalia > Rodentia > Muridae > Psammomys > Psammomys obesus. Next base: position 1,118,164 of record NW_026590435.1, read on the forward strand.
TGGTGTTGAGGTCTAGTTTTAGACCATGGTGGTCTGATAGGATACAAGGGATTATTTCAATTTTCTTGTATCTGTTGAGGCTTGCTTTGTGCCCGACTATATGGTTAATTTTGGAGAAGGTTCAGTGGGTTGCTAAGAAGAAGGTATATTCTTTTGTGTTTGGGTGAAGAGTTCTGTAGACATCTATTAGTTCCATTTGATTTAAGACCTTTGTAAATGACATTATTATTCTATATGGCTTATTTCTTTTTTTAATTTTTAATATTAATTTTTAAAATTAATTTATTTTTATTAATTCCACTTTATTCACTTTGTATCCCAGCTGTAGCCCCCTCCCTTGTACCCTCCCAGATGTCCCTGAACTGAGGAATGGACACAGAAATTGTGGTACATTTACGTAATGGAATACTACTCAGCAATTAAAACCAAGGAAATCATGAAATTTGCAGGCAAATTGTGGGAACTAGAAAAGATCATCTGGAGTGAGGTATACCTGAAATGGAAAGACACACATGGTATATCCTCACTTATAAGTGGATATTAGCCATATGATATAGGACAAACATACTAAAATCTGTATACCTAAAGAAGCTAAGCAAGAAGGAGGACCCTTGGTAAGATGATCAATTCTCACTCAGAAAGACAAATGGCACAGACATCGGAAGAGGGGGAAAACAGGCAACAGGACAGGAGCTTACCACAGAGGGCCTTTGAAAGACTCTACCCAGCAGTGTATCAAAGCAGATGCTGAGACTTTGGGCAGAGTGCAGGGAATCTTATGAAAGAAGGGGAGATAGAAAGACCTGGAAGGGGCAAGAGCTCCACAAGGAGAGAAACAGAGGCAAAAATCTGGGCCCAGGGGCCTTTTCTGAGACTGATACTCCAACCAAGGACCATGCATGGAGATAACCTAGAACCCCTGCACAGACATAGCCTATGGCAGCTCAGTGCCCAAGTGGATTCCGTAGTGATCGGAACAGGGACTTTCTCTGACATGAACTCAGTGGCTAGCTACCCTGAGGTGGGAGCAGCCCTACCAGGCCATAGGGAAAGACAATGCAGCTAGTCCTGATAGGCTAGGGTCAGAGGGAAGGGGAAGAGGACCCCCCCTATCAGTAGACTTGGGGAAGGGCATGGGAGGAGATGAGGCAGGGAGGGTGGGGTTGGGAGGGGGTGAGGGAGGGGCTTACAGCTGGGATACAAAGTGAATAAACTGTAATTTATAAAAAATAAATAAGTTTAAAATAATTGATGCTGCGTACACAGCTGTCTACTGCATTGCCCATGCCCTGCAGGATATGATAGCCTGTGGGCACCAGGATGAGAAAGGTGCTGACTCTCCAGACCTCCAGCCCTGGCAGGTGAGAGAGACATGTGTGGAGTGGATGATTCAGTGGTGGTCGGGGAACAGGACATAGGTTTTATGAAGCTGTAGAGATGTAGCAGGCTGTATGGTCCCTTACAGGGTATCTCATCCTTGCAACTGAGAGGCATCTTAGAAGCAGCATTGGACAAGTGGTCCATGCTGTGTGTGTGATCTCAGATGAGTCCAGTTTCTGAGGGGTTGATTGACTTAGGAATTACAGGATGCCTTATAAAATTAATATTTCAGAGAACAGTAAATAGATTTTTTTAGTGTCCCAAATTTGAGCTTCCATAAACAGTGTATAATTTTTACTCTATGTGTGCTGAAAAATCAGAATTTCAAACAGACATTTTGGTGCCTGATGGGGCGTGCTGTGCACACATGTGCACACCCATCTGATAAGGTCTGAGAATAATGTGAGAAATTACCTTTCAGTTACTCTTCTAACCTTTTTTGGCGGGCATGGTCTTTTACTCAAACCCAGAACTTGTTTGTCTGGCTAATTTTGGTAGCCAGCTAGCTTTGGGCATGTTGTGTCTCCACCTTCTGAGGCTGTAATTACAGAGCAGCTGCCACATCCATCTGACTTTTAGGTGGGTCCTAGATATTTGAAGTCCTGACCTCAAGTTTGCATGGTAAGTGCTTTAATGGCTGAGCCAACTCCCACATCCTTACCTATTTTTCTTTCTTTTTTTAATTTTTAATTTTCTTTATTATAATTTACTCACTTTACATCCCAATTGTAACCCCCTCTTTCTTCTCCCCATCTCATCCTCTCTCCTTCTTACCCCCCCCCCCATCTTGCTCCCCTAGTCCTCAGATAGGGGAAGTCCTTCTCCCCTACCATCTGGCCCCGACCTAACAATTCTCATTAAGACTGGCTGCTTTAGGTATACAGATTGTAGTAGGTTTATCCTATATTATATATCTATATGAGTGAGTATATACTGTGTGTGTCTTTCTGCTTCTGGAATAGCTCACTCAGAATGATCTTTTCCAGTTCCCACCATTTACCTGCAAATTTCACGATTTCCTTGTTTTTTATTGCTGAGTAATATTTCATTGTGTAGATGTACCACAATTTCTGTATCCATTCTTCAGTTGAGGGGCATCTGGGTTGTTTCCAGCTTCTGGCTATTACAAATAAGGCTACTACAAGCATGGTTGAGCAAATATCCTTATTGTGTACTTGAGCCTCTTTTGGATATATGCCTAGGAGTGGTATGGCTGGATCTTGAGGAAGCGCTATTCCTAGTTGTTTGAGATAGCGCCAGATTGATTTCCAGAGCGGTTGTACAAGTTTACATTCCCACCAGCAGTGGAGGAGGGTTCTCCTTTCTCCACAACCTCTCCAGCATGTGTTGTCACTTGAATTTTTGATCTTGGCTATTCTGATGGGTGTAAGGTGAAATCTCAGGGTCATTTTGATTTGCATTTCCCTGATGGCTAATGATGTTGAGCATTTCTTTAAGTGTTTCTCTGCCATTCGATATTCCTCTACAGAAAATTCTCTGTTTAGCTCTGTTCCCCATTTTTTAATTGGATTACTTGGTTTGCTGCTTTTCAACTTTTTTAGTTCTTTATATATACTGGATATTAGCCCTCTGTCAGATAGAGGGTTGGTGAAGATTCCTTCCCAATCTGTAGGCATTCATTTTGTTTTGATGACAATGTCCTTTGCTTTGCAGAAGCTTTTCAGTTTAATGAGGTCCCATTTATTGATTGTTGCTCTTAGAGCTTGTGCTGTTGGTGTTCTGTTCAGGAAGTTGTTTTCTGCACCAATGAGTTTAAGGCTGTTTCCCACTTTTTCTTCTAACCGATTTAATGTGTCTGGTTTTGTACACCTAATGAAACTAATCAAGAGGGAGGACTCTGGCTATAATGCTCAATCCCCATCCCGAAAGGCAAAGAGGATGGACATCAGAAGAAGAAGAAAACAGGAAACAAGTTAGGAGACTGCCACAAAGGGCCTCTGAAAGACTCTGCTCTGCAGACTATCAATGCAGATGCTGAGACTTATGGCCAACTGTTTGGCAGAGTGCATGGAATCTTATGAAAGAAGTGGGAAATAGTAAGATCTGGAGAGGACAAGAGCTCCACAAGGAGAGCAACAGAACCAAAAACTCTGAGCACAGAGGTCTTTCCTGAGACTCATACTCCAACCAAGGACCATGCATGGCGATAACCTAGAACCCCTGCACAGATGTAGCCCATGGCAGTTCAGTGTCCAAGTGGGTTCCAGTAATGCGGACAGGGACTGCCTCTGACATGAACAGATTGGCCTGCTCTTTGCTCACCTCCCCCTGAGAGGGGAGCAGCCTTACCAGGCCACAGAGGAAGATAATGCAGCCACTCCTGATGAGCTCTGATAGACTAGGATCAGAAGGAGGGAGAGGAAGACCTCCCATACAGTGGACTTGGGGAGGGGCATGCATGGAGAAGGGAGAGGGAAGGTGTGATTGGGAGGGGAGGGGGAAGGGGCTTATGGGGGGATACAAAGTGAATAAAGTGTAATTAATAAAAATTAAAAAAAAGACTGGCTGCATCCTCTTTTTCTGTGGCCTGGGAAGGCCAGCACACCAGGGGGAATTGATAAAGAGCAGGGAATTGATAAAGAGCAGAGTCCATGTCAGAGACAGCCCCTGCTCCCCTTAGTAGGGAATCCACATGGAGACTGAGCTGCCTATTGGCTACATCTGAGGTAGGGGGTCTAGGTCTTCTCCATGCATGGTCCTTGGTTAGTGCATCAGTCTCTGGCTCCACCGGGCCCAGATTTGTTGGCTTTGTTGGTCTCCTTGTGAAGCTCCTGTTCCCTCCAGGTCTGTCTATTCCCCACTCTTTCATAGGATTCACAGCACTCTGCCTAAAGTTTGGCTGTGAGTCTTAGCATCTGCTTTGATCCCCTGCTGAGTGGAGTCTTTCAGAAGACATCTATGGTAGGCTTCCGTCCTGTTCCCTCTTTTCAGCTGCTTCCAGTGTCTATTTTATTTGCCCTTCTGAATGAGAATTAAGCATCCTCTTTAGGGTCCTACTTGTTATTTAGTTTCTTTATGTCTGTGGATTGTAGTATGGTTTTCCTGTATTATATGGCTGATATCCTCTTCTATATGAGTATACCCTATGTGTGTCTTTCTGGGTCTGGGTTACCTCACCCAGGATGATCTTCTCTCGTTCCATTCATTTGCCTGAAAATTCCATGATTTCCTTGTTTTTAATAGCTGAGTAGTATTCTGTTGTGTAAATGTACCTCAATTTCTGTATCCATTCCTTGACTGAGGGACATCTAGGTTGTTTCCAGATTCTAGCTATTATGAATAAAACTGCTATGAACATAGTTGAGCAAATGTCTTTGTATGGTGAAGAGTCTTTTGGATATATGCCCAGAAATGGTATAGATGGATTTCGAGGTAGCACTATTCCCAATTTTCTGAGAAAGCGCCAGATTGATTTCCAAAGTGGTTGTACAAGTTGGCACTCCCACCAGCAATGGAGGGGGATTCCCCTTTCCCCACATCTTAACCAGCATGTGCTGTCACTTGAGTGTTTGATCTTAGCTATTTTGATGGGTGTAATGTCAGAGTTGTTTTGATTTGCATTTCCCTGATGACTAAGGATGTTGAGCATTTCTTTAAATGTTTCTCTGCTATTAATATTACTAAGTTGAGATTTCTCTGTTTTTCTCTGTGCCCTATTTTTAATTGGATTATTTGGTTTGTTGGTGTTTAATTTCTTGGGTTCTTTCTATATTTTGTATATTAGCCCTCTGTGGGATGTAGGGTTGGTGAATATTTTCTCCCAGTCTGTAGTTGTCATTTTGTTCTGTTGACAGTGTCTTTGCCTTACAGAAGCTTTTTAGTTTCACAGAGGTCCCATTTATTAATTATTAATCTTAGAGCCTGAGCACTTGTGTGCTGTTCAGGAAGTTGTCTCCTGTGCCAGTGAGTTCAAGGCTCTTACCCACTTTTTCTTCTAACAAATTTAGCATGTCTGGTTTTATGTTGAGTTCTTTGATTCACTTGGACTATAGCTTAGTGCAGGGTGATAAATATGGACCTATTTTCATTTTTATACATGTAGACATCCAGTTAGACCACCAGCACCATTTGTTGAAGATACGCCAGTAATAACCCTGGAAAATTTCCTGGGGATTAGTGGGGTGACCTTTAGTAGTAACTGCTTGTTACCCTTACTGTGGGCTCTCCTCTCACCTGTGAAACACAAACGCTGGTATTTTGGATCTCATAGTTTGGTCTATTGGTTGATGTACAGTCATTGCTGTCCTGCTGATCAGACACTGTGTGCCACCATCTTGGAATGCCCTCCATACTTTTCTATTTTAAAACATTATTTGATAAGTTCATATATTTATGTAATACATTTTGTTCATTTTGTTTCTATCTAATCTATCTATTTATCTATCTATCTGTCATCTATCTATTTATCTATGTGTTTATTTATCTATCTCAATTTTCTCTAATCCATTCAGTGTAACATAAGCCCACATCTTCAAGAAGCCTCTTAGAAGAAACATTTCTTACTGATGAGGTAAAGTGAGGATGGTGGCTAAGGAGGGGGTATGTTTTTATTATGTTCACTCAGATTGTGAACATGTAAGTCTCTACTGTGTGCCTGGTGAAGATGTATACGGTTTTAAACCAGATGAGCAGTGATGGTTGTTAGCTTTTTGACAGAATTTAACAGATTAAAAATTACAGGAGGCTGGGCTTGGCGACCCATGCATGTCATCCTAGCACACAAGATGTTGAGGCCAGAGAATCTCAAGTTCAAGGCTAACTTGCACTACAAAGCAATATTCTGCCTCCCCAAATGTGAGGGTGGTGATGTCTGCATGTGTTCTATGATGAAGATATAAAGTAGATGAAAGAGTGAGGAGTGTGCGAAGGGAAATAAAAAGCCAGAGATGTTCTCTCTATCAGTAAATATTTGAGTTCCCAAGAAGAGGATGAAAAATCTCACCATGGGTAGAAATGATCATTGCTGATTGCCAGGAAAGCATTTATGAACACCATAGAATGAAGACAAAGCAGAAGTGCAACGTTCATGTGACTGAAGAAGTGCAAAAGAACGGCCAAGGTGAGCTAGGGCTACTCTGTGGAAGACTTGCTAGTGTTTGTAGTCTAAAGAATATGATGGGAAGGAACTTTGAGGACAGTAGTGTATAGCCAAATGTGACCTTAGAACCAACACCACATTGTGATATTTTTGGGTTTAATTTTAAGGCTGATGACATTGCTCACTTGGTAAAGGCACTTGTCCAAGCATAAGTTGGATTCCTGAGTCCCACATGGTAACAGTAGGAAAGAACATTCCTGAGGTTTGTTTTCTTAATTCTGCAGTGTGAGTGAGATGTGCATGCACGTACGCACACACACAGTGTATTAGCTTTAATAATTATCTAGATTAATTATTATTATTACTTTATTAAAGCTAGAATATTTTTGTGAGTCCCTTAAAATATCACAGTTCCTTGAGCTCCCTTATGCATAAGTTAGCCAGTTTTTGGTTGAAGTTGTTGGGTGTCACTGCAAAGACCATTTGGGCAAGACTTAGGACAGTCCTTGGCCAATCTACAATGTCTTGTTTCCTTCCACAGATTCTTCATGCCCTCAGAAAGGTGCACTTTAAGACTCCTGATGAAGGCGAGAATTTGTTTGCTGCCAATGAAAATTTGGTGACAAAATTTGACATTTTCCAAGGGCAGAAAACCCCCAAGGGTGTGTTCCAGTTGGTTTACATAGGCATGATAGACCCTCAAACTTTTTCAGGGAACACAATGATGGTCTGTTTGAAGGAAGGATTTCCAAGTGAGTTGCCTGAATGCAGAGATGACTCTTGTTCTAAAGTCTTTTTTTTTAAATTAAATTTAATTTTTTTACTTTTATTTTTCTTTACATTTATTATTTATTGCAATTTATTCACTTTGTAGCCCGGCTGTAGTCCCCTCCCTCATCTCCTCCCAGTCCTAATCTTCCTCCATCTTCTTCCCCTATGACCCTCCTCTAGTCCACTGATAGCAGAGGTCCAGCTTTATTCATAATAGCCAGAATCTGGAATCAGAAATTGTGATACATTTACACAGTGGAATACTACTCAGCAATTAAAAACAAAGAAATCATGAAATTTGCAGGCAAATGGATGGAACTAGAAAAGATCATCCTGAGTGAGGTAACCCAGAAATAAAAAGACACACATGGTATGTTCTCACTTATAAGTGGATATTAGCCATGTGATATAGGATAAACATACTAAAATCTATAGTCCTAAAGAAGCTAAACAACAAGGAGGGCCTTAGGGAAAATGCTTAAACCTCATTCAGAAGGGCAAACAGTATAGACATCTGAAGTGGGTGAAGCAGGGAACAGGGCAGGAACCTATCACAGAGGGCCTCTGAAAGAATCTACCCATCAGGTTATTGAAGCAGATACTGAGACTCATAGTCAAACTTTGGGCAGAGTGCAGGGAATGTTATGGAAGAATGAGGAGATGGGAAGACCTGGAGGGGACAGGTCCACAAGGAGACTAACAGAGGGAAAAATCTTGGCCCAGGGGGACCTGCAGAGATCGATTCTCCAACCAAGGACCATACATGGAGAGGACCTAGACCCCCTGTTCAGATGTAACTCATAGGCAGCTCAGTCTCAATGTACATTCTCTAGTAAAGGAAGCAGGGTCTGTCTCTAACATGGACTCAGTGGCTGGCTCTTTAATCACCTCTTCTTTAGGGGGCAGCCTTGCCAGGCCACAGAGAAAGACAATGCAGCCAGTCCTGATGAGACCTGATAGGCTAGGGTCAGACAGTAGGAAAGGAGGCCCTCTCCTAAAGTGTTAAATATCAGAGCTGGGGTTAGAGAGATGGCCCAGTGGTTAAAGTGTTTGCTGTGCAAGAACAAGGTTCAGGTTTTGGACCTCCAGAATACTTGTGTATGCTTACCAGGCTATGTAGCCCACCTGCAATTTTATTCTTGGAAGGTGAATACAAACATTTGGTTTTCCCTGATGAGTAAGAATGTTAAACATTTTTTAAGTGTTTCTCAGCCATTAGTGATTCCTCTGTTTAGAATTCTGTTTAGCGCTGTACCCTATTTTTAATTGTATTATGTTGTTTGTTGGTGTTTAATTTGAGTTCCTTATATATTTTGGATATTAGCTCTTTGTCAGATGTAGGGTTGGTGAAGATCCTTCCCCAATCTGTAGGCTGTTGTTTTGTTCTATTGATGGTGTCCTTTGCTTTACAGAAGATTTTCAGTTTCATGAGGTCACATTTATTAATTATTGAACTTAGAGCTTGAGCTGTTGGTGTTCTGTTCATGAAGTTGTGTCCTGTTTCAATGAGTTCAACGCTGATGCCCACTTTCTTTTCTAATAGATTTTGTATATTAGGTTTTATGTTGAGGTCTTTGATGCACTTGGACTTGAGTTTGTGCTTGGTGATATGAATTTATTTGCATATTTTCTACATGTAGACATCCAGTTAGACCAGCATCATTTGTTGAAGATGTTATCTTTCTTCCAGTGTATTGTTTTAGATTTTTTTTTTTGTCAAAAATCAAGTATCGATAGGTGTGTGGGTTTGTTTCTGGGTCTTCAATTAGATTTCATTGATCCACAATTGCTTTGTGTGCCAGTGCCATGCAGTTTTTATTACTATTGCTCTGTAGCACAGATTGAAATCAGGCATGCTGATACCACCAGTAGTTCTTTTATTGTGAATGTTTGTTTTAGCTGTTTTGGGTTTTTGTTTTTCCATATGAAGTTGAGAATTGTTCTTTTATTGTCTGTAAAGAATTGTGCTGCATTTTGATGGGAATTGCATTGAATCTGTAGATTTTTTTGTAAGATGGAATTTTTTAGTCATATATTTTATTTCAAATGTATATCTTGCCACATAACTCTGGCCTCAGAAAGGGTAGAGCATGATTGCATCTTCTCTCACACCCAGAAAAGGATAATAAAGATTTCATGGTAAGATGGACATTTTTACTATGTTGATGCTAATGATCCATGAGTATGGGAGAGTTTTCCATCTTCTGATATCTTCTTCAATTTCTTTGTTCAGAGACTTGAAGTTCTTTTAAATTTTTTTAAATTTATTTTTTATTAATTACAATTTGTTCACTTTGTGTCCCAGCTGTAGCTCTCTCCCTTATCCCCTCCCAATACTTCCCTCCCACCCTCCCTCCCTCTTCTCCTCCCATGCCCCTCCCCAAGTCCACTGATATGGGAGGTTCTCCTCCCTTTCCATCTGATCCTAGCCTATCAGGTCTCATCAGGACTGGTTGCACTGTCCTCTGTGGCCTGGTAAGGCTGCTCCCCCTCAAGGAGAGGAGTTCAAAGAGCCAGCTACTGAGTTCATGTCAGAGACAGCCCATTACTAGGGATTCCCATTACTAGGGAATCCACTTGGGCACTGAGCTGTCATGGGCTACATATGCGCAGGGGTTCTAGGTTATCTCCATGCATGGTCCTTGATTAGAGTATCAGTCTCAGAAAAGACCCCTGGGCCCAGAATTTTTGGTTCTGTTGCTCTCCTTGTGGAGCTCCTGTCCCTTCCAGGTCTTTCTATCTCCCCTTCTTTCATAAGATTCCCTGCACTCTGCCCAAAGTTTGGCTATGAATCTCAGCATCTGCTCTATATCCTGCTGAGTAGATTATTCCAGAGGCCCTCTGTGGTAAGCTCCTGTCCTGTTCCTTGTTTTCTCTCTCTTCTGATGTCCATCCCATTTGCTTTTCTGAATGAGGATTGATCATCTTTCAAAAATTTTATTTATTTATTTATATTGTATGTACATCGGTGTTTTGTGTGCATGTGGGAGGGAGTCAGATCTCTTGGAACAGGGATGCACATGGTTGTGAGCTGCATTAGGTGCTGGGAATTGAACTTGGGTCCTCTGGAAGGGCAGCCAGTCCTCTTAACTGCTGAGCCATCTCTTTCTCTCAGGATTGATCATCTTACCCAGGGTCCTCCTTCTTGCTTAGCTTCTTTAGTATGTTTATCCTATATTATATGTCTAATATCCACTTATAAGTGAGTATATACCATGTATGTCTTTCTGCTTCTAGAATACTTCACTCAGGATGATCTTTCTAGTTCCCACCATTTGTCTGCAAATTTCATGATTTCCTTGTTTGTAATTGCTGAGTAGTATTCCATTGTGTAAATGTGCCACGATATCTGTATCCATTCCTCAACTGAGGAACATCTGGGTTGTTTCTGGATTCTGGCTATTACAAATAATGCTGCTGCAAATATGGTTGAGCAAATGTCCTTGTTGTATACTTGAGCATTATTTGGATATATGCCTTGGAGTGGTATGGCTGGATCTTGAGGAATCACTATTCCTAATTGTCTGAGATAGTGCCAGATTGATTTCCAAAGTGGTTGTACAAATTTACATTCCCACCAGCAATGGAGGAGGATTCCCCTTTCTCCACAACCTCTCTAGCATGTGTTGTCACTTGAGTTTTTCATCTTGGCCATTCTGATGGGTGTGAGGTGAAATCTCAGGGCCGTTTTGATTTGCATCTCCCTGAGGGCTGAGGACGTTGAGCATTTCTTTAAGTGTTTTTCTGCCATTCTACAGTCCTCTACAGAGAGTTCTCTGTTTAGCTTCGTACCCCATTTTTAAATTGGATTACTTGATTTGTTGCTTTTTAACTTCTTTAGTTCTTTATATATACTGGATATTAGCCCCCTGTCAGATATAGGGCTGGCTAAGATCCTTTCCCAGTCTGTAGGCTGTCATTTTGTTCACTTGATAGTGTACTTTGCTTTATAGAAGCTTTTCAGTTTAATGAGGTTCCATTTATTTTTTAATTTTTTATTAATTACACTTTATTAATTTTGTATCCCCCCATAAGCCTCTCCCTCCTTCCCTCCCGATCTCACCCTCCCTCCCCTTTCTGCATGCATGCCATTCCCCAAGTCCACTGATAGGGGAGGTTCTCCTCTCCTTTCTGGTCTTAGTCTATCAGTTCTCATCAAAAGTGGCTGCATTGTCCTCTACTGTGGCCTGGTAAGGCTGCTCCCCCTTCAGGGGGAGGTGATCAAAGAGCAGGCCAATCAAATTATGTCAGAGGCAGTCCCTCTTCCCATTACTATGGAACCCACTTGGACACTGAACTGCCATGGGCTACATCTGTGCAGAGGTTCTAGGTTATCTCCATGAATAATCCTTGGTTGGAGTGTGAGTCTCTGGGAAGTTCCCTGTGTTCAAATTTTCTTGTTCTGTTGCTCTCCTTGTGGAGTTCCTGTCCTCTCCAGCTCTTACTATTTCCCACTTCTTACATAAAATTCCATTCACTCTGCCCGACAGTTGGCCATCAGGCTCAGCATCTGCTTTGACAGTCTGCAGGGCAGAGGCTTTCAGAGGCCCTCTGTGGCAGGTTCCAAGGTTGTTTCCTGTTTTCTTCTGGCTTTCAGAGGCCCTCTGTAGCAGGTTCCTAGGTTGTTTCCTGTTTTCTTCTTCTTCTGATGTCCATCCTCTTTGCCTTTCAGGATGGGGATTAAGCATTTTAGTTAGGGTCCTCTCTTTTGCTTAGTTTGTTTAGATGTACAGATTTTAGTGGGTTTATTCTATGTTGTATGTTTATATGAGTGAGTATATACCATGTGTGTCTTTTTGCTTCTGGGACAACTCACTCGGATGATCCTTTCCAGGTCCCACCATTTACCTGCAAATTTCATGATTTCCTTATTTTTCATGGCTGAGTAATATTCCATTGTATAGATGTACCACAGTTTCTGCATCCATTCTTCAGTTGAGGGGCATCTGGGTTGTTTCCAGCTTCTGGTTATTACAAATAAAGCTGCTACAAACATGGTTGAGCAAATGTCCTTTTTGTGTACTTGAGCCTCTTTTGGGTATATGCCTAGGAGTGGTATGGCTGGATCTTGAGGAAGCGCTATTCCTAGTTGTCTGAGAAAGCGCCAGATTGATTTCCAGAGTGGTTGTACAAGTTTACATTCCCACCAGCAGTGGAGGAGGGTTCCTCTTTCTCCACAACCTCTCCAGCATGTGTTGTCCCTTGAGTTTTTGATCTTGGCCATTCTGATGGGTGTAAGGTGAAATCTCAGGGTTGTTTTGATTTGCATTTCCCTAATGGCTAATGAGGTTGAGCATTTCTTTAAGTGCTTCTCTGCCATTCGATATTCCTCTGCAGAGAATTCTCTGTTTAGCTCTGTTCCCCATTTTTTAAGTGGATTACTTGGTTTGCTGCTTTTCAGCTTTTTTTTTTTTTAAATATTTGTTTTATTTATTATGTATACAGTGTTCTGCCTGTAGGCCAGCAGAGGGCACCAGATCTCATTATCGATGGTTGTGAGCCACCATGTGGTTGCTGGGGATTGAACTCAGGACCTCTGGAAGAGCAACTGGTCCCCTTAACCTCTGAGCCAACTCTCCAGCCCGCTTTTCAGCTTCTTTAGTTCTTTATATATACTGGATGTGAGTCCTCTGTCAGATAAAGGGTTGGTGAAGATTCTTTCCCAATCTGTAGGCAGTCGCTTTGTTTTGATGACAGTGTCCTTTGCTTTGCAGAAGCTTTTCAGTTTCATGAGGTCCCATTTATTGATTCTTGCTCCTAGAGCCTGTGCTGTTGGTGTTCTGTACAGGAAGTAGTCTCCTGTGCCAATGAGTTCTAGACTCTTCCCCACTTTTTTTTTTTTCCCTGACAGATTCAGTGTGTCTGGTTTCATGTTGAGGTCTTTGATCCACTTGGACTTCAGTTTTGTGCAGGGTGATAAATATGGATATATTTTCATTTTTCTACATGTAGACATGTAGACATCCAGTTAGACCAGCACCATTTGTTGAAGATGCTATCTTTTTTCCATTGTGTGGTTTTGGCTTCTTTGTCAAAAAAACAAGTACCTGTAGGTTTGTGGGTTTATTTCTGAATTTTCTATTTGATTCTATTGATCCACAATTCTGTTTCTGTTTCTATGCCAGTACCATGCAGTTTTTATTACTATTGCTCTGTAGTACAACTTGGGATCAGGGATGACGAAAGCTCCAGATGATCTGTTGTTGTACAGGATTGTTTTAGCAATTCTGGGTTTTTTGTTTTTCCATATGAAATTGAGAATTGTTCTTTCAAGGTCTGTAAGGAATTTGTGTTGGTATTTTGATGGGAATTGCATTGCATCTGTAGATTTTTTTGTAAGATGGATATTTTTTTACTATGTTGATGCTAATGATCCAAAAGCATGGGAGATTTTTCCATCTTATGATATCTTCTTTAATTTCTTTTTTTTCAGAGACTTGAAGTTCTTGTCATACAGGTCTTTCACTGGCTTGGTTAGAGTTAGAGAAATATATTTTATATTTTTTTTTGGTTATTGTGAAGGGTGTTGTTTCCCTAATTTTTTTCTCAGCCCATTTGTTGTTTATATACAAGACAGCTACTGATTTTATATCCAGTCACTTTGCTGAAGGTGTTTATCAGCTGTAGAAGTTTCCTAATAGACTTTTTGGTGTCCCTTATGTATACTATCATATCATTTTTGAATAGAGATAGTTTGACTTTTTCCTTTTCAATTTGTATCTCCTTAATATCCTTTATTGCTCTAGGTGGGATTTCAAGAACTATATTGAGAAGACATGGAGATAGTTGAAAGCCTTGTTTTGTCTCTGATTTTAGTGGAATTGCTTTAAGTTTCTCACCATTTAGTTTGATGTTGGCTTTAGGCTTGCTGCATAATACCTCTATTATGTTTAGGTATGTGCCTTGTATTCCTGATCTCTTTTTTTTTTAAATAATTTTTATTTTTTTATATTAATTACAGGTTATTTATTTTGTATCTCAGCTTTAGCCCACTCCCTCATTCCCTCCTAATTCTACCCTCCCTCCCTCACCTCCTCCCTGCCCCTCTCTAAGTCCACTGATAGGGGCGGTCCTCCTCCCCTTCCATCTGACCCTAGTTTATCAGGTCTCCTCAGGACTGGCTACAATGTCCTCCTCTGTGGCCTAGCTAGGTTGCTCTTCCCTCAGGGGAGGAGAGGAGTCAAAGAGCCTGTCACTGAGTTCATGTCAAAATCAGTCCCTGTTCACCTTACTAGGGTACCCAGTTGGACCCTGAATTGCCATGGGCTACGTCTGAGCAAGGGTTCTAGGACCATGCATGGTCCTTGGTTGGAGAATCATTCTCAGAAAAGACCCCTGTGCCCAGATACATTTGGTCCTTGTGGCATTCCCGCCCTCTCCAGGTCTTACCAACTCTCTCTTCTTTCATAAGATTCCCTGCACTCTGCCCAGGTTTGGTTATGAGTCTCAGCATCTCCTTTGACACACTGCTAGGTAGAATCTTTCAGAGGCCCTCTATGGTAGGCTCCTGTCCTGTTTCTTGTTTTCTTCTACTTGCAATCTCCATCCCATTTGTCTTTCTAAGTGAGGATTGATCATCTTACCCTGGAACCTCTTCTTGTTTAGCTTCTTTAGGTGTACAGATTTTAGTATGTTTGTCCTATCTTATAGGTCTAGTATCTACTTATAAGTGAGCAGAAAAACACACATGGTATATACTCCTGATCTCTTTTAAGATGGACTGGTGCTGGATTTTCTGAAATGCTTTTTGGCATTTATTGAGACAATCATATGGGTTTTTCCTTTCAGTTTGTTTATATGGTGGATTAAATTGATGGATTTCTCTATATTGAACCACTTCTGCATGCCTGGGATGAAGCCTACTTGATCATGGTGAATGATATTTTTGATGTGTTCTTTGATTCAGTTTTGTGTCAATATTCATAAGGGAAATTGGTCTGAAATTCTCTTTCTTTGTTGGGTCTCTCTGTGGTTTAGGTACCAGGGTGACTGTGGCCTCATAAGATGAGTTTGGCAATGTTCCTTCTGTTTCTATTTTGTGGAATAGTTTGAGGAGTTTTGGTATTCTTCTTTGAAGGTCTGGTAGAATTCTGTGCTGAAAACACCTGGCTCTGGGCTTTTTTATTTATTTATTTATTTATTTATTTATTTATTTATTTATTTATTTATCTATCTATCTATCTATTTATTTATTTATTTATTTTAGATGGGAGACTTTAAATGACTCTAATTTCTTAGGGTTATAGGACTACTTAACTCATTTAACTGACTTTTTTCTTTATTTAATTTTTATAATTTATTCATGTTATATCCTGATTGTAGCCCCTCCCTCATCTCCTCCCGGTTCCACCTTCCCTCCCTCCTCCCCCGACCCATCATTTTCCCCTAGTGCACTGAAAGGGGGAGTTCTCCTCTCCTGCCATCTGACCCTAGTTTGTCAAGTCTCATCAGGACTGCCTGGATCCTCTTTTTCTGTGTCTTGGCAAGGTGAATTGCCAGAGGGAAGTGATCAAAGATCCAGCAATGGAGTTCATGACAAAGGCAGCTCCTGCTCCCCTTACTCGGAAAGCCACATGGAGAATGAACTGCCTATCAGATACATATGAGCAGGGGGTCTAGGTCCTCTGCATCCATGGTCCTTGGTTGGTGCATCAGTCTCTGCAGGTATTCCTAGGCTCAGAGTTTTTAGCTTTGTTAGTCTTCTTGTAGAGATCTTGTCTTTTCCAGGTCCTTTTATCCTCCCCTTCTTCCATTAGATTTCCTGTGCTCTTCCCAAAGTTTCACCGTGAGTCTCAGCATCTTCTTTGATCCCCTGTTGGTTGGAGCCTTTCAGAGGAACTCTATGTTAGGCTCCCATCCTGTTCCCTCTTTTCCAGGCTTCTGGTGTCTAACCTGTTTACCATTCTGAGTGGGCTTTAAGAATCCTCCCTAGGGCCCTCCTTGTTATTTACCTTCCTTAGGTCTTTAGATTTTAGTGTGTTTATCTTATATTATATGGCTAATATCTGCTTATAAGTGAGTACATACCATGTGTGTCTTTCTGGTTCTGGGTTACCTCAATCAGTATGATCTTTTCTAGTTTCATTCATTTGCCTGCAAATTTCATGATTTCCTTGTTTTTAATTGCTGAGTAGCATTCCATCATGTAAATGTATGACAATTTCTATATCCACTCTTCAGATGAGGGATGTCTAGGTTGTTTCCAGTTCTGCCTATTACAAATTCTTTCAAGTTCTGTAAATAATTGTGTTGGTATTTTGATGAGAATTGCATTGAATCTGTAGATTGCTTTTCATAGGATGGCCATTTATACTATGTTAATCCTACTGAGTCATTAGCATGGGAGATTTTTCCATCTTCTGATATCTTCTCCAATTTCTTTCTTCAGAGACTTGAAGTTTTTTTTCATACAAGATTTTCAGTTGCTTGGTTAGAGTCACACCAAAATACCTTATGTTTTTTGTGTCTATTGTGAAAGGTGTTGTTTCCCGAATTCTTTCTCAGCATATTTGTTTTTGTATACTGGAGGGATACTGATTTTTTTTTTTTGTTAATTTGTATCCAGCCACTTTTTTGAAGGAGTTCTCTGGTAGAATTTTGGGTTCTCTCATGTACACTATCATAACGTCAGTGAATAGTGATGCTTTGACTTCTTTTCTGATTTGAATCCCCTTGATTTCCTTTAGTTGTCTTATTGCTCTAGCTAGGACTTCAAGAACAATGTTGAAGAGACTGAGGTATTGGACAACCTTGCCTTGTCCTTGATTTCAGTGGGATTACTTTAAGTTTCTCACAGTTTAGTTTGATGTTGGCTATGGGCTTGCTGTATATTGCCTTAACTATGTTTAGGTATGTGACTTGTATCCCTGATCTCTCCAAGACTTTAAACATGAATGAATGTTGGATTTTTATCAAATGTGTTTTTGGCATCTAAGGAGATGATCATGTGTTTTTTTCCTTTCAGTGTTTATATGGTGGATTAAATTGATGGATTTCTCTATATTGAACCACCTCCGCATGCCTGGGATGAAGCCTACTTGGTCATGGTGGATGATATTTTTAATGTGTTCTTGGATTTGGTTTTCAAGTATTTTATTGAGTATTTTCGCATCAATGTTCATAAGGGAAATTGGTCTGAAATTCTTTTTTTGTTGGGTCTTTGTGAGGTTTAGGTATCAAGGTCACCGTGTTCTCATAGAATGAGTTTGGCAATGTTCCTTCTGTTTCTATTTTGTGGAATAGTTTTAGGAGTTTTGGTATTAGTTCTTCTTTGATGGTCTGGTAGAAATTCTGTGCTGAAACCATCTGGCCCTACCTTTTTTTGGATGGGAGACTTTTGATGACAGCTTCTATTTCTTTAGGGGATATAGGACTATTTATTTCATTTACTTGATCTTGATTCAGTTTAGGTAAGTGGAATCTATCAAGAAAATTGTCCATTTCAATTAGGTTTTCAAATTTTGTAAAGTATAGTCTTTTGAAGTAAGACCTAATGATTATTTGGATTTCTTCATTGTCTGTCATTATGTCCCTCTTTTCATTTCTGATTTTGTTGATTTGGATAGGGTCTCTCTGCTTTTTAGTGAGTTTGGCTAAGGTTTTGTCTATCTTGATGTTTTTCTCAAAGAACCAGCTCTTGTTTTCATTGATTCTTTGAATTGCTTTCTTTGTTTCTAGCTTATTGATTCATCCCTGAGTTTGATTATTTCCAACCATCTACTCTTCTTGGGTATGTCTGCGTTTTCTTTTCTATTTTTTTTTTCTAGAGCTTTCAGGTGAGCCACCAAATTGCTTGTATGAGATGTTTCAAATTTCTTTATGAAGGCACTTAATGCTATGAATTTTCTCTTAGCATTGCTTTCATTGTGTCTCATAAGTTTGGGTATGTTGTGCCTTCCTTTTCATTGAATTCTAGGAAGTCTTTAATTTCTTTCTTAATTTCTTCACTGACCCAGCTGTCATTGAGTAGAGTTGTTCAGTTTCAATGTATATGTAGTCTTTTGCTATTTCTGTTATTGTTGAGGTCCAGCTTTAGTCCATGGTTGTCTGATAGGATACATAGGATTGTTTCAATCTTGTATCTGTTGAGACTTGCTTTGTGCCAACTATATGGTCTATTTTGGAAAAAGGTTCTGTGAGGTGCTGAGAATAAGGTATATATATTTTTTAATTTTTTATTTAACTTTTATTAATTACACTTTATTCATTTTGTATCCCCCATAAGCCTCTCCCTCCTCCCCTCCCGGTCCCATGTATGCATGTATGCCCCTCCCCAAGTCCACTGATAGGGGAGGTCCTCCTCTCCTTCTTTCTGATCTTAGTCTATCAGTTCTCATCAGAAGTGGCTACATTGTCAGGGTTCTAGGTTATCTCCACGGATAGTCCTTGGTTGGAGTATGAGTCTCTGGGAAGTTCCCTGTGTTCAAATTTTCTTGTTCTGTTGCTCTCCTTGTGGAGACTCTGTCCTCTCCAGCTCTTACTATTTCCCACTTCTTACATAAAATTCCATTCACTCTGCCCAACAGTTGGCCATCAGGCTCAGCATCTGCTTTGACAGTCTGCAGGGCAGAGGCTTTCAGAGGCCCTCTGTGGCAGGTTCTTAGGTTGTTTCCTATTTTCTTTTTCTTCTGATGTCTATCCTCTTTGCCTTTCAGGATGGGGATTGAACATTTTAGTTAGGGTCCTCTCTTTTGCTTAGTTTGTTTAGATGTACAGATTTTAGTGGGTTTATTCTATGTTGTATGTTTATATGAGTGAGTATATACCATGTGTGTCTTTTTGCTTCTGGGACAACTCACTCAGGATGATCCTTTCCAGGTCCCACCATTTACCTGCAAATTTCATGATTTCCTTATTTTTCATTGCTGAGTAATATTCCATTGTATAGATGTACCACAGTTTCTGCATCCATTCTTCAGTTGAGGGGCATCTGGGCTGTTTCCAGCTTCTGGCTATTACAAATAAAGCGGTTACAAACATGGTTGAGCAAATGTCCTTTTTGTGTACTTGCGCCTCTTTTGGGTATATGCCTAGGAGTGGTATGGCTGGATCTTGAGGAAGCGCTATTCCTAGTTGTCTGAGAAAGCGCCAGATTGATTTCCAGAGTGGTTGTACAAGTTTACATTCCTACCAGCAGTGGAGAAGGGTTCCCCTTTCTTCACAACCTCTCCAGCATGTGTTGTCCCTTGAGTTTTTGATCTTGGCCATTCTGATGGGTGTAAGGTGAAATCTCAGGGTTATTTTGATTTGCATTTCCCTAATGGCTAATGAGGTTGAGCTTTAAGTGCTTCTCTGCCATTCAATATTCCTCTACAGAGAATTCTCTGTTTAGCTCTGTTCCCCATTTTTTAAGTGGATTACTTGGTTTGCTGCTTTTCAGCTTCTTTAGTTCTTTATATATACTGGATGTGAGTCCTCTGTCAGATAAAGGGTTGGTGAAGATTCTTTCCCAATCTGTAGGCAGTCGCTTTGTTTTGATGACGGTGTCCTTTGCTTTACAGAAGCTTTTCAATTTCATGAGGTCCCATTTATTGATTGTTGCTCTTAGATCCTGTGCTGTTGGTGTTCTGTTCAGGAAGTTTTCTCCTGTACCAATGAATTCTAGGGTATTCCCCACCTTTTTTTCTAGCCGATTTAATGTGTCTGGTTTTATGTTGAGGTCTTTGATCCACTTGGACTTCAGTTTTGTGCAGGGTGATAAGTATGGATCTATTTTCATTTTTCTACATGTAGACATCCAGTTGGACCAGCACCATTTGTTGAAGATGCTATCTTTTTTCCACTGTATGGTTTTGGCATCTTTGTCAAAAATCAGGTGTCCATAAGTGTGTGGGTTTATTTCTGGGTCTTCTGTTCGATTCCATTGATCCACCATTCTGTTTCTATGCCAGTACCATGCAGTTTTTATAACTGTTGCTCTATAGTACAGCTTGAGATCAGGGATGGAGATACCTCCAGGAGATCTTCTATTTTAGCAATTCTCGGTTTCTTGTTATTCCATACGAAGTTGAGAATTTTTCTTTCCAGGTCTGTAAAGAATTGTGTTGGCAATGTGATGGGAATTGCATTAAATCTGTAGACTGCTTTTGGTAAGGTGGCCATTTTTATTATGTTAATCCTGCCAAGCCATGAGCATGGGAGATCTTTCCATCTTCTCATATCTTCCTCTAATTCTTTCTTCAGAGACTTGAAATTTTTTTCATACAAGTCTTTGACTTGCTTGGTTAGGGTTACACCAAGGTACTTTATGTCATTTGTGGCTATTGTAAAGGGTGTTGTTTCCCTAATTTCTTTCTCAGCCCTTTTGTCTTTTGTATACAGGAGTGCTACTGATTTTTTTGAGTTAATTTTGTATCCGGCCACTTTGCTGAAGGTGTTTATCAGCTGTAGGAGTTCCCTGGTAGAGTTTTTGGGGTCACTCATGTATACTATCATATCATCTGCAAATAGTGATAATTTGACTTCTTCCTTTCCCATCTGTATCCCCTTGATCTCCTTCAATTGTCTTATTGCTCTAGCAAGGACTTCCAGCACTATGTTGAAGAGATATGGAGAGAGTGGGCAGCCTTGTCTTGTCCCTGATTTCAGTGGGATTGCTTTAAGTTTCTCTCCGTTCAGTTCGATGTTGGCTATAGGCTTACTGTATATCGCCTTTACTATGTTTAGATATGTGCCTTGTATCCCTGATCTCTCCAATACTTTAAACATGAATGGATGTTGGATATTTCTCAAATGCTTTTTCAGCATCTAGGGAGATTATCATGTGGTTTTTTACTTTCAGTTTGTTAATATGGTGGATCACATTGATGGATTTCCGTATATTGTTCAACCCCTGCATACCTGGGATGAAGCCTACTTGGTCATAGTGGATAATATCTTTGATGTGTTCTTGTATTCGGTTTGCAAGTATTTTGTTAAGTATTTTTGCATCAATGCTCATAAGGGAGATTGGCCTGAAATTCTCTTTCTTTGTTGAGTCTTTGTGAGGTTTAGGTACCAAGGTGACTATGGCTTCATAGAATGAGTTTGGTAATATTCCTTCTGTTTCTATTTTGTGGAATAGTTTGAAGAGAATTGGAGTTAGCTCTTCTTTGAAGGTCTGGTAGAATTCTGCACCGAAGCCATCTGGTCCTGGGCTTTTTTTGGATGGGAGACTTTTGATGACTGCTTCTATTTCTTTGGGGGATATAGGACTATTTAATTGATTTACGTGGTCCTGATTCAGCTTTGGTAAGTCAAATCGATGAAGAAAATTGTTCATTTCATTTAGATTTTCAAATTTTGTTGAGTATAGACTTTTGAAGTAAGTCCTAATGATTGTTTGGATTTCCTCAGTGTCTGTAGTTATGTCCCCTTTTTCATTTCTGATTTTGTTGATTAGGGTGGTGTCTCTCTGCCTTTTAGTTATCTTGGCTAAGGGTTTGTCGATCTTGTTGATTTTCTCAAAGAACCAGCTCTTGGTTTCATTGATTCTTTGAATTGCTTTATTTGTTTCTAATTGATTGATTTCAGCCCTGAGTTTGATTATTTCCAGCCATCTACTCCTTTTTGGTGTGTCTGCTTTTTCTTTTTCTAGGGTTTTTTAGTGGGCCATTAAGTTGTTTGAATGAGCTGTCTTGAATTTCTTCTTGAAGGCACTTAGTGCTATGAACTTTTCTCTTAGCACTGCTTTCCTTGTGTCCCACCAGTTTGGGTATGTTGTGTCTTCATTTTCATTGAGTTCTAGGAAGACTTTAATTTCTTTCTTTATTTCTTCCCTGACCCAGCTGTCATTTAGTAACAAGTTGTTCAGTTTCCATGTGTGTGTAGGCTTTTTGCTATTTCTGTTGTTGTTGAAGTCCAGCTTTATTCCATGGTGATCAGCAAGATACAAGGGATTATTTCAATCTTCTTGTATCTGTTGAGGCTTGCTTTGTGACCAACTATATGGAATATTTTGGAGAAGGTTCCATGAGGTGCTGAGAAGAAGGTAAATTCTTTTGTGTTTGGGTATAAAGTTCTGTAGATGTCTGTGAGGTCCATTTGATTCATGACCTCTGTCAGAGATATTGTTTCTTTGTTTAATTTCTGTTTTGTTGACCTGTCCTTTGTTGAGAGTGGGGTGTTGAAGTCTCCCACTATTAATGTGTGGGGATCTATATGTGGTTTAAATTTTATCACTGTTTCTTTTACAAATGTGGGTGCTCTTGTATTTGGGGCATAGATGTTCAGGATTGTGATGTCTTCCTGGTGGAATTTTCCCTTGATAAGTATGAAGTGTCATTCCTCATCTCTTTTGATTAATTTTGGTTGAAAGTCTATTTTATCAGATATTAGAATGGCTACTCCTGCTTGTTTCTTGGGTCCATTTGCTTGGAAAGTCGTCTTCCAACCTTTTACCCTCAGGTAATGTCTATCTTTGTGCCTTAGGTGTGTTTCTTGTATGCAACAGATTGCTGGGTTTTGTTTACATATCCATTCTGTTAATCTGTGTCTTTTTACTGGAGAGTTGAGTCCATTGATGTTGAGAGAGATTAATGACCAGTGCTGTTATATCCTTTGATTTTGATGTTGGCTGTGTTCATAAGTTTGTGTGCTTGGTTGCTTTTTGTTTTACTGTAGTAAGGTTATTTATTTCCTGTGTTTTCTTGACAGAAGCTAATTTTCTTGGGTTGTATTTTCCCTTCCAGTGTCTTCTGTAATGCTGGATTTGTGTGTAGGTATTGTTGAAATTTGTTTTTGTCATTGAATATCTTGTTTTCTCCATCTATGAGGCCTGAGAATTTTGCAGGGTATAGTAGCCTGGGCTGACATTTGTGTTCTCTTAGGGTCTGCATGATATCTGTCCAGGCCCTTCTGGCTTTCATAGTTTCTGTTGAAAAGTCAGGTGTGATTCTAATGGGTTTGCTGTTATATGTTACTTGGCCTTTTTCCCTTGCAGCTTTTAGTATTTTTCTTTCTTCTGTATACTTACTGTTTTGATTATTATGTGGCGGGAGGATTTTCTTTTCTGGTCAAATTTGTTGGGTGTTCTGTAGGCCTCATGTATCCTTATTGGCTTCTCCTTTAACTTGGGGAAATTTTCTTCAATGATTTTGTTGAAAATATTTTCTAGGCCTTGGAGAAGGGTGTCTTCTTTTCCCTCTATACCTATTATTCTTAGGTTTTGTCTTTTCATATTGTCTTGGATATCTTGGACGGTCTGTGTCAGGAATTTTTTGGATTTAACATTTTCTTTGACAGATACATCGATTTCTTCCATTGTATCTTCTACACCTGAGATTCTTTCTTCCATTTCTTGTAGTCTGTTGGTTATGCTTACCTCTGTAGTTCCTGTTTTCTTCCCTAAATTCTTCCTCTCCATCATTTCCTCCATTTGTGTTTTCTTTAATTTTCCAGTTCTATCTTCAGGTCTTAAGTTGTTTTGTTTACTTCCTTCACCTGTCTGCTTGTATTTTCCTCTTTTTCTTTTAGTTCCTTCAACTCTGTTCCTTTTATTTCTTTCAGTGATTTAATTATTTCTTCTCTGAAGGCCGCAAACGCTTTGGCTGCATCTTCCCGTATTTCTTCATGGATGGCCATAATCTGCTTGTCTTTAACTTCCTCCATTTCTTTATGGATAGCCATGATCTGTTTGGTTTTATCTTCCTCCAATTCTTTTTTTTTTTAAATTTTTTTTCTTCCTCGAATTCTTTACGTATTTTATTTTTTTCCTCTCTTATCCTCTTCATCAGCATAAATGTAAGGTCATCTTCTTGATTTTCTATTATGCTGCGTTGTCCAGGGCTGTTCGCCCCTGGATGGCTGGGTTCTGGAGATGCCATATTGCTCTGTCTTTTGTTGGTTGAGCTTTTACGCTGACCTCTATCCATTGGGCTGATTTAGATGTTGGCTGTTAGTTTCTGTGCTTCCTGGAGTCCTGAGGTAGGGAGAATCCCCTTGGCCAGAAGATGATTTTTCCTGAAGGAGTCCTCCTCTGCTTTTTGGTTATGGTCACTGTATGGCCAGTTTTTCTCAGGAATTGCCACTGCTCACCTCAGGTGTATAGCCCTGAGTAGTAGCTGTGGTCTTTGTTAGGCGGGGGGGGGGATCTCCTCTTACCCATAGAAGTTCTCAAGACAGCTGCCCCACTGCTGGGTTTCTCGTTATAAATTTATTGTGCTGCTGCTCACTAAATTTCCATGTACAGTCCTCTTGAAGAACCTGCTGATTCCCTAGCTGTGCGGTTTTCTTCCAATAGGGAAACTCAGTCTGTTATCCTGGAGCACACAGTTCTGTCCAGGAAAGTGAGAGGTGCGCCCAGGAAGTCTCTGGGCCAGAGGCTGAGTTCTCCCCTCTGGGCCTGGAGAATGTGCACCTAGGTTGAGCTGGCGCCTGGGGGTGCTGCTCTGGTCTGGAGGCTGGGTGCTTCACTCTGGACCAGAAGCTGTGTGTCCCTGTCTGGGATGGCGGCTGCAGGTACTGCTCTGGTCCAGACACTGTGGGTGCAGCCCTCTTGAAGGACCAGGGATTTCCACAGTTTTGTCAGTCTAGCTTGGGATAACTGGTTGATCCTTGGCACAGTATCTGAGGGCTCCTGTAATGGCTCTCTGGCTTTTGTAGGTTTGAGGATGCAGCTGTGTGCCCCAGTGCCCTAGGGGAACTCAATAATGGCGGCTGAGCACAGCACTCCTGCCTGCATTAAAGCCTAGAGTCTGCGTGAATCCAGGAAGTCTTTTGGTGCTGGGTGTCCTGAGTGTTAGACTTGATGATCCCCTCCACTGGGGGTTTACTCCTGCCAGAGACACCCAGTCTTTGCTTTGGGGACCGCTTTTCTGTCTGGGGTGGCAAGTAGTACCCACAGGCACAGATGTCCGCTTGTGGCTCCGCCTTTCTGGCCTTTGGGAGCCTTGGCGGCTGCCTAAACTGGGTTATTTTTCCCGAGACCTTTTCGGGGTGGGGGTGTTGGCTGAGTGCTGTGAGATCAGACCAGCCATTTCCCTCCCTGTGGGTTTGCACCTGACAGTGAAACGCAGTCTCTGGTGCCCTGGTGCCCTGGTGCCCACAGTTCTATCTGAGGTGGCGAATCAGGTGCGCAGGCAGGGCTCTGTGCAGGCGCCTGGGTCCCCGGCTCTGGCTCTGGGCTGGCTCCTGGGGCACCCGCGGAACCCGAGTCTTTTCCAGGGGATGTCTGGGTGACCTAAGGTTGGTCCCAATCGTTTCCTACTCCATGGGGTTATCTCTCGACTGGAAAATCCGGTCTGTGGTGTTGTGGGCCCACTGTTCAGTCTCGGACAGTGACCAGATCAGGCTGCTGTGTAGCTCTGGGCTGGCGACCAAGCTTCTGGCGGAACCAGGATCTCTTCCGCGGTTTAGCTGGGTGAGTTAAAGCTGATTGAATCCCCCACCATGGGGTATCCTCTCACCTGTGAAACACAATCACTTGTGTTTTATGGCTGCGAGTTCTGATTGCTGGTCACTGTGACAATCCTGCTGTGCTGCTCCTCAGAATGAGAGTCCTCCTGGCGCCGCCATCTTGCCCCGCCTCCATATGTTGATTGTGTTTTTATGCTGACCTTTATCCTTCTAGCTGTTTTAGGTGTTGGCTGGTAGTTTCTGGTGCCTGCTAGAATCCTGGGGGATGGAGATGGTGTAGGAAATCTCCTGAGCAGGAATCTGGTTGTTCCTGAAGGAGAACTCTTCAGCTTGTTGGGTATGGTCTCTGAATGGTCAGTGGTTCTTAGGCAATTTCTGCAGCTCTCCTCAGGTGTATGATCCTGTGGGCTAACTTGGCTCCTTGGGAGCCCAGGGGTTCTCCTCTCATGAGGTGGGGTCCCAGAGACTGTTTCCCTGCCACTGGCTTTCTTGCTCTGAATTTAATGAGCTGCACATGCTTAGACACTTAGAAGAACTAGGGAGCTCGGAGCTTTGGTCAGTTTTACCAGGGAGACAGGTTTAGCTTTGGAGAAGCATCTAGGCCTGATCCTGTGGCTCCCAGTCATATGTAGGTCTGAGGTTGGAGCTCTGTGCCCCAGTACCTGAAGGTAATCAGTGGCTGGTGAGCACAGTACACAGGTGTGTGGCTGGAGGCTAGAGACCCTGAGCCTGCTGGAACCTAGGAACTTTTCCAGGGATTAGCTGGGTGCCCTGAGGTCAGACCTGATTGTTTCCCTCACCATGGAGTTTCTTCACAACTGGGAGACCCAGTCTGTGGTATTTTGGGGCCCACAGTTCAGTCTGGGACTGTGAGCACAGCGCACAGGCATGCCATTTACCTGATCTTGATTCAACTTTGGTCAGTGGAATATTTTTTTAAAAACATATTTTATGGATAACTGGTTGATCCTTGGAGCAGTATCTGAAGGCTGCTGTAATGGCTCTCTGTCTTTACACAATAAGGACATTTGCTCATCCATGTTTGTAGCAGCCTTATTTGTAATAGCCAGAAGCTGGAAACAGCCCAGATGTCCCTCAGTGGAGGAATGGATGCACAAATTATGGTATATCTACACAATGGAATATTACTCAGCAATAAAAAAACAAGGAAATCATGAAATTTGCAGGTAAATAGTGGGATCTGGAAAAGGTCATCCTGAGTAAGCTATCCCAGAAGCAGAAAGATGCACACGTTATATACCCACTGATATAGACATATAATATAAGAGAAACCTACTAAAATCTGCACACCCAAAGAAACTAATCAAGAGGGAGGACTCTTGCTAAAATGCTCAATTCCTATCCAGAAAGGAGAAAAGAGGGAACAAGTCAGGAGCCTGACACAGAGGACCTCTGAAAGACTGCCCTGCAGACTATCAATGCAGATGCTGAGACTTATGGGCAACCTTTGGGTGGAGTGCAGGGAATCTTAGGAAAGAAGTGGGAAACAGTACAATCTGGAGAGGACAGGAACTCCACAAGGAGAGCAACAGAACCAAAAAATCTGAGCACAGGGGTCTTTCCTGAGACTGATACTCCAACCAAGGACTACGCATGGAGATAACCTAAGACCCCTGCACAGATGTAGCCCATGGCAGTTCAGTATCCAAGTGGGTTCAATTGTAATAGGAACAGGAACTGTCTCTGACATGAACTGATTGTCTTGCTCTTTAATTACCCCCCCTGAGGGGGAAGCAGCATTACCAGGCCACAGAAGAAGACACTGCAGCCACTCCCCATATTTTATTTATTAATTTATTTTTATTTACTTCCTTGTTATAGCTGTATCCCTCCTTCTCTCCCTATCCCTCTCTTCCCCCTTTCCCCTTTTGTCTTCCTCATAAAAGGGGAGCAACCTTTCACATCCACCCCAGCTCACCAAGTTGCATCAGGACTGAGCATATCCTCTTCCCCTGTGGTCTAGTAAGGCAGTCCCGCCAAAGGGAACTGATCAAAAAGCTCGTGAGTCCTTGTCCAATGTAGTCCCCACTTCCCTTACTAAAGAGCCCACATGAAGCCTAAGCTGTCCATCTCCTACATCTTTGTAGGGGTTCTGGGTCCAGTTCATGCATTGTCCTTGGTTGATGCTTCACCAAGCAGTCCTTTGGGCCCTGTTTGGTTAGCTTACTTGTGGAGTGCTCATCACTGCCATGTCCCTTCTTTCTTTCCACTTTTCCACAAGACTCTGATCATTGCCCACTGTTTGGCTGTGAGTCTTAGCATCTGTTTTGAGGCTCTGCTGAGTAGAGTCTCTCAGAGGACAACTCTGTTGGGCTCCTGTCTTCAGGTTTAGCAGACTATCATTCATAGTGTCAGGGGTTGGCAGTCCTCCATAGGGTGGGTCTTTGGTTAGGCCAGGCATTGGTTAGGCATTACCTCAATCTCTGCTTTATCTTTATCCCTGCACATCTTGTAGGCAGGGTAAATTTGGAGTTAAGTTTTTGAGGGTGTGTTGGGGTTCCCTTCCTCTACTTAGGAGGCTAGTCTAGTTAGAAGGTGTCCTCTTCAGTCTCTATGACTTCTGCTACTAGGAATCACTACTTGAATCCTCCTCATATCCTCTCAGGAGCCTACCCTGGCTTAAGTCTTCAGCTTGTCACAGATATACATCCACCATCCTTTTCTTTTTTTCTCTACAGGCCTACTGTCCTCTCACCCTCAATCTCCTCAGGTCTGATTTCCCTCTTAAGTGTCTGCATTCCTTCTTCTACCTTGTTTTCTCTCTTCAGCCACTACCTCTGTCTATTCTAATTCCCCTTCCAAATGAGATTTATGGATCATTTCTTGGATCTTTCTTGTTATTTATCTTCTTTGGGACTATACCTCACAGTATGCTTATCCTTTACTATATGGCTAAAATCTTATATGCACTGGTTACCTCACTCAGGATGATCTTTTGTAGTTCCATCTCTTTGCCTGCAAATTTCATGATTTCTTTGTTTTTAATAGCTGAGTAGTATTTCATTGTGTAATACTGTATAGTATTCCACAGTTTTTTTTAAATCCATTTTTCAGTTGAGGGACATCTGAGTTGTTTCCAGATTCTTCTATTACAAACAAGACCACTATGTTGTATGGTGGAATGTCTTCCACGCATATACCCAGGAGTGGTATCATTGGATCTTGAGGTATATCTACTTCCAATTTTTTTCTATTCTTTTTTTTCTAGTTTATTATGACTTTATCTCAATTTTCTGAGAATGTGCCAGATTGATTTCCATGGTTGAACAAGTTTATACTCCTACCAGCAATGGAGGAGCACTGCCGGAAGCCAAGGCCAGCTAGTGGAAAGTTACAGACAGCTGTAAGAAGGCAGTAGGTGAGAGATTTACGTTTCTGGAACCTATGAGACATCTGTGTGTCAGGCTATACATTTTGAGATATCTTAGCTGACATTCTTGTAGTATCTCTTTTAGTAAACATTCTTGCGGTGTTCTGCATCATCATTAATCACCCTGTTATGTTTTGTAAACTATATTGCTGACACATTTTCCCTTCCTGCCTTCTCCCTATAAAGTTGTGTGAAAATTTTCAAACACAGGAGAGTGAGATCAGACTATAGACTTGCTCTCATTCTTTGTGTCTCTTGTTGCCACTTCATTCTTTTCACCCCTCCTTAGGAACCCATTGAACTCCCACTGGATGGGACATACTTGGTGCCCAACGTGAACCTGAGGCACGGGTATTGAATTGAAGGTCATTCTTTGTAGGCCCACACAATTTCATAGGATAGCCACTTCTATAGGGGAAGTGAGTGAAGATCCTGCATAGAGATCTCCACAGAGCCACCCATCTGTGAGTCTAATCCGGAGAGGTAAGTCAGAACGACAAATTATGGGAGAAGAATTGAATAAGCATGACTTATTCTTACAGGGTCTCAACAAGTCCTTCAATACACAAGGAGTAAGGGTAAACAAAAAAAATCACAAGCTAAAGAGTTGCTTGAAAGATTAGAGCAGCAAACAGGCAGGAAAAAAAAGTTTTTCTAAGATTATTTCTAATGTTCATAAAGGAGCTCAAACAGATTTGTGTAATTTGAGAGCAAAAAATGATTTAGGAGACAAGCTCTAGATAATGAGTATAAAACAGAGTAAAAAAAAAAAAAAAAAAGAAAAAAACTGCCAGGTCTTATAATTCAGTAATTCAGACTGGCCTCTTTCGCCTGCCTTCCTCTAACCCAAACAACAACACAAAAAGACCTCCAGGTGGGCCTGGGTAGAAAGCATGGAGTGGGGCCCATAGCTCGTAGCTTGGTGAGCAGAGGAACGGGGACACTGTACTTCTTCCCCCTCCCCTACAGCGGGCTAGGCTTGGATGGCTTAGATGGCTTGCACAGAACTAGGGTGGATGGGAACACTCACACCCTCAGAATTGGCTGCTGAGCTGAGCAGCATCACACTGCCCCCTTCCTCTGCTCATCCCTCCTCCCTAGGGCTTCAGTCAGTGTCCAACTCTCTGACGGGCCAGAGGGATGGAGCCACTTCTAGTTTTAAAGATTAAATTGTGTTCACTGATAAATTCTGAGTTTTAAATTTAGTTCTGACTTTTAAAATCATGGTTATGCTCTATAAATTCACTCCTAAAGAAAATGATTTGTTTTAATGTTACAAAAACAGGTTTTAAAAAATACTTAAATATTTAAAAAGCAGGTACTGCGGTTGTTCTTGTCTTTGTCTCTGTGTTTTGTTTTTGTCTGCCCACTTTCTGTTTTGGTTTCTGCTTTTGGTTTGCTCTCGAGGTCTGAGAAACTTGGAGAGTTTCCAATCTGGTCAAGGGAGTCTGGGGGATGCCCCAGTTCCTGGGGAAAGGGCCCATAAAGGCAAGATGGTCGCTGAGACCTTATTCTGTGTGAAGAAAGGGCCATGGGGGCTCTGTTCCATCTGGAATCTATGTGTGTATGTGTTTATCTGTGGACTTAAAATGACGATATTTTAAAATCTGACTGAGGATATTAATATTTTTGGACATGAGACAGTTTAAATGAACACCTCTAAGTTGGGTCCTCGACCATCAGAGTTAAACTCTAGAAAACATTTTAAAATTTATCAGGTATTTTAAAATAATAATCCTTGGACAGTCTAACAAAAAACTTAAATACAGTTTCTCAACCCTTTGGGGGAGGTCAAAAGACCTTGGTATTTATTTTATTAATTTTACAAAGTAAAATCAAGTCATGCTGTTTAAGACAATTAAACAAAAACTGCAGTTATTACAATATATCATGTAAAAAAACCTATAAAATATGTTGTTCTTCATTTAAAAAGGCTGGAGATTCTTGAATGCAAAATGTTTGCTTATGCTCTTTTACAGGACAAAAAGGACTACAGCTCCATGTTAGCCCAATGTTATGCAGATCATTGTTAACCATTATATAAAATATATGCCTGGCTGCCAGTATCTAAAATAAATGACTTAATGCTGTTTCTTTCTGGTCTATAAATTTGGTATGACCAAAATAGTCTATTTTTCGCTGAAGGCTGCAGGCTAAGTATAGTTCTCTGTTTAATGCTAAACAAAGCATTTGTCCTTTAATTTTTGCTGTTAAGTTTTAATATAATATGATAGGATTAATAAAATTTGCTAGCCTCTTTATAAATTATGTTTAATTAAAAGTTTTGCTTTGATTTAGTTTAAAAAGAGCATATTTGAAGTTATGCTAAAGATTATAGTTGAGTACAAGATTGAATTTTACCTAATCTCTTTGTTTAGGTTTTTTTTTTTAAGGTTAATATTAAAATGGGTAACCGTAAAGTTTGCCTGTATAGATCTACCTAATATTTGGTTCTAAAACATACATTTAAAATATATGCCAAAATTAAAGATTATAACATCCTGTTTTATAGGACACAGTTTAGAGCAGATGATGAAGGTAAAAAAAGAGTAACTCAAATATTCTGGCTCTCAGACTTGTCAGAGATCTGAAAAATATGGCATTTTAACATATGTAAGCTTATTATGACAGAGGCCAACCTGTTGAGCCACAAGAAAACAAATTAATTCAGTTTTTATAGATGTAACCTATAGTTTTTCCATTTTAAATAAAAGTTATTCCAATTGTTAATACTTTAATGGTATTTACTGATGACTCATTATCTGGTGTTGCTGCCTGTGCTTATAAAAAGAAAAACAATGTCCTTTCAAGTGTCTAGCACATCTGTGCAAATAGCAGAGTTATCTGCAGTATTGGCTGTGTTTCAAAGTTTTAATAAGCAGTTTTTAAACATTTTTACAGATAGTGCATATGTAGCTCAGTGTTTGCCTAGGTTAGAGACTTCAGGTTAAATTCAGATATTTTCTCCTGCTGGAATTTTATTTTTACAAATTCAAAACTTGATACAAGAAAAAAACTTTCTGTTTTTTATAGGATATTTGAGGGCTCATTCTAATTTGCCAGGACCCCTGTTTGAAAAAAATGTAGTGGCAGATAAAGCCACCAAAGTTTATTGTTCACAGTTAAAAAGAGCCCAGGATGCCCATAACATGCATTATCTTAAGAGTCAAACCTTGAAACTTAAATATGGGTTGATTAAAGAATAGGCCCGTACTATAGTCAGGGCTTGCAGTAGTTGTCCTCAATTTCAGCCTGTTCCTCATTTGGGAGTCAATCCTAAAGGACTGGTTCCAAATCAGATTTGGCAAATGGGTATTACTCATATTCCTAAACTTAAAAATTAAAATATGTGCATGTTTGCAAAGGTACCTATTCTGGATTTATTTTTGCCACTCCTCAACCAGGAGAAGCTGCAAAAAAAATGTTATTGCTCATTGTCTAGAGGGTTTTAATGTTCTATGTGTTCCTAAGCAATTAAAAACGGACAATGGAGCAGGATATACTAACAAATCTTTTAAAAGATTTTGTCAACAGTTTCAAGTTTCTTATATAACTGGAATATCTTACAATCCTCAAGGACAAGGCATGCTAGAGCGTGTCCACTAAACAATTAAGATTTACTTGCAAAACACCAAGAAGGGGGAGCCACTCCCCTGGACACCTAAATTTAAAAAAAAATTAGATCTGAATTTTTAAAATTTGGATAAGCATGGTAAACCTGCAGCAGATAGATTTTGGCATACAGAAACAAAAACAAACAAACACAAAAAGCTTTTGCTAAAGTAAAATGGAGGAATCTTTTAACAAATCAATGGCATGGACCCGACCCTATATTCATATGGGGACGAGGAGGTGTCTGTGTTTTTTCTGCAGGAAACTGATGCAGCTTGATGGCTACTGGAATGCCTGGTGCAACAAGTGGATGAGGAGTTTTCTCCTGACAATGATAATGATGTCAAAGAAGACCCCTCCCGTCAAAATGACTATTATGTGCTGGAATACCTTACTATCCTCAGGGACAAGGCATGCTGGAGCAGGCCCACTGAACAATTAAGATTTACTTGCAAAAAACAAAGAAGGGGAAGCCACTCCCCTGGACACCTAAATTAAAAAAAATTTTTTTTTTTGGATAAACATGGTAAATCTGCAGCAGATAGATTTTGGCATACAGAAACCAAAAATAACTTTTGCTAAAGTAAAATGGAAGAATCCATTAACAAATCAATGGCATGGACCGGACCCTATATTCATATGGGGACGAGGAGGTGTCTGTGTTTTTTCCGCAGGAAAATGATGCAGCTTGATGGCTACTGGAACGCCTGGTGCAACAAGTGGATGAGGAGTTTTCTCCTGACAATGATAATGATGTCAAAGAAGACCCCTCCAGTCAAGATGACTACTATGTGCTGCCCTCAAGGAAGAATGTTGTTTTTACATGGACTATTCTGGGGTTGTGAAAGACAACATGGCTAAAGTTAGAGAGGGCTTAGAGAGAAGAAAAAGATAGAACAAGAGGAAAATTGGTTTCATGATTGGTTTTCAACCTCTCCTTGGCTCACGACTCTCCTCCCTTCAATCTTGGGACCCATGGTGGGCTTCCTTCTTCTTATATCCTTCAGCCCATGGCCCATCAAAAGGCTTACTAGCTCTGTAAAAGAGCAAATTGACTCCCTGGCATCTAAACTCATACAAGTTCATTATCACTGACTTGATTTGGCTGACAGAGGCTTAGCTGAGCCCAAGGAAGACTGGTAACAGTCGATCATATGGGTCTTGATTGTTTCCATTTGGCTCTCATGAAAACAGCATAAAACTCAGATAAATGCTTGTCTAATGTGGCATGGGCACCACAGGGGTGTAGGACATGGTACTGCAGGGGAAAGACCCAATTGTCCGCTTCTGAGTTCCCCTGAGAAGCAAACCTGATTGCATAGAGGTTGGTGTCTGATTACCCCAAACCACAACCTGCTGGGGATGCCCTCAGGTGTTGATGGGGTCTTCCTCTCCTCCTCAAAAATACACCCAAAAAGGCTGCAAAATGCTCTGGGAGGATCAGGTCTCTACTTCCCCCCTCTGGTTAATGCCTACTGTCTTTAAAAGACCTGATGTTCATAACCTACCTGCTAGCCTCTTAAATTATTTGAGAAAGGGAGGAGGTGCTGGGAGCCAAGGCCAGCTAGTGGAAAGTTACAGACAGCTGCAACAAGGTCATAGGTGAGAGATTTACATTTCTGGAACCTATGAGACATCTGTGTGTCAGGCTAGACATTTTGAGATATCTTAGCTGGCATTCTTGTAGTATCTCTTTTAGTAAACATTCTTGCGGTGTTCTGCACCATCATTAATCACCCTGTTATATTTTGTAAACTATACTGCTGACACATTTTCCCTTCCTGCCTTCTTCCTATAAAGTTGTGTGAAATTTTTCAAATAAATGAGAGTGAGATCAGACTATAGACTTGCTCTCATTCTTTGTGTCTCTTGTCACCACTCCATTCTTTTCACCCCTCCTTAGGAACCCATTGAACTCCTGCTGGACCGGACAGAGCATTACCTTTTCTCCACTCCCTCACCAGCATGTACTGTCTGAGTTGTTGATCTTAGCCATTCAGACCATTGTGAAATGGAATATCTGAGTGGTTTTTATTTGCATTTCCCTGATGATTAAGGATGTTGAGTGTTTCTTTCTTTTTTCTTTTTTTTTTAAATTAAATTAATTTAATTTTTTTAGGTACAGTTTATTCACTTTGTATCCCAGCTGTAGCCCCCTCCCATATCCCCTTCCAATCCCACCCCCTCCCTCTTCTTCTCCTATGCTCCTCCCCCAGTCCAATGATAAGGGAGGTCCTCCCCCCCTTTCATCTGACTATAGTTTATTAGGTCTCATCAGGACTGGCTTCTTTGTTTAAGTGCCTTTTGGCTATTTGAAATTTCTCTGTTGAGAATTCTCTGTTTAGTTCTGTGCCCCATATTTTATTTGGGTTATTTTATTTATTGGTGTTTGGTTTCTTGAGTTCATTATATATTTTGGATGTTAGCCCTTTGTCAGCCATAGCATTGATGAAGAACTCTTCTTAATCTTTAGACTGTCATTTTATACTATTGACAGTGTCCTTTGCCTTACAGAAGCTTTTCATTTTCAATAGGTACCAATTATTAATTGTTGATCTTAGAGCCTGAGCTGTTGGTGTTCTGTTCAGGAACTTGTTTCCTGTGCTAGAGTTCGAGGCTCTTCCATACTTTCTCTTCTAATGGATTTAGTGTATCTGGTGTTATATTGAGGTCTTTGATCCACTTGGATTTTAGTTTGCACAGAGAGATAAATATGGATCTATTTGCATTTTTCTACATGTAGACATCTAGTCAGACCAACACTATTTGTTGAAGAAACTGTCTTTTTTCCATTGTATGGTTTTGCCAATCCTTTGTCAAAAATAAAGTATCCATGGTATATGGGTTTATTTCCTGATCTATTTGATTGCATTAATCAGCCACTCTATTTCTATTACAGTATCATGCATTTTTTATTGCTATTACTCTATAGTATAGTTGTAAGTGGAATCTTTCAAGAAAATTGTTCATTTCATTTAGATTTCTCACTTTTGTGGTGTACAGCCTTTAGATGTAAGACTTAATGATTCTTTGAATTTCCTCTGTGGTCTCTTAGGGTCTGCAAGACATCTGCCCAGGCCCTTCTGGCCTTTGGAATCTCTGTTGAAGTCAAGTGTGATTCTGGGAGGTCTGCATTTATATGTTACTTGGCCCTTTTCCACTGCAGCTTTTAATATTTTTTTCTTTGTTCTGTACATTTGGTGTTTTGATTATTATATGGCAGGAAGAAGTTTTTTTTTTTCTGGTCTAATCTATTTGGTGTTCTGTAGGCCTCTTGTATGTTTATAGGCATCTTTTTCTTTAGGTTGGAGAAATTTTCTTCTATGATTTAGTTGAAAATATTTTGTGGGCCTTGGAGCTGGGAATCTTCTCTTTTTTCCATTTTTATTATTCTTAAGTATTGTTTTTTCATAATGTTCTTGATTTCTTAGATGTTTTGTGTCAGAAATTTTCTAGATTTAACATTTTCTTTGGCAGAAGCATCGGTTTCTTCAACTGTATCTTCTACGCCTGAGATTCTTTCCTCTATTTCTTATTAGTGATGCTTACCTCTGTAGTTCCTGTTTTCTTCCCTAACTTTTCTATGTCCAGAATATCCTCAGTTTGTGTTTTCTTTATATTTTCAGATCTTGAATAATTTCATTCATTTCCTTCACCTCTTTGTTTGCATTTTCCTGTATTTTTAAAAGTGATTTGTTCATATCCTCTTAAAGGCCTCTGTCTGTTTGTATTGTTTTTTTTTTTTTTGTATGTGTGGTTCTTTAAGGGATTTATTCCTCTTTAAAAGCTCTACCATCTTTATAAGCATAGATTTAAGTTAATTTTTTTGTGTCTGCTTCGTTTGTGTTAGGGCATTTAGGGCTGCTTGCAGTGGAATAACTGGCTTTTTGTGATTCCATATTGCTATGGCTTTTGATGATTGTATTCTTATGCTGGCCTTTAGCCATCTCATTCTCCCTGGTGTTGATTGGTTGTTCCTGGTGCCCACTGTATTTCTCAGGGGTGTGAGAACAGCCCTGTGTCTGAGGCTGGACACCCTCCTTAGGATGGTGGTAATGGTTGTGGACTGGTGGCTAGATCTTAGGGAATTGCCCTCCATTTTCCATAGGTGACTGTGTCTCAGTTAGCCTCACAGGCAGGAGATTGGAGTGGGGTTGTGTAGCCTGTATGATCTTGAGGACTGGCAGGTCTTTTTGGGAACCTGGGGGACCTCCTCTCAATGGAATAGCTTTCAGAGACAGCAGTACTACCACTCACCACTTGCAGTCACCGAACTCCAGCTGCCCAGACATCTTGCACACTGGGTGCTGCTATCTTGGAGTGTATGCTCCTGTATGGTATATCCTGTATGCTTCTGAGGTCTGGCAGGTCTTCTCAGGGAGGCAAGTTGAGCTGTGGACCAGAGGCTGGGACCATTTCCCTGGATTTCCCGAGTCCTCTGGAACTGTGCATCCTCCAAATCTGGGAGCCTTTTTCATGATGGTGGAAATAGCTGGGTGGCCAGAGGCTGGAACCTGTGGGATGCCTTCTCATATGGGAAACAGAGACACTGGTGTTTTGGAGTCCACAGCATAGCCTTTCACTCACTCCACACTCATTTTGGTCCTGCTACCAGACACAGTGCATGCTGGGCATCTTGGTTTTCCTGAGGAAAGATTTAAATTGACTTGTAGTTTGAGAGGTTAAAGGCTAGACAGATCCATTGCTTTGGGTGTGTGAGGGTGAGTCAGTATGACATGGCAGCAGGCATGTGTGGTGAAGAAGTTGTCCAAACATGGAGGCCAGGACCTGGAATAGTGGGGTAGTCAGATGCATCAAGATCCAACCATTCTCCAAAAACCTACTATCTGATAACCATGGTCTAAAACACAAGAGTTTGATGAACATTTGAGATTCATGTTGATTATTAACAAAATGATCAGCTGTTTTGAGATAGACATGTCTATGTGTGCAGTCTGGTACGTAGAAATGCCTCAGCTTCCTGTCATATGCCAGTGGAAGAGAGTTCTCTCTTGTACAACTTTGTCTGACTTTGTTTTGGTGACATTGTCAGTCAATGCTGACTTTAAGGCTTTTCACATATAAAGGAAGTTCCCATTCTTGAATTTCTGAAGAAAAAGGACACATGCTAGGTGGTCAGAAGATTATTTTGAAGTGCTTTTCAATGAGCTTGATTTGGGATGTTTTCTTGTCTCCTCAGTTGTGGCAGAGATCTCAGCATTCCACACTTGCATCTTCATAATCCTTGCCTGGACGTGGAGCTGTGTTAAAAGACACTGAGTTGAGTCATCCTTTGTAGAGCTACATGAATGAGAAAACCACTGAAAACTATGAAAACCACTGTGAAAGTATGTGTGTGGGTATGTTTTCAGGGGGTCAATGCCTACGATTTTTCTTTATTGAAGCCTGAGGATACTTTATTATTAAAGGTTAAGCAAAACTAACAGGGGAGTCAAACTAAATATCAACAGCTTTATAGAAGAGGGTAGTGGGAAAGAGGAAGAATGAGAGCCCTGTAGTCTAAGTTGGACATGGAATCCAGTAAGTAGCCACAAGCCTGCAGGGAGCTTCAGAGAAAGAAAGAGAAAGCTGAGGGTAACAAGGAAAGTATTCCCAGGCTATGGGCTTTATCAAAAAAGAAAAAGAGATAAAAAGAAGGAAAAAGGAAAAATCCCACTTTTCTAAGTAACTGAGACAATCAGGCTGACTTGACAGAAGGGAATGTGCTCCTGTAATGTCTGACAACACATGCAGTCTTTTTTAGCTTTTATTTAGCACACCTGGATGTCATGCCTGGGTATGTATTTGTGTTCTATGTGTGTACCTTGTGCCTGCCATGGCCAAAGTTAGCCATGTAACCCCTGGAACTAGAGTTACAGTGTGAGGTGCTATATGGGTGCTGTGAATTGAATCCATCTTCTCTTGCCAAGTGGCCTGCACTCCTGACATCTGGGCTATCTCCCTAGCCCCCAAACTTTCAATTGCTGAGGTAGGAGTCACAGAAAGGTTGGAAAGATAACACATCACACTGTTTAGCTAAGTTTTTGAGCCTTTAGCCAAGTAAGTTAGATGTAGTGTTTCCTCTGTTACATACAATGGTATGTCTTCAGTCTGGCATCTCTTGGGACAGACATTTTTTTTTTTCTGAATGGCAGGTCATGTAGTGGGCTGAGAGGAAACTGTTTTGTTTTGCTTCTGAGGGTCAAGTCAAGCATCTGCATCTCTGCAGAGCCACTGGTGACACTAGGCTCACTGTTATTAAGTGCCCATCTCCATCTGCAGAGTTCAGCCAGGTTCAGCCAGGTTGCACGTCTGGGAGCCCCCCACTGCTGTTTTGATTGCAGTCCCTGCCCTGAAGGTCACTTCACAGACCGATGAGGTAAGGGCATGTGGGGCTGGAATCTGAGAGGCCCACAGGGCACTGTGAGCCTCATGTCTTTCTCCATCATCTTAGTTACTGTTCTACTTCTATGAAGAGACAGCATGAACCAGGTAGTTTCTAAAAGAAAAGCATTGAACTGGGGGCTTACCTAGCGTTTCAGAGGCTGAGTCCATGATCATCATGGCAGGAGGCATTCAGGCGGGTAGGCAGGCAGGCATGGTGCCCCAGTAGCTGAGAGCTTACATTCTGGCCCACAGGCAGCAGGCAGGCAGCAATGTAGAGAGTGGTTCTTAAATGTGATCTTGAACTCTCAGATGACACCCTAGTGACACACCTCCTCTAGCAAGGATACACCTCCCAGACCATCCCCATCAGTCCACCAACTAGGAACTAATAATTCAAATGTATGGGCCTATAGGGTCATTCTCATTCAAACCACTAAACCCATCTCCTGAGATGCTGCGCAGGCTCTGCTTTACTGTGGACTTCAGGTAGGAACACCATTGACAATGCTGCTCTTATAATTGTCCTTAGGAAGTGCTTTCTTGAGACAGACAAGTGAATGAACCATAATTGCACAGCCTTTGTCCCCTGATCAAGAAACATGTCATCGATGGGCAGTGGTGATTGTCTCCTTAAATCTAAGCATTAAGAAGTAGAAGCAGTGTGATCTCTACTATTTCTAGAACAACCTGGTTTACAGTGAATTCAAGGACAGCTGTAACTACACATAGAAACCCTGTATAAACAAACAAACAACTCCTCCCCAAAACACAAAAATCTAAAAATGGATGGAAAGAAAAAAAAAAAAACAAAAAAACTGGTAAAGCTACTTCCAAGAGTTTCTCTTGTTCTTGTGAGAACAACTTTTTTCCCATTGACACTGAAGAATTTCAAATTTTTTTTTAAACTTCTAAGTGGAAGTGCATGGTGGTTCTTGTGAGAGTTCCTTCTTTCTCTTTATCGATGGAGTTCATCTCAGATATGGAATAGTAACAGCCCACCATATTCCTGGCTCTTTGAGCTATAGAACTTACTCCATTACACTGCTGAAAGCTGGAAATGAAAGCCAAGTTGTCATCAGAGCTGGTTTTTCCTGAGGCCTCACTCTTGCCCTGGAAGAGCCCTCCTTTCACTGTGTGTGCTTATTTCAACCACTGTGTCTGTGTGTGTGTGTTCTTTTTGTTTGATGTTTGGCTTTGAGTCAATGGCTTACAGTGCAGCCCTGTCTGGCTTGGAACTCATTATTTTGAGCAGGCTGACCTTGAACTGATAGAAATCCACTTGCATGTCCCTCTCAAGTGTGGAGATTAAGACATGTGCAGCCCCAAGGACCTCAAACTCTCCCTTGTCATTAGAGTAGCAGTCCTGTTGGGATTAGAGTCTACTCTGGTGAACTCATTTAAGCTTTATTACATCATCTCCAGCTTTATTACAGTTAAATACAGTCCCATTTTGAGATGATGAGGGGCAGGACCTTAAATGAATTTAGGCGGCACTACTCATTCTAAAAGATCTGTCAATATGACCAGTTACTGACACTATTGGGAAAGCAATGAATCATTGAAAAGCTCACATAAGAGAAGGCGATTGTGAAAAGTCAGTGTAGTGAACTCAGGGATCTCCAGCTTCAGTGAGAGACCCTGTCTCAAGTAAGGTGAAGAGGGGCTGGAGAGATGGCTGTGCAGCCAGGAGCACCCACATGGCCCTTCAAGCCCATCTGTTACTCCTGTTTCAGGGGATCTGATCTCATATTCTGGCTCCTGCCGGCAGGGGGCGTTCACAACCTGTCCATACATATGTGCAGACAAAACACTCACAAATAAAACAGAGTAAAGTGTTCTTAAAGAAGAATAAGTTGTCAAGACTGGGAAAATAGGTCATCAGTTCAGGCCCTCATTGTCAACCCTGAGGGGCTGAGCTCAGCTCCGGAGAGCACCAACTTCCTGAAAGGTGTGCTGACCTTCAGGTGCACACAGTGGCATGGCTGCGCCCACACACATACACACAGCAACCTCCATTAGTAAGTTTGAGTAGAAAAATAAGGTGTGGGAAAGGACTGAAAAACAGTATCTCATGATAATCTCTGGTTTCCACATGCATGTGCATCTACACACATACAAGTATGCATGCACAAACATGCACACACACACACACACACACACAAGTTAGGTACAGTGCTGGAGGCCTATAATCACAGCACTGAAGAGGGGAGGAAGGAGGCTGAGGAATTCAGGGTCATCTTCTGCTATTCAGCTCAAGGCCAGAAAGACATACAGGAGATGCTGTCTCAACAGAAGCAATAGCCCTCACATAAAACAGACATAGAGCACATACTCCTTTTCCTTGTGCCTCTGCCTGTGATATAAACTCCAGCCCTGGTCACCAAGAATAATTCATAAGTACATTAATTGACGGAAAGGTTGTAAGAACATTTAGTGCTTGAGACACCTTCCTTCAGAGCTAGTGTGGTTCCTTTAGTGTTGCAGTAATGTTGTCTGTGTGTCTCCCACAGACATGAAGAGATGTCTTCTGTGCCCCAAGGAGCAGTACTCGAGCCACACCAGAGACCGTTGCCTGCCCAGGACAGAGATCTTCCTGGCCTTTGAGGAACCTCTGGGATTCATCCTGGCTCTGGTGGCACTCTTCCTGTCTGGTCTGTCTGTCCTGGTTCTCGGAGTGTTCCTGAAGCACCGAGACACACCCGTGGTCAGGGCCAACAACAGAACTCTCAGCTACTTACTCCTGACCTCTCTTTCCCTCTGTGCCCTGTGTGCCTTGCTCTTCCTTGGCCGACCCACTGTGACCACCTGCCTCCTCCGTCAAACCACCTTTGCTGTGGTGTTCACGGTGGCTGTCTCCTCTGTTCTGGCCAAGACTCTCACAGTGGTTTTGGCCTTTAGGGTCACCAGGCCAGGGGGCAGGATCCACGTATGCCTGAACCCTGGTGCTTCCACCTCAGTGGTCTTTATTGCTTCCTCAATTCAGGTTGCTCTTTGTACGGTCTGGCTGGCCATCTCACCCCCATTCCCAGACAGGGATATGGTCTCAGAGCCCCAACACATTGTCATCCAGTGCCAGGAGGGTTCTGGTGCCACCTTCTTCTGTATGCTGGGCTACTTGGGTTTCCTGGCAGGAGGTACCTTCTCTGTGGCTTTTCTGGCCAGGGGCCTGCCAGATGTCTTCAATGAGACTAAGTTCCTCACCTTCAGCATGCTGCTCTTCTGTAGTGTCTGGATGGCCTTCCTGCCCCTGTACCACAGTGCCCGGGGAAAGTCCACTGTGGCTGTAGAGATCTTCTCTATCCTGGCCTCCACTGCTGGGCTTCTGGGTGGCATCTTCATCCCCAAGTGCTACATCATCTTGATGAAACCTGAGAAGAACACATTTGCTTGGCTAAGGCAAGGCCACCAGGCCCAGCAGGACAGGCAGCGAGAAATGTTCCAGAGAAAGTGTCATGGCAGGCACACATCCAAATGATTATGACCTAGTCTAATCTAGTTTCCCAGTGTAACTACATGGTTTTGGCTCAATGATTCTTTGTGGGTCCAAAGGTATTTGAAAGACAGATCCAGATTTATGTGAGATACTGAGAACAAAACACTAATGACTTGGGATTAGAGGAGACATATAAATGGTCATTGCCTGTTCTCTATATGTATTGCTAAAAGTTATCACAATTAAGAAAGTTTGACAGGGGAAGCTTGGAAGATTGTTAAATGGTCAAACATCGCCGACCTTTTGAGTTTTATACCCAGGATCCACATGGTGGAAGAAGAGAAGTGACATTACTAATTTACTCTCTGACCTCAGCTTGTTAGCCAGAGCACAGCCCCTCCATGCAGACATAGAAAATACAAATGCCAAGGGTGGAAAGCATGATGACGTGATGATGATGATGATGATGATGATGATGATGATGATGATGATGATGATATCACGGGTTCCTGAAGGTGTGGAAAATTGACAGGCATATTATTGATCTGTTTTTGTTTCTGTTGTTGTTTTGAGAGGAACAGTACTGGAGATTGAGTCTTTCACTGACAGTTCTTTCACAGACTTGCCATGTTATTTACCATCTCAGGCTTAGATATATTTCCAAGAAAGAAAACCTCATGTTTTTAAAG
The DNA here is from genome assembly GCF_907164565.1 of Psammomys obesus. Classification (NCBI taxonomy): domain Eukaryota; kingdom Metazoa; phylum Chordata; class Mammalia; order Rodentia; family Muridae; genus Psammomys; species Psammomys obesus. The sequence goes on from NW_026590435.1 coordinate 1,161,219, forward strand.
ATTGTAACAGAACCTTCAGAGAAGCATTATTCATATACCAGAAGTTGAAAAAATTCATATGTTTAACAGTTGATGAATATATGCTATGGCTTATGCAATCAATAGGACATTATTTGGCAATAAGGAAGAAATGCAAGACTAATTAGAATACTGTTTAATATATGGTTAAGCATTGAGAGTTTTATATTGAATTATGGACTACAGACAAAGAAAACAATATAGTTTAATATTCTGTGTATGGAATAACGTCAACAAGCAAACCCATAGACACAAAGATTAGTTATTTCTTGAGGTTTGTGGAGGGGAGAGTAGAGGTAAGGAGTGAAGACTAAAGGATGCAGTAGTTCTGTGTGAGGTGATGAAGTTCTAAAGTACTTGTTGGGACTGGAGAGATAGCTCTGTCTTTCGTAGTACTTACAACTCCTCCAAACGATCTCCATTTGGTTGCCAGAACTTATGTCAAGCAGCTCATAGCCACCTGGAATTTTAGCTCCAGAAAATTTATCGCCTTTGGCCTTTGGCCTTGAGTGTGCTCATACTCAAGTGCTTAAATCACCATTCAGGCTAATTAAATTTAAAAAATTATTTATTAATAGTTGTAAGAAATACAAATATGAAAAAGAACAGTAAATTTTCTTGTCCACTTATGTATTTATTCATCTCTCTCTCTCTATGTATCTCTCTATGTATCTATCTATCTTTCTATCTCTCTCTCTCTCTATCTATCTATCTATTTATTAATTTGTGATAGGGTCTTTCAAGGTCATCCAGGATAGTTTCAGATTTGTACCAATTCTCCTGCTTCAGCCTCCTGAGTGCTCCGATGTAGGTGTGCTTCCAATGGAAAATTGTATAATGTGAAAGGATAAATTGTACACTATATGAATTATGTCTCAATAAAGCTAGTATGGGAAAAGAATTATCTATGAATTACAGAGTGTGAATTTTCATTATATTCTGATATCTAAGAAAAGTTATAAACTATTGAAAGTGCATGTACATAGCTATAGGCTGAAACATTAGTGAACTGGAGTTATTACTGATATGTTCTATTTCTTTTTAATTTTACATTTATTGATTGATATATTGGTGTGTTTTTTTTGTGTGTGTGTGCTCCATCCGTGCTGGTGCCCATATATTTGGACATGCAATTTTCATAGCACATATGTGGAGGACAGAGGGTAAGTTGAAGGAGCCAGTTCTCTCTTGAAGTCAGGGGACTTAGGGATTTAATAAGTGTCCTCAGGGTTAGCAGCTGGTGCCTTTACTTGCTAAGTTGCTGAGCCATTTTTCTTGACTCTTTTTTTTTTAAACTTCAATAAGGGGATCATGTTTATGTTAGAAAATTCTACTTATCATTTGGAATAACAGAGTCTGGCATTTGTTTTTTACATAATAATTATCCATTATGCATTTATGAAGTGTGTGTGTGTGTGTGTGTGTGTGTCTGTGTGTGTGTGTGTGATGTGTAGATGCCATGGTTTATATGTGGAGTCAGAGGACAATTTTCTAGAGTTGTTTTTCTTCTTCTGCTTTTCTGTGGGTTCTTGGGATCAAATGCAGGTCCTTAAGGTTGTGTATCAAGTGAATTTACCCAATGAACCATCTTGCCAGTCTTGGGATTTGTTTTCAAATATAAGAAAAAGGCTCAGTGGCCTGGGAGGATTGGTCCTGACTCTACAATGACAAGGACATTTATTGTTTTCTGCAGTTTGGTTTTGTGTATGTCCAAATTCTTCATCATAAGCCATTTCAGACAATTCCCTAAGGAACTTCAAAGAACAATGAAATGTGGATTAGTGCATTAACCTATAGAGAAACACTGAGGGACAATGCAGGGGATTTGTAGTTGGTAGTTGAAATGCATGCTAAAAGTATTTCACTTCAGCTACTGGAGAGTTTGCTTCTTGTAACCCACCTGGGGCCTCTCTACAAAAAAGTGCCTTGAGTTCGCTGATCACAGCTGTTCCTGCCCTTGCAAGCCCCTCAGGAGACAGTTATGCCCATTGTCACCCTTCTTATAGTTGGCAGATGATGCCCTGGTCTGTGGCCTTGGATTCAGAGAGGCTAGGAAACCTCAGGAGAAGGGGAAACGACTTCTAATGGCTCTGGGATTTGGTGGCCATTCACCTCCACCACCTCATAATCAGTATTCTCAAACAGCCTGGGGGCTGAGAGTTCCCAGTGTGGCTTTAGGTTCAGGACCTTGAACAAGAGCAATTTCCCCAGTTAAAAGCCCCCTTCACTGCTAGCTCTTGCCCCATATGGGGCTGTCCTCTCCTTGCCTGTATGGCCCCCAGCAGGCATGTGGCTGTGTACCCTCCTTCCTATTCTCTTTGGCTGTCACTCTGTGTCTGCTGTTTCTGGACCAAGAGCCTGGCTGTTGCCAAGGCATAGTCCTCGCTTTGACCGTCCTGGAGATGTACTGGTTGGGGGCAGCTTCTCCATCATTCACTTTTCTGATGGTACCCTGTCTGATTTCAGTGCCCCACCAGCTGGGCTGCAGGCTTCAAGGTAAGTGCTGGATGTGGAATAGGATTCTCTGAAAGCCAGAAGCAGTGTTACAAGGCTGTGCAAACATGTGGATAAGGGTTGATTCTCAGCATCCCAGCTAGATGGCCACCATCCTTCTTTGTGTATAAATGGCAGTAGCTTTGTTGCTTTCCTTTTACGTCATCTCTCTTTCTCTTTCTTTCCTATGTGCACCAGAATGAAACACAGGCTGCTCACGTCCTGGCTGTAATGTGTGCTCCACAGCTCATGTGGATTCTGGATTTGGTATATCCTTGCTTCTCAAACTAGTGTCTAGGAAGGTGTGTTTGTTGAATGAGTAAATGTGTAATCAATAGGTTTTTTTCTTAAGTCACCCCCGTCCATGGTTCTTCTCTGCTGTGTTCCTTTTGCTTGTTATTTTTCATGAGTCTCATGTTGCCTCCAGTTTACTAGGTAGTCAAAGATGACTTTAATTTATGAAACTCCTCCCTCCATCTCCCGGGTCCTTTGATTATGGGCGTACACTACCACAGTCAGTTAATGCAGATCAAACTTCATGAACTGTGCCATATCCACCCCCCCCTTTGCCCGTTTTTCTTCATATTTACTAACATCCTGTGCACACAGTAGTTCTCAACACAGCATTTGATTATTACAATTTTAAGTGTTTATATTCAGCTTTTTCTTTATGGTCATAGTGGCTGAGGATGCGGTGTATGACTACTTCTCGGACTCATGAAGCTGAGGAAGGAGAATTGTTAGCTTCAGGCAAGACTGAGTTGTATAAGTAGTCTTGAATCTAAAACAGTTGCTAAGAGTGTTTTCTAAAGTAACTACCATCATTTTGTATTCGACCACAAATTCAAGAGTCTTTCCTTTGTGCATTTTCACATTCAGCAGCACTTTAAATGACTGCTTTGTGTGACTGTATCTCACTCTGTAGCTCAGGCTAGTCTTCAACTTTTTGTGTAGTTCAGGTTAACCCCAACACAGGATTACAGGCAGAAGACACTACACAGGCTTACCTTTTCTTCTTCTTCTTTTCTTTTCTTTTTTTTTTTTTGGTGATAGTGTCTGGCAGTGTAGATGAGGCTAGCCTAGAAGTCACTATCTCCCTGCCCCACCTGAGTGCCAGAATCAGAAATGTGTGGCACCATATTTGGCTACCATGTCATTTTTTTTAAGCCAATGAGTAATAATTAAATATATGTATTGGGCACATTGCAGTATTTTAAAAATGTATTCATTTTTGAATAATTAATCAAACTCAGCAACAAATCCATAATTGGCACACTTATTTGTTTAGGGATGTGAACACTTAAAGTTTAATGTGGGAGGTGAAGATAGCAGTCAGGAGGTAAGGTGTTAGGGCTGGGAAATGCCTGAGTTGGTGAGGTGTTTGTTGTGCAAGCATGAAGACCTAGGTTTTCACTAAGCACCCATGTGAAAGCCTAGCATGTTAAGCATCTGGAACGCTGGTTAGGAATAGTGAGACAGACCGATTCCTCCAAATTGCTGTCCAGCAGCCAAGCTGAAAGAATGAAATCCAGGTTCAGTGAGATGACCTGTCTCGAAAAGAAGGGTGGAGAGGGGCCAGTGAGATGGCTCATGGGGTAAAGTGCTGGACCTGCAAACCTGATCGATGACCTGAACTTGATCCCTGCCTGGAACCTACCAAAAGGTGGAAGGAGAGAACTGACTCACAAAGTTGTTTCCTGACCTCCATGTTTTATACCATGTTTGGGTCTACAGACAAATTATATACACACATGCACACAGAATCTTGTTTTTTCGAAGGTGCAGAAATAATTAAGAAAGTTATTCTGATATTACATCGGCCTCTACCCTACATATTGGTAACTAACCCTGATGCACACCGTACTACACACACACACACACACACACACACACACACACACACACGCACGCACACGCAGACACACACTGGGCACTGTTGAAGGAAATACTAGAGGTCTACCTCAGGCTTATTCATGCATGCACACACACTTAAAAGAAGTTCAAGGTCATTCTCAAATATAGTGAGTGTGGAATGTGAGGCCAGACTGGTTGACATAGAGACTCAGCCTCAAAACAGAACAAGTCTACTCTCAGCATTAACATTAAAAATTTAATTAAAATATAACATCATTTGGATATGGTGCCACTTGCTCTTAATTCCCGCACGCAAGAGGCAGAGGTAGAGGCAGGTGATACATACACACACACACACACACACACACACACACACACACACACACACGTCTTTTTCTCTTCCCTTAAATACCCTTTTATATGCACCTTCTCTTTCAAATTCATGGCCTTTTATTCTTTAATTCCCATTGTTGCATAAATATGCAAATAAATATATAAATAATTGTATGAATGTGATCTGTTGTGTAATTTTGATGTTGCTTTTATGTATATGTTTTAAAATTTTATTAGACTGTTTCTTCGATGACTTCATATGTTTATATAGTGCGTTTAGTTCATTCTCATTCCCACAGCCTCTCTTATTTTCCTCCCATATTTGTCATTTTCTCTACCTTCCAACAGGCTTATTTCCCATATTCATGCCTTTTTGTTTTGTACCCACTGATTAAACAGGGCATCTGTGTGGCTGCTGGTTTGGAACTGCCCATTGGAGTTTGGTGGGTTTACCATTTGGGCACAAGACAGAAAACAATGACAGTCTTTCCCCCAAATCCACCAGCTGCCAATGTTCCAGCAGGGAAGAGTAGGGGCCCACAAGGAATTGCTCCACTCGTGATTGGCTGTTAACTGGCTCAGGCTTGTGCAGGCCCAGGGCAGGCAACCGAGCTGTTGTGAGATCATGTCTGCAGTGTCTCAGTCATGTCTGAGACCATTTCAAATCCCTTCCCCATAACTTTGGGCACTTCTGAAACATGCTAGCCTCTAATAACTGTTTCCAACTATACTGTTTATAGACTACAGAGTTATATTCTCTCTGTGTAGCTCCGGCTGCCTGGGCCAAGCTGTGTAGACCATGCTCTGGTCCCTGATTCACAGAGATCCACCTGCCTCTGTCTCCTGAGTGCTGAGAGTAAGCATGTGTGCCACTGAACCCAGCTTATGCACTAGCTCTTTGAATGTTGCTCCTGTGTTCGGAAACTCTCCTCTTTGATTAACTTCTGCACATTCCCTCTGGCTTCCCCTTGACTATTCTGAGCTGTGCTCCTATGAACATCTCTGCACTAGTATCTGTGGAGTTGCATGTTTTTCCTCGTATCACTCGAGTCAAAGTGTTTCTTGTTGTTGCATTTACCCCATAATGAGTGATAAATGTGGGCTTCTTTTCCCCTCAGCGTTTCCATGTGGGGCTACCGGGTGGCCCAGAGTTTTGTTTTTGCCATTGAGGAGATTAATAGGAGTGCTCACTTGTTGCCCAATTTGACACTGGGCTTCTCCATTCGAAACTCTGGGGACTCAGTGCATGGAGCACTCCATGAGACGGTGGGCTTTCTCACGGGGCAGGAGGAGCCCATCCCCAACTACACATGTCAGCATGGCTCTCCTCAGGCGGCCTTGGTTGGGGACACGCGGTCATTGCTGTCTGTCTCCATGGCCAGACTTCTGGGGCTGTACAAGTTTCCCCAGGTGAGTTGCTCCTGGTGTTATTCTTTCTTTTTTTTAATTTTAATTTTTAGCCTTATTCTTTCATGAGTGTAGTGTAATGCCTTAATGATGGTAGTGAAATTGATGGTGAGGTCTCAGCAGTTAGCTCCACTGTGGTGCCAGTTTTCTTGAATGGTCTCCATATACAACATGGTTCTCTCTTTCCTAGATTAGAGAGAGCTGTTATCCCCCTGCATTAACAAGGAAACTGAGGAAAAATTTAAAATAAAAATATTTTTAGAGATATACTTAAATTTATTTTATATGAATGCATATTTTGCCACATGAGTTCCATTTGCTTATGAAAATCAGAAGAGGACATTGGAATCCCTGGAAATGCAGTTACACGTGGTCTTTAGCTGCTATGAGAGTGCTAAGTGATGAACCTATGAATTCTGAAAGAGCATCAAATAGTGTTAAGCACTTAGCTATCTCTCTATATCCTTATTTATTTCTTCTTTTCCTCCCTCTCCTCTTTCTACCGTTATTATTATTTTTTATTATTATAGAATGTGTGTGTACTCAACAGTAGTGGCATGTCCTCTGACCTTATGAAGTCGAGAGTCAGTTTCTTTTTTCTTCTACTCTATTGGTTCTGGGAATTAAACTTGGGTTTGGAAAAATAAAAACTTGACATGAAGAGCTATCTTTCCATCAAACAGAAAAAAGAACTTAGCCATAAGCTTGTCTGCCTGCAGAACCTAAAGCTGGGATTTGAGCTTGTGCAATTGGGCTCATGCCACTTGATCCCTTCCTTCTACCCCACTGATGTTCACTGAATCGCAACCATACGTGTCATTCCCATAAAGGTTGACATATCTGATGATCATCTCTTCAGTTCATAATTTGAACAGGTGACTTGAGGATGATTTATCCACGTAGGTGAACAATTCAGTGACTTTCATCTTAGCATTATTACCACAGTTGATTTGTTAACACTTTCATCTTCCTGCAAAGAGACAGCCCTCTTAAGCACACTGGCTACCACATCTGGTCATTCCTGCCCTGAGACAACTTCTTATTTACTTTTTGTCTCTGTGGATTTGCTCTTTTCTGTAAATTTTTAATGAATGAACTCACACTATATGTAGATATCAGGACTGGCTGTTTTCACTGAGCATGCCTTCTAGGTTCATCCATGTTGTTACGTGTGCTAGCATTTTATTCCTTATCAACAATTATTGTGTAATGTTACAGCTCTTAGGGGAAAGGTATCCTGGCAGTTGTGAGGCAAGGAATACCACAAAGTCACACTGTACAACAAACATCACAGGGGAGAATTACTGGGTGTGAAGAACCCAAGAGGGTGGCTGCCTCTGCTTTTGTGAAAAGCAGCAGGGAACTGGGCAGAAGACAGGACTTTAGTAGTGTTTCTTGGGTTTGGAGCCTTCCAGGTAGGAGCTTTCCAGTGTGGGGATTGGTGGACTTTCGGTCCTGTGCTTGGGATAAGCTCACAATTGCTGGGATTTCATGTTTGTACTTTTCACTCTGTTTGGTGGGGGGCTGGATCCAGAAATTTGGGCAGTTAGAGTATTCTGTGGGTGAAACCTGTCAGTTGAAGGTCTTCAAGGCAGGTTCTGGCCACTCCTGTGCCTTAAGAGGCTTACAATTTTAATTTTTTTTAATTCAAGGACCGTGCTATTTTTCCTTATGCATTAATAAGTTCACATAACTTTGAATGTGAAATATACTGATGCATTAAGAGACTTAACCCATCACACCCTAGTTGTGGGCCTGTTTTAGAAAGTTATGAAACCTTTAGGAGGAGGGTAGGCCTCAAGTTTTGTTACATAGTCCCACTTCTGTTCTCTGTTCTACCAAGATATGAGGAGGTACGGATTCTCAGGTGCACATCTACTACCATGGAGCCATCTGCAGTCATGTGTACATGACCACATGGATTGTACTTTCTCACACTGTGAGCCTAACTCAACCCTTCCTCACCCACATTGCTTCTTGTCAGGTATATGGCCACACCAATGCGCAATCACGGCTCTAGCTGTTTCTTCTTTGGGGATCGCATGCATGCTCTTTCTACACATATTTGCATATAGACTTTTTATGCTTCTGTACTTTGGCTATCTTATGAATGTAGATAGAATTGATGGATCCAATGGAAACTCTGTTGAACCATTTAAACAGTCACTAAAATATAATTAGCCTTTCCTTTTTGTGATAACATATGTCCTGTCAAGCAGGAGTTCAACAAGTTCCTAAGGAGGGGCGAAAAGAATGAAGTGGAGACAAGGAGACACAAAGAATGAGAGCAAGTCTATAGTCTGATCTCGCTCTCATTTATTTGAAAAATTTCACACAACTTTATAGGGAGAAGGCAGGAAGGGAAAATGTGTCAGCAGTATAGTTTACAAAATATAACAGGGTGATTAATGATGGTGCAGAACACCGCAAGAATGTTTACTAAATAGATACTACAAGAATGTCAGTTAAGATATCTCAAAATGTCTAGCCTGACACACAGATGTCTCATAGGTTCTGGAAACGTAAATCTCTCACCTACAACCTTGTTGCAGCTGTCTCTAACTTTCCACTAACTGGCATTCCCTTTCTGAAATAATTTAAGAGGCTAGCAGGTAGGTTATGAACATCAGGTCTTTTGAAGAAGGTGGGCATTAACCAGATGGGGGAAGTAGAGACCCGATCCTCCCAGGCCTTTTTGGGTGTCGTTTTCAGGAGAAGAGGAAGACCCCATCAACACCTGAGGGCATCCCCAGCAGGTTGTGGTTTGGGGTAATCAGATACCAACTTCTATGCAGTCAGGTTTGCTTCTCAGGCAACTCAGAAGCAGACAATGGGGTCCTTCCCCTTCAGTAACTTGTCCTATACCCCTGTTGTGCCCATGCCACATTAGACAAGCATTTATCTGAGTTTTATGCTGTTTTCATGAGAGCCAAATGGAAACAATCAAGACCCATATGATCGACTGTTACCAGTCTTCCTCAGGCTCAGCTAAGCCTCTGTCAGCCAAATCAAGTCAGTGATAATGAACTTGTATGGGTTTAGATGCCAGGGAGTCAATTTGCTCTTTTACAAACCTAGTAAGCCTTTTGATGACCCATGGGCTGAAATATATGAGAAGAAGGAAGCCCATCATGGGTCCCAGGATTGAAGGGAGGAATGTCGTGAGCCAGGGAGAGGTTGAAAACCAATTATGAAACCCACTTTCCTCTTGTTCTCTCTGTCTTTTTCTCCTCTCTAAGCCCTCTCTAATTTTAGCCATGCTGTCTTTCACAACCCCGGAATAGTCCATGTAAAAACAACATTCTTCCTTGAGGGCAGCACATAGTAGTCATCTTGACTGGAGGGGTCTTCTTTGACATCATTATCATTGTCAGGAGAAAACTCCTCATCCACTTGTTGCACCAGGCGTTCCAGTAGCCATCAAGCTGCATCATTTTCCTGCGGAAAAAAACAGACACCTCCTCGTCCCCATATGAATATAGGGTCCGGTCCATGCCATTGATTTGTTAATGGATTCTTCCATTTTACTTTAGCAAAAGTTATTTTTGGTTTCTGTATGCCAAAATCTATATCCTGCAGATTTACCATGCTTATCCATTTTTTAAAATTTAGGTTTCCAGGGGAGTGGCTCCCCCTTCTTTGTGTTTTGCAAGTAAAACTTAATTGTTTAGTGGGCATGCTCTAGCATGCCTTGTCCTTGAGGATTGTAAGATATACCAGTTATATGAGAAACTTGAAACTGTTGACAAATCTTTTAAAGGATGTTAGTATATTCTGCTCCATTGTCAGTTTTTAAATTGCTTAGGAACTCTTAGAACATTAAAAGCCTGTAGACAATGAGTAATAACATTTTTTTCAGCTTCTCCTGGTTGAGGAGTGGCAAAAATAAGTCCAGAATCGGTATGTATGCAAACATGTACATATTTTAATTTTTAAATTCAGGAATATGAGTAGTACCCATTTGCCAAATCTGATTTGGAACCAGTCCTTTAGGATTGACTCCCAAATGAGGAACAGGCTGAAATTGAGGATAAGTACTACAAGCTTTGACTATAGTACAGGCCTGTTTTTTAGTCAACCCATATTTAAGTCTCAAGGTTTGACTATTAAGATGATGTATGTTATGGGCATCCTGGGCTTTTTTAACCTGTGAATAATAAACTTTGGTGGCTTTATCTGCTACTTTATTTTTTTTCAGACAGGGGTCCTGGCAAATTAGAATGAGCCTTCAAATGTCCTATAACAAAAGGAAAGTTTTTTTTTTCTTGTATCAAGTTTTGAATTTGTAAAAATAAAATTCCAGCAGGAGAAAATATCTGGATTTGACCTGCAGCCTCTAACCTAGGCAAAGAGTAAGCTACATACACACTATCTGTAAAAATGTTTAAAGACTGCTTATTAAAACTTTTGAAACACAGCCAATACTGCAGATAACTCTGCTATTTTTGCAGATGTGCTAGACACTTGAAAACACATTGTTTTTCTTTTCATAAGCACAGACAGCAATACCAGATAATGAATTATCAGTAAATAGCGTTAAAATATCAACAATTGGAATAATTTTATTTAAAATGGAAAAACTATAGGTTGCATCTATAAAAACTGAATTAATTTATTTTCTTGTGGCTCACCAGGTGGATTCTGTCATAATAAGCTTACATATGTTAAAATGCCATATTTTTTAGATCTCTGACAAGTCTGAGAGCCAGCATATCTGAGTTACTCTTTTTCTACCTTTCATATCTGCTCTAAACTGAATCCTATAAAAAAGGATGTTATAATCTTTAAATTTGGCCTATATTTTAAATGTATGTTTTAGAACCAAATATTAGGTAGATCTATATAGGCAAACTTTACGGTTACCCATTTTAATATTAACCTTAAAAAACAACCTAAACAAAGAGATTAGGTAAATTTAATCTTGTACTCAAGTGTAATATTTAGCATAACTTCAAATATGCTCTTTTTAAGCTAAAATCAAAGCAAAACTTTTAATTAAATGTAATTTATAAAGGAGCTAGCAAATCTTATTAATCCTATCATATTGTATTAAAACTTAACAGCAAAAAAATTAAAGGACAAATGTTTTATTTAGCATTAAACAGAGAACTATACCTAGCCTGCAGCCTTTAGCAAAAATAGACTATTCTGGCCATACCAAATCTATAGGCCAGAAAGAAACAGCATTAAATTATTTATTTTAGGTACTGGCAGCCAGGTATATATTTTATATAATGGTTAACAATGATCTGAATATAACCCTGCATAACATTGGGCTAACATGGAGCTGTAGTCCTTTTTGTCCTGTAAAAGAACCTAAGCAAACATTTTGCATTGAAGAATCTCCAGCCTTTTTAAATGAAGAACAATATATTTTATAGGTTTTTTCATGATATATTGTAATAACTGCAGTTTTTGTTTAATTGTCTTAAACAGCATGACTTGATTTTACCTTGTAAAATTAATAAATTAAATACCAAGGTCTTTTGACCTCCCCCAAAGGGTTGAGAAACTGTATTTAAGTTTTTTGTTAGACTGTCCAAGGATTATTATTTTAAAATACTTGATAAATTTTAAAATGTTTTCTATAGTTTAACTCTGATGGTCCTGGGCCAAACTCAGAGGTGTTGATTTAAACTGTCTCATGTCCAAAAGTATTGATATCGTCAGTCAGATTTTAAAATATCGTCATTTTAAGTCACAGATAAAAACATATATACATATATTCCAGAAGGAACAGAGCCCCCATGGCCCTCTCTTCACACAGAATAAGGTCTCAGCGACCCTCTTACCTTTATGGGCCCTTTTCCAGGCATCTAGGGCGTCCCTCATCCTCCCTTGACCAGACCAGAAACTCTCCACGTTTCCCAGATCTCGAGAGCAAACCGAAACTAGAAACCAAAACAGACAGCCGGCAGACTAAAACAAATCATTGAGACAAAGACAAAAAACAACCACGGTACCTGGTACCTGCTTTTTAAACATTTAAATATTTTTTTTAAATCTTTTATTATTTTTTTTTATTAATTACACTTTATTCATTTTGTATCCCCCCATAAGCCCCTCCCTCCTCCCCTGCTGATCCCACCCTCCCTCCCCTTTCTGCATGCATGCCACTCCCCAAGTCCACTGATAGGGGAGGTTCTCCTCTTCTTTCTGATCTTAGTCTATCAGTTCTCATCAAAAGTGGCTGCATTGTCCTCTACTTTGGCCTGGTAAGGCTGCTCCCCCCTCAGGGGGAAGTGATCAACGAGCAGGCCAATCAGATTATGTCAGAGGCAGTCCCTCTTCCCATTACTATGGAACCCACTTGGACACTGAACTGCCATGGGCTACACCTGTGCAGGGGTTCCAGGTCATCTCCACGAATAGTCCTTGGTTGGAGTATGAGTCTCTGGGAAGTTCCCTGTGTTCAAATTATCTTGTTCTGTTGCTCTCCTTGTGGAGTTCCCGTCCCCTCCAGCTCTTACTATTTCCCACTTCTTACATAAAATTCCATTCACTCTGCCCATCAGTTGGCCATCAGGCTCAGCATCTGCTTTGACAGTCTATACTGCAGAAACTTTCAGAGGCCCTCTGTGGCAGGTTTCAAGGTTGTTTCCTGTTTTCTTCTGGCTTTCAGAGGCCCTCTATAGCAGGTTCCGAGGTTGTTTCCTATTTTATTTTCTTCAGAAGTCCATCCTCTTTGCCTTTCAGGATGGGGATTGAACATTTTAGTTAGGGTCCTCTCTTTTGCTTAGTTTGTTTAGATGTACAGCTTTTAGTGGGTTTATTCTATATTGTATGTTTATATGAGTGAGTATATACCATGCGTGTCTTTTTGCTTCTGGGTCAACTCACTCAGGATGATCCTTTCCAGGTCCCACCATTTACCTGCAAATTTCATGATTTCCTTATTTTTCATTGCTGAGTAATACTCCATTGTATCGATGTACCACAGTTTCTGCATCCATTCTTCAGTTGAGGGGCACCTGGGTTGTGTCCAGCTTCTGGCTATTACAAATAAAGCTGCTACAAACATGGTTGAACAAATGTCCTTTTTGTGTACTTGCGCCTCTTTTGGGTATATGCCTAGGAGTGGTATGGCTGGATCTTGAGGAAGCGCTATTCCTAGTTGTCTGAGAAAGCGCCAGATTGATTTCCAGAGTGGTTGTACCAGTTTACATTCCCACCAGCAGTGGAGAAAGGGGAACCCTTCTCCACTGC
>NW_026590436.1:0-13502 GCF_907164565.1 Psammomys obesus
TTGTGTAGGTTTTCCTATATTATATGTCTAATATCCACTTATAAGTGAGTATATACCATGTGTGTCTTTCTGCTTCTTAGATACCTCACTAAGGATGATCTTTTTTAGATCTCACCATTTGCCTGCAAATTTCATGATTTCTTTGTTTTTAATTGCTGAGTAGTATTCCATTATGTAAATGTACCACAATTTCTGTATGCATTCCTCAGCTGAGGGACATCTGGGTTGTTTCCATGTTCTGGCTCTTACAAATAAAGCTGCTACGAATGTGGCTGAACAAATGTCCTTATTGTGCACTTGAGCGTATTTTGGATGTATGCCTAGAAGTAGTATAGCTGGATCTTGAGGAAGCACTATTCCTCATTGTTTGAGAAAGCACCAGATTGATTTCCAAAGTGGTTGTACAAGTTTACATTCCCACCAGCAATGGAGGAGCGTTTCCCTTTCTCCATATCCTCTCCAGCATGTATTGTCACTTGAGTTTTTTAACTTAGCCATTGTGATGGGTGTAAGGTGAAATCTCAGGGTCGTTTTATTTGCGTCTCCCTGATGACTAAGGACCTTTAGCATTTCTTTAACTGTTCCTGAGCCATTCTATATTCCTCTACAGAAAATTCTCTGTTTAGCTCTTTACCCCATTTTTTTTAATTGGATTACTTGCTTTGTTGCTTTTTAACTTTAGTTCCTTATGTATTCTGGATATCAACCCTCTGTCAGTTGTAGGGGTTGGTGAAGATCTTTTCCCAATCTGTAGGCTCTCGTTTTGTTCTGACAACAATGTCCTTTGTTTTTCAGAAGCTTTTTAGTTTCATGAGGTCCCATTTATTGATGTTGCTCTTAGAGCCTGTGCTGGTGGTGTTCTGTTCAGGAAGTTGTCTCCTATGACAATGAGTTCTAGGCTCTTCCCCACTTTTTCTTCTAATTGAATTAGTGTATCTGGTTTTAAGTTGAGGTCTTTGATCCACTTGAACTTTAGTTTTGTGCATCCAGTTAGACCATTTGTTGAATATGTTGTCTTTTTTCCATTCTATGGTTTTGGCTTCTTTCTGACAGGACTTCTAAGGCATTCATCAGTTTCATATATTGTGTTTAAACTTTACTTCATTTCATGACATAATCTCCTACTTTGGAATTCTGTTTCTCTGAGCAACAGAAAGCTGTGTGCTGAGAGGTGAAGTGTTTAGGACTAATAAGGAGTGATTGAGGAATCATCTGTCTGGGCTGTGTTGTAAATGTGCATAACAGGAAGCACACACAGAGCACAAGGTTCTTTCTCCCTCTCCAGGCTTTCAAGTTTCCAACCTCCTCCCGAATTCAGTGAGTGGCTTCCTCTCAGCTCACAGATGGGTGCTGCAAAGACTGAAGAGGTGTCCACAGGCCTGCTGAAGACAGAGCCCGCTACTCCAGACTGCCTGCAAGAGGTAGACATGGGTAAGTATTTCAAAGCAATATGAACCAAACTAAAATAATAGAGGGGAGATTCACCAGGAACACATAGGAGGTAACCCTCCTGCCTGTTAGCCTGTCATGGTGGGTCTCTTTCGAAGTGGACATGACTGAAGGCCTCTGTTATACTAGTTTCTCTATTGGAGTATTAAATGTTGAAGTGTTTCTGGGCAGGAGAAATGAACAATAAATTTATTATAAGAGCCTGAGCCACAGTTTTGTTTTATTTTGTTTTTGGTGTGGTTGGTTGGTTTTGGCTTTGTTTTGTTTTTCATTCTTTTCTTTAGTCTGTGTTTGGTGTGTGTGTATGTGTGTTTAGCTAACTATTTCACTCTAGTGAGTGACAGGAAGTTGCTACAGATATTCGCTTTATGTCCCAGGGTGAAGGAAACTCCAACAGCACAACTTTCCATGTGCACAGCTGAGGATGTCATTTGTGGTGCTGGGAATTGTAGTTCTCAGATCCACTGTGACTCAAAAGAAAGGAGGGAGGTGAGGTACCCTGGGGCACTGAAACCCCTCCCCCAACCAGGGAATCCTCTGGCATATCTAGGTTGTGGTACATTATTGAAACAAAGAATCCTGTCGAATTGATGTTTCAATCTTCAGAAAGGAAACTGTCTTCTGTATTTGAAAACTGTCTGCTTTATTCTTTTATTTTTATTTTTTCTATCTTCTTCCATTACCTTAATTTTCCTTTGCTTCCTTGTTTGCTTTAGTAAAAGAATATTAGCTTTCCTGAAATACTTAACAAAGTGTTCATACTGAACAAAAAAAAAAAAAAAGAGGTAGAAAAGATGTAGATGTTTTTCAGCTTAGGTTATGTTTTTCATAACTGCAACCACTTTTATGAGCTGAAGAGATACACATACAAACCCCACATTTCTGTGAGAGAACTTAGTCCAAAGTGAGAATTTATCACACTGTTGTTTTTTTTTTTTTTTGTATGTGTGGCATTTTCCATAATAAATATTTGAGGTTTAAATTGGAAAAGAAGATGAAGAAGAAGAAAAAGTAGAAGAGAACTTGTAGTAAAGAAAGGAAGCAATAAAGGCCACATATGCAAGCCAATGAATGAATGAATGAAAAATAAATAAATAAATAAATAAATAAATAAATAAATAAATAAATAAATAAAATACCTTTCAGAAGTGAAACACCCACGTGGGAGGAATATTTAAAGGAAAATTTGCAGGTTGCCTAACTAAAAAGAAAGCCATGGACCTTGATTACTGAATTCAGAGTACATGTTTGTTTTAAGTACAACTAGAAAGAGAAAGTGTTAAGAAGTTTCTGTGGCACCAAAATCCAAAAGATGTGGCATATTTCTTTATCAACAAACCCAAAAAATGAATTGGATTTAATATAATGAGCACTCTGCTCTGGTCCCTTAAAAGGGCTTTCTCTCTCTCTCTCTCTCTCTCTCTCTCTCTCTCTTTCTCTCTCTTCCTCAAGAAATTGTACTAAAATGTGCTGATAGTTTTAAAAACCCCATGGTAGGAACTAAAGAAACAGCTAAGAGGTTAAAGCACTTGTTGTTCTTCCAGACTCTGATTGTGAATATATGTCATTACATGTATAATGTGTGTTTGGCAGCTGTTGGTGCTGCTGTTCTTATACAGTTGTTTGCATTTGACAATTACTCCTGTATAAAAGTGAAAGTTATTTTGTGTGTTGACATGTTTTCCTACAGCATTGCAATATCATTCATCATTTTAGAGCTGTTTTAATAGACTCTTTTCAATAGAAATTTATATGTAGATATATCCATGTAGTCCTTTATCTCCATGAGGCTTGACTGTTATTTGTTATTCTTGCGCTATTGTGCTGGATAGGACTTTAGAGTCACACTAGAACAGTGAGCAGACACCTTGACCTTGTTCTGTGTTACTGGAGAAAACATTCATGCTGATTGTAGTGGGATTTTTCTGTTGGTGTATCATAGACACATGTCTTAATTAGGATTTCTATCACTGGGAGAAAACACTATGACCCAAGCAATTTGGGGACAAAAGGGTTTATTTGATGTTTACTTCCATAGTCCTGTTTATGGCTGGAGGAAGTCAGGGCAGGAACTCAAACAGGGCAGGAAGCTGGAGGCAGGACCTGATATAGGCTATGGAGGGGTGCTGCTTACTGACTTGCTCCTTATGCCTTTGTCAGCCTGCATCCCTATAGAACTCAAGACCACCAGCTCAGGGATAGCACCACCCACAATGGGCTGGGCCCTTCTACATCAGTCACTAATTAGGAAAATTTCCTAATTCACTAATTAGGAAAGCAGAAAAGGTCCTTTCCTAATTACTGAATTAGAAAAAAAAAAAGGTTGATAGGAGCTTCAGAAGAAGACCAACAGAGCCAACCAACCAGGGCCAAGAGGGGCCTGTTGAGACTGAAGCAGCCACCAAGGCCCTTGCATGGACTGGACCTAGGCCCCCTGCAAAGATGTAAATATGAGCAGGTCAGGTCTCATGTGGGTCCCATTATTAGGGGAGAAGGGGCTCTTTCTGATATGGACTCTCTTTTTAATTACTTCCCACATGGGGGAGAGACACACTCAGTTATGGTATGACTTCATGACCTGGGGTGGATGGGAAGGGTGGCTCCCCTTTGCTGAGGAATAGGGGAGGGAGATGGGGAAGACAAAGGGCTTTTGGGATTGGTAGGTGAGGAGGGATGAGGCTAAGACCAGGATGTAAAAGAAGGAAGGAAGGAAAGAAGGAAGGAAGAAAGGAAAGAAAGACAGAAAGAAAGAAATCTCAAGAAACACACACATTAAAAACACAAAGTCAGAAACCACAGGGGTTCTCTGTGTAACAGAGCCCATGCATCCTGGACTCACTTTGTAGACCAGGCTGTCCTTGAACTCACAGAGATTCCCCTGCCTCTGTCTCTGCAGTGCTGAGAATAAAGGCTTCTACCACCACACAAACAGTAGATGTTTTCTTAATTGAGGTCCCTTGGCTCAGATGACTTTAGCTTTTGTCAAGTTGACATATAACTGCTCAGCACAAAACTTTTGTTAAGTTAAGGAAGTTGCTTTAATTTCTATCAAAGGAACTTTGAATTTAAATTGCATTTTGCACGTTCTTTTGCTGATTTTACTGAAATGCTGTTTTTAATTTTCTTATTCTGTTAATATGTTGAAGTCCATGTACTTTGTTCATTAGAGTAAGTTGGTTGGTTGCTCACTTAAGAGTTAGTTGGTTGTTCAGTTAGTCAGTCAGTTGTTAGTTAGTTAGATACATAGACAGATTGAAAGAATGGAATCTAACTTAGTTCATCTCAGCCTCTTACTCAATTTTAGCCAAAACTGGTCTTGAACTCCTGACTCTCCTACCGCTACTCCCCATGTACTGGAACCACAGTCCTGTGCCACCACACCTGGCAGGTTGCTTTTATACTTTTATTGTTATTATGCTCCCCTAGGTCCTAACCAGGTCCATTCTTACAGAACTAAATCTGTAAGTAACCTTACTGTTGTCTCTTTTCATCCTGAATTTCACTCGTTCTGTTTATTGCTCTTTGACTAGCCCTTAGTTCAATAACTGGAAGACTCTGTGGCAAAATTCTGTTTCCCTTTCTTCTAGTCTTCTGGGAGCCAAAGACATCATTTATGGACCGAGAACTTTGGTGAGGGAGTTTGCATTAGGGGAGTGAAACCCAAATCTACAGTGATTCTGGGTAAAATTATCTTTTTCTATTAAAGGTTCCGGAGATTCATGTTCTCATGTTTATATTTTCAGGTAAAAAGCTCCAAAGAAAATGTCTCAGAATCTTCTCCCCCGAGTCTCCCTGCTAAGCTTTACTGCTGCTATGTAGTGATCACAGTCCTCACTGTAGCTGTGACTGCGCTTTCTGTTGCTTTGTCAGGTAAGTGAGTTATACTCCAAATTCTGTAACATTCTGTCCACATTGACATCGTCAGTAAATACTTACTGACCACTGTGAGCCAGGCACTGTGGGAAGGGCTTGAGAAAACACACTGGAAATTCCTGTTCTCTGGTAACTCAGGCTCCAGCAGGAAGCTGCAGTGAAGGAACAGCACAGGCTGTGGTGTGCACAGGAGGCCAGGCTCAGCATCTCTGGGAAGATGACATCAGCAAGCTCTAGACAGAGATGCAGGAGACACTTGTCCACCTGGGATAACTGTCCATGGCAGAGAACAAGGAGAGCAATACCCAAAGGAGGAACCTCAAGGAAGTGTGAGGACAGAGAGGAGTAATATGGCCAGGAAGATACAGTGGCTCTCCCCATTACCCATGGTTTTAATTACCATGTTCAGTTGGGTTTGTTAGCATATTAAATGGAGAGTTCCTGAAGTAATCAATTTTTAGGATTTTAGTACCACATTGTTAGATAAAGGCCTCCTGTGCTCAGGAGAGGACTCCTACAGATCAATTGGGAAAGCTACAATCAAATTCACACCTCATAGCTGAGCTCAACAGAAGATGCCAAAAAGAGACAAGACAAGCTTGTTATAATTCATTGTGTTGTCTGAATTTTAGTAAGAAAGAATGAACAGGCACCAGTGAAAAACACCTATGCTGCTTGCCCAAGAGTACTGGATTGGATTTGGAAATAGATGTTTTCATTTTTCTGAGTCCACAAGTAACTGGACTTTCAGCCAGACCTCCTGCGTTGCACGAGAGGCCCAACTTGCTCGATTTGACAACCTGGAGGAGCTGGTAATGATCAGGGATTGGGTTGTTTCTTTTTCTGTTGAGTATGTATTGCCTGGAGATAGGGAGGGTAAAGATGAAGCATGAGGAAGTTTCCCACCTCAAGCAGGTGGAGACTCGGGGAACATGTGAGTGTGTGCTTTTGTGATGGTCACACACACCTGGATGAAGCTGTGAGACACTGAAGAAACATTACCGCATGTCGTGCTCACAGTCAGTCTGAGAGGTCAGAGGTGCCATTTTACCCAGATACCTGGTGGTCATGAGCATTTTTCTCCAAGCTGGCACATGTTGTATACTGAAGGTGACAACTCTTAAGCACAGCAAGGGGTGGCTTAGCCAGGAACCATGCCAGCCACACTGGGGTGTGTCATTAAATTTGGTACTTTAATCGAAATGAGGTACTTTAGAATTACAGATGTCAACTGGGTCCACTGAGAGCTGGAGGCTGTGACACCTCCGAACTCTATGACCCTCAGTTACACCCTCCTGACATTGCTAGAGGAAGGTGTGGAGTGGAGAGCCTCAAGGATTATCTGAAACAGAGAGACACAAGTATTTGCTTTCTGTGTTTCATGACAGAATTTCCCAAGTAGATACAAGGGGACTTTTGACTACTGGATTGGTCTGCACAGAGAGTTGCCACAGCTCACTTGGAGATGGACAGACAACACTGAGTATAACAGCACGTATGTTTGCAGATGTTTTTCCCTCTACCGTGTTTATGTACTGTGATCACGTGTGAGTTGTGGCTCTGAGAGATGAATGGCTCCTTAACGTGAGGCCAGCTGTACTGGAGAGGAAGAATAAAAATCTCTTGGGTTGGAGGTGTGCCTGGGAGGGAGGGTGTGTGCTACATGCAGGAGTCAATCCCCAGCAAACTCCACATCCCATAAACTTAAATCCTTTGGAGGTTCTCCCATGTATTATTGGCCATCATTTCCAAAACCTTTACTTAGTGTGATTTTACTCAAATGATGATCGCACCTGAGGGAGGTATTGTCTGCTCCTTTACCAACTTAAAACTTTTTGTTGATGATAAATGCCCTGTGTGGGATGTAGGCAGAACCTCAGATGGGCAGGATGGGCTCTGAAACCCTCAAAAGCCACTGCAGAACTGCTAGCCAAGACTCATCAGTCCTTGGACAGCCATACCTGTTCACAAAAGCAGAGACTCCAAGGGCACTGAAAAACTGCCCCTAAAGTTTTGTCCTTAGTGGGCACCCAAGATAGTTCTTGGATTTGAACACAGCTGTTTTACTGGAATGGTAAATCACAGACCCATTCATGTCCATCATTAAAATCCTTTCAGTAATTTAACAAACCGGCTTTCTCCTTTATAAAATGCTTCAAAACAGAACTGAAAATCTCACTCCATGAGACTACCGATGCCTGCAGTTCATTTGAACATGTCAGCAAGCACCAGTCAACTGCGTTGTACACATGTTACAGGGTTCATCATGAATGAATGACAAAGGTGTGGTGTTCATAAGAAACCCTGGAAATACAAAAGCTGCTAGCTGTAAAACTGTCACAGGACTGTCTTTCTTTGACTACATCCATGTTACAAATAAGCAGGGGAGATGGGTGAGATTTCATTGCAGGAGTGAATGCAGTTCTGGACTTACTATTTTTGGTTTCTTTTCAGGTTTCCCATCCGGGGAAAGGAAAACCATGCCTACCTGAACAGCAATGGGATCAGCAGTGCCAGGGTCTATGCAGATCGAAGAGGGATCTGTAGCAAACCCAACAGCTATACTCTCCAGTGCCAAAATTCTTTTTCTTCTTTCTAGCCTTTGCCAAGAGATGCTTTTAGCCTGTCATCTACAGTTGCTACTCTTTCCCACATCTTCCCACATTGCTATCAAAAGGACTTCGAATATTTCTTGACATCACAAATGAAAACCATCTTGAAGAATTGCACATACAGGGGATTAGAAGAACATGGATGTGTCTAACATAGATGTCGGCAATCAGACCTGAAGTGTAAAGAACAATTAATGTTAGTGAACCCCACTTTTACTTTTGTGCAGAGAAGTCCTTCTTTTGAGTCTATGAGACCACAGAAATGAGTTCCCAAAAGTGTGTGTGGATGTTATATGGTGACACACAACTGTAAGGCCAGCTACTTAAAGGTTGAAACAGGAGAGTCACAGGTTCACAAGTGGGAGGGAAGCGAAGTATGGGAATGCTTTAATAATGACAGGGAAGATAAGAATCTGTACTCTGTCATAATTTGGGGAAACACATTATACGTTCTTTTCAAAATTTATACTAACACACAGAAGAATTTAAAAAGTATTTAAAACTAAAATTTACTTCATTCTCTTTAAAACATTAGGGACAATGTTAAACTGTTTCTCCAGTTTTTAATGTTCTTATTTCCAGTTTTCCAGTTATGAGTTTAATAATATAATTATTCTGTTCTTAGAATATGCTATTTTATAAACAAATGCAATTTTAATAGAACCTCTTATTTATTTATAGACCACAGTTTATATTCATTACTTTTTATATTCCTTTTTTATTAAATTTTTTTTTATGTTTGAACAAATGTCCTTTATGTGTACTTGAGCCTCTTTTGGATATATGCCTAGGAGTGGTATGGCTGGATCTTGAGGAAGCGCTATTCCTAGTTGTCTGAGAAAGCGCCAGATTGATTTCCAGAGTGGTTGTACAAGTTTACATTCCCACCAGCAGTGGAGGAGGGTTCCCCTTTCTCCACAACCTGTCCAGCATGTGTTGTCATTTGAGTTTTTGATCTTAGCTGTTCTGATGGGTGTAAGGTGAAATCTCAGGGTCTCTGCCATTTGATATTGCTCTATCAAGAATTCTGTTTAGCTCTGTTCCCCATTTTTTAATTGGATTACTTGGTTTGTTGCTTTTCAGCTTCTTTAGTTCTTTATATATATATATACTGGATATTAGCCCTCTGTCAGATAAAGGGTTGGTGAAGATTCTTTCCCAATCTGTAGGCATTCATTTTGTTTTGATGATGGTGTCCTTTGCTTCACAGAAGCTTCTGTTCAACCATGTTTGTAGCAGCTATATTTGTACTAGCCAGAAGCTGGAAGCAACCCAGATGCCCCTCAACTGAAGAATGGATATAGAAATTGTGGTATATCTACACAATGGAATATTACTCAGCAATGAAAAATAAGGAAATCATGAAATTTGCAGGTAAATGGTGGAAACTGGAAAGGATCATCCTGAGTGAGCTGTCCCAGAAGCAGAAAGACACACATGGTATATACTCACTCATAGAGACATATAATATAGGATAAATCTACTAAAATCTGTACATCTAAAGAAACTAATCAAGAGAGAGGACCGTGACTAAAATGTTCAATCCCCATTCAGAAAGGCAAAGAGGATTGACATTTGAAGAAGAATAAAACAGGAAATAAGTTTGGAACCTGCCACAGAGGGCCTCTGAAAGGCTCTGCCCTGCAGACTATCAAAGCAGATGCTGAGACTTATGGCCAACTGTTGGGCAGAGTGCATGGAATCATATGAAAGAAGTGGGAAATAGTAAGATCTGGAGAGGACAGGAACTCCACAAGGAGAGCAACAGAACCAGAAAATCTGAACACAGGGGTCTTTCCAGAGACTCATACTCCAACCAAGTACCATGCATGGAGATAACCTAGAAGCCCTGCACAGATGTAGCCCATGGCAATTCAGCTTCCAAGTGGGTTCCATAGTAATGGGAAGAGGGACTGCCTCTGACATAATCTGATTGGCCTGCTCTTTGATCACCTTCCCCTGCGGGGAGAGCAGCCTTACCAGGCCACAGAAGATGACAATGCAGCCACTCCTGAGGAGATCTGATAGGCTAAGATCAGAAGGAAGGAGAGAGGGACCTCCCCTATCAGTGGACTTGGGGAAGGGCATGCGTGAAGAAGGGGGAGGTAAGGTGGGATTAGGAGGGGAGGAGGGAGGGGCTTATGGGGGGATACAAAGTGAATAAAGTATAAAATTTTATTTTATATTAATTACAGTTTATTCACTTTGTGTCCCAGCTACAGCCCTCTCACTCCTCCTCTTTCAAACTCACCCTCTTTCTCTCATCTGCTCCCATGCTCCTCCCCAAGTCCACTGATAGAGGAGGTCCTCCCACATTTTCCTCTGACTCTAGCCTATCACATCTCATCAGGACTGGCTGAATTGTTTTCCTCCGTGGCCTGATAAGGCTATTGACCTATCAAGGGGAGGTGATCAAAGAGCAGGCCACTGAGTTCATGTCAGAGACAGTCCATGTTCCCATTACAGGAACTGTGCTACATCTCTGCAGAGGTTCTAGGTTATCTCCATGCATAGTCCTTGGTTGGAGTATCAGTCCCAGAAAAGATTTTTTGCCCAGATTTTTTGTTCTGTTGCTCTCCTTGTGGAGCTCCTGTCCCCTCCAGGTCTTTCTTCTCCCCGTTCTTTCGTAAGATTCCCTGCACTCTGCCCAAAGTGTGGCTATGAGTCTCAGCATCTGCTTTGTAGAGTCTTTCAAAGGCCCTCTGTGGTAGGCTCCTGTCCTGTTTCCTGTTTTCTCCCTCTTCTGATGTTCATCACATTTGTCTTTCTGAGTGAGGATTGTTCATCTTACCCAGGGTCCTCCTTCTTGCGTAGCTTCTTTAGATGAACAGATTTTAGTATGATTATACTATATTATATGTCTAATATCCACGTATAAGTGAGTATAACCATGTGTGTCTTTCTGCTCCTGGGATACCTCAGTCAGGATAATCTTTTCTAGTTCCCACCACTTGCCTGCAAATTTCATGATTTCCTTGTTTAATTGTGGAGTATTATTCTATTTTGTAAAAATACCACAATTTTTGTATGCATTCCTTAGCTGAGGGACATCTGGGTTTTTCTCCAGGTTCTGGCTATTACAAATGAAGTTGCTATGAACATCGTTGAGCAAATGTCCTGTGTACTTGAGCATATTTTAGAAATATGCCTAGGAGTGCTATAGCTGGAAATATTAAAGCTGCTAGGTGCAAAGCTGGCACAGGACTGTCTTTCTTTGACTACATTCATGTTACAAATAAGCAGTGGAGATGGGCGAGATTTCATTGCAGGAGTGAATGCAGTTCTGGGCTCTGCAGACTTACTGCTTTTGGCTTCTTTTCAGGTTTCCCTTCCAGGGCGTGGAAAACCAGGCCTACCTGAACAGCAATGGGGTCAGCAGTGCCAGCGTCTATGCAGATTGAAGATATATCTGTAGCAAACCCAAAAGCTATACCCTCTTTTGCCAATATTCTTGAGCCTATTTTTGAAATATGTCTAGGAGTGCTATAGCTGGATGTTGAGGTAGCAGTATTTCTAATTGTCTGAGAAAGTGCCGGATTGATTTCCAAAGTGGTTGTAAAAGTTTACATTCCCATCTGCAATAGAGGAGGGCTCCTCTTTCTCCACATCCTCTCCAGCATGTATTGTCCCTTGAGCTTTTTATCTTAGCCATTAGGCTAATATCCAGAGTACATAAAAAACTCAAGAAGTTAAACAGCAACAAGTCAAGCAATCCAACAAAAAAATGGGGTACAGACCTAAACAGAGATGTGTCAACAGAGGAATATCGAATGGCAGAGAAACATTTAAATAAATGCTCAACATCCTTAGTCATCAGGGAAATGCCTATCAAAACAACCTGAGATTTCACCTTACACCCATCAGAATGGTTAATTTCACCACTTTATTGGATTCATTTCACATCAAATGAGTTAAACTCCTTAAGCATTCAATACTTAGTTTTGCACTAATGTGCATATTATTGTGTCATAAAAACAAACCATTTAAAATCTTTATAGAGTTAACTACACTGTACTGATGAGTCCCAAAAAGGACAAAATAACAGGCTACAAAACATCTCCTGATCTTTTCATCTCTTTTTCTCCATTTTGTTTTATAACAGCTTGATTTGCCAAGGGGAGAGGGGATGATATCCATGGTAGGCCTCTTGGTCTATGAGGAAAAAAGGATGAGTAGGGGGAAGGGGAAAGGAGGAGAGGGGAGGGGAGAGAAAGTTGGGAGGGGAAAAGGAGATGGGGGATGGAAGTGGGAGAGAGAGGCTTGGAGGAGAGGAGGGAGGGGAAGCTGTGGTTGGCATATAAAGTAAAGAAACGAAACAAAAAAGACTACGTTTATATCTACTTGATGTGTGTTGTTTGTATAAATGTGTGTGTGTGTGTGTGTGTGTGTGTGTGTGTGTGTGTGTCCGCGCGTGCCTGTATGGAACTGGAGTTAAAGACTGATGTGAGTGGCCATGTGGGTGCTGGAAATGGAACCCAGGTCTTTTGCAAGAACAAATACTCCTAACTATTGAGCCATCTCTCTAGTCTTTTCTTCTTCCTCTGTTTTCTTTTATTGATATAGTTGAGCAAGCCTTGGAAAAACAGCATTTGCCTGCAAATTCCTCATTTTAGGAACATTCAGGCCATTTCTAGATTATGGCTATTACAAATAAAGCTGCTATGAACAAAGTTGAGCAAACGTTCTTGTTGAATGGTGTGGCATCTTTTGGGTATATGCCCTGGAGTGGTGTAACTGGATCTTGAGGTAGCGATATTTCTAATTTTTTGAGAAAGTGCCAGATTGTTTTCCAAAGTGGTTGTACAAGTTTGTATTCCTACTGACAATGGAGGAGGGTTCCTCTTTCTCCACATCCTCTCCAGCATGTGTTGTCACTTGAGTTTTTGATCTTAACCATTCTGATGGGTATAAGGTGAAATCTCAGGGTCGTTTTGATTTGCATTTCCCTGATGACTAAGGATGTTGAGCATTTCTTTAAGTGTTTCTCTGCCATTTGAGATTCCTCTGTTAAGAATTCTCTGCTTAACTCTGTACTCCCTTTTTTAATTGGATTATTTGGATTGTTGGTGTCCAGTTTCTTGAGTTCTTTATATATTGTGGACAGTAACTCTCTATGGGATGTAGGGACAGTTCAATGCAGAGATAGTGATGATGGTGAAGAAATCGAGATGAGATTCACAATCAGGAGTCAGAAAACAGGATTTCAGATATGTTTCATCTTCTTTCGGCAGATCCAATGGTTGTCTGAAGAACAGTAGTCAGAAAACACTTGTGTGTGTGAGATGAGGGCATAGCTATTTTCTTCATCCTTTCCTATGATTCACAATTGGAAGAGCAAAGATCAGCTGCTGTTTGTGCTTAGGTAGACTGAAATGCTGGTCAAAGGTCAGGATGGGGGAAGGAAGTCAGCAATGGCAGGGAACATCTGCTGAAGCTTCTACTCAACTTAAGGTAAGCAAGTCATTACTAAAACAGATTTTAATATTTAAGGACCATCTTGCTCTTCAATCCTTAGTCTCTTTTTCTCTCTGCCTTCCTGTAGTGATTTTATGTGCTTATGATCTGGCA
>NW_026590437.1:0-9390 GCF_907164565.1 Psammomys obesus
GCCACATTGATGTGGGTGGCTTGGGCTTTGTACTTCAGAGTTTTGCTACAGATTTCTTTCCTCTCCTTAAGCTTATTTGGATGTATTTTAAATGATTATAAATGGATTATTTTCTTACTTCACCCACTTTAAGTTTTCTATTGCTATGTAGAAAAGCTACTGGTTTTGCATGTTGACTTTTATATAGAGTCACTTTGCTGAAAGTGTATCATTTCTAAAAGTTTTCTGGTAGTTGTCTTAGAGATTTACTGTATACAATCATATAACCTCCAAATGGCAAGGGTTTCTTCCTTTATCTTTTGCTCCTTTTATGTTTCCCTTGGTTTATTGTTCAAGCTAAGATATTAGACACTGTATTGATAATGAGTGGAAAGAGGAGCTACCTTTGGCCTCATTTTAAAGAAAATGCTCAAATATTTGTGTTTTCCTTTTCATCTGCATTCCACTGCCTCCCAAGTGCTGAGATTAAAGGTTTGCACCCTCATGCTTATTCCCAGTTGTTTGTTTTCTTTTGTTTGAGGTTTTTTTTTTAACCTCTGACATGGTTGGACTTTTCTCCAGTACATTGCTGATTTTTTTTTCTTCCACTCTTTCTACCCTTTTCATACATATTGATTTGTTACAATGCAATCTTAGCAAAGTATTTCCTACCATCTAAGAAAGTGGAATATTTGTGGGACCACACAGTAAAAGTTAATAACACAACTTGGTATCACTTAAAGACTGAAGACTGCCAACTAGCTATGTACTTAGCATGTTTATTTATTTTATTTACATTCTTAAAAAAGAGATTAATATAATAATCAACTTTACCTGACTTAATTTTTCCCATGTAATCAACTTTTGCCACATAATATACCTTTACCTATGTACTCATCCATGCATCTGAACTAGATAATGTAGGTATATCATTTGCTGAAAACAGGAATTCTGGAAGGTGAAAAAAATAAATATTTGAAAGGAACATTAATATTTATAGATATTTCTTGATAAATACTGATGTTTGTTATCTGAGGCTGGTGGAATCAGTTGGAGACATTAACCCAATCCCATGTGAAACTATGTTAAATATTTTGTAATGTATCAAATCCCTTACCCATGACATGTTTTCTGTGCTGTTCAATAAAAAGAGTGTATCCCTCTGATAAGGACAGAAGAGATAGAAGATGACATACAC
Organism: Psammomys obesus; assembly: GCF_907164565.1. Classification (NCBI taxonomy): domain Eukaryota; kingdom Metazoa; phylum Chordata; class Mammalia; order Rodentia; family Muridae; genus Psammomys; species Psammomys obesus. The sequence continues at coordinate 1,178 of NW_026590437.1, forward strand.
AGAGATACACTCCAGATATATACACAGTGTCACCACAGGCACACATAGCCAGAATAGATGAAACACAGGGACAGACTCAGCTTCAGAGAGGCTCCATTCAGACTCAAACAACAGCAGCAGGTAAACGACAAAGGGAGCATGGAGTAGAGAACTCAAAGCTGAACTCACTGTTGGTTAAATGACTCCAAGCAGAACTGCTTTTATTTCTTCCCTTCACATGAAACTGATGCATTATTGGTAACTCAGATTAATATCTACTAAGTCTAATCCACAGTCATTATTCCATCCATCTGCAGATTGTTTTTCTCCATATTGCTACCGTTGTGCTCCATGCCTCAGAGTGAATTCACCTGTTCTTTGTCTCCTCCTTCACAAAGTGATCCTTATTACCAGAACAGCTTCAGTCTTTCTCTGGCATTTTACCAATTACAGTATCTGCACGTTCAGTAGTTAAGAAGTTGTTATTCTTAGAAGGGTCATGATGCCCTGATGTTCCTGTTTTTTGTGCAAAGTTGTTTTTGTAAGAATCATGATGTCTTGTTTTTCTTGCTTCTTGCATTTGTGTGGTGCAAGATTTGTTTTTATTTTGTGTATGTTTTGTTGCCAGTTCCAGTGGGAGAAAACAAAGTGTTGTATCACCAACCACATCAAGCCAAATGAGTTGCAGAAGCACATTTAAAGTTACCCATGGCCCATTACTTCATCAGCAGTGACTCCTAAAATGGGATTGCAAGATTGTTGCATAATATACTCTATAATTAAAATTTATATAGGATAAATGAAGAGATATTAAGTGATCAGGTGAAGAAAATGAAACAGGGGAAAGAGGATAGGCAATGTTAAAAATAAGTCAGAGTAGAGCAGAAAATGTGGAGAAAAATTTTATCAAAGGGAAGAAGTGCAGAAAATTGGGATATAAAAAAATAAGTAAAAAGTAAATTACTGTAACAAGTTTAAAACAAGATGAAATAAATATAAAAGGCAGAATTAAAAGTTAACAACAAGCAATAACAAAAAGTGAAAATATTTGGTAAAGGTAGAAAAGCAAAAACAAAACTAATGAGAAGTCATATTATTCCTAAAAGAAAAGCATGTTTATCTGAAATCAAAGCTAGATGATTATAAAACAATAAAAAGAAGAAGCATAATTTTAATACCCAATAGAGAAAAAAATACCTTTCTAAATGCATGTTTCAAAAAAAAAAAAGAAAATGTGAGCAGAAAGTAAAAAAAAAAAAAAAAAAAAAAAACAAAAAAACAATGGAGGTTGGAGCAGAGGTTCTCAGATACTGGAAATTGCCATTTATGTACATGGTGATGAGCAGTTTAATTAATAAAATCCTGTCTGTCCTTGGATTTACACTGTTGCTATGATGGTATTCAGTGAGTGACCAGTGTCCGTCAGAGATGTCATCACTGTTGCAGTTCCCATTCTTTGTGTATCAGGGACTGCTGAAGATCACGCTTAGCTCATCATCTTTGTCCTGAGCTCTTATATCACACTGCTGAAAATCCTCAGATTAAAAGCCTTGGGATAGATAATATTTCAGCTGCATGATCTTTTCAACTTGTGTTAGAAGTGTGAGAAGCAACCACAGCATGGAAACTAGCAAAACAAAGGATATAGTTTCATAATTTCAAGACTTGCTGAGTTTTAATCATTCTCCTGAAGTGATGTACTGTGGATTTTATGTTCAACACTAGCTTCAAAGTTTGGGGTATTATAAATGTGAACAATTGTAGGTAGATAAACAATTTGAGTCAATGTTCACCTCAGGTACCAAACTATCAAACTCCGTGTTATTCTCACTTACTGAGATAAGTTCCCAGCCACTGAGGCTGAACCTATCTGCTTATACTCTTTCCAGCCTGCAATGAGCTTCTTGGTACAAGGATCTTTTAGCTTGCCAGCTATGGAGTTCTGAGTCTTCCCAACTGCCTGTCAGATCACTCTGTAGCCAAACTAAAGTGCCTTGGCAATGCACTTTATTTCATGATCTCAAGCCTCCAGCTTAGCTCAGCTTTTAGTGACTTAACTTCTTTCAACACAGCAGATGACCACTGCCTTCTGAGTCAAAGAATAGAGGAAAATGGAGTGTCTCTCAACTGCTGACCAGACTGTCTGGAGGAACACTGTCTCACCTAAACCCTCAACTGCATTGAGGTTTCTGAGTGCTAGAGATTATTCCTGAGGAGAACAGTGCCCATTTTCAGTCAGATTCAGTTTTGAAGGTTCTTTTACTCCCCCACCCCCAAATTGGAACCTGTTTAACAGAGAATATATGGATTTTCTTTGTTTTTCTTTTGTGGGCTTTTTTTTTTAAAGTGGCATTGTTTCCCTTAGACCAGATGTATATTAAACTCACTATGTAACTGAGGCAACCTTTGTCTCATGGCCTCTCCTTCTACCTCTCAGTACAGGGATTACAAACTTGCGCCACTCTGTGCTTTTCACACAGTGCTGAGGAATGAACCCTGAGCATGTTGCATACTAGGCCAGCTGAACACCAACCAAGACACACACCAAGCTCCCTTCATAAATTTTCAATACCCTTGGTCAAGTTTTGAAATATGGTTTGCTTTTTCTAATTCTGACACTCTCCTTCACCAGCTCACACAGAAACAGGCCTCAGCACGCAACCATATACAGAATACACTATGGTTTTTTTTTTAAAGAGTTATACATCCAAATTTCACTTACAGCTTTGAAAATATAATCAAAATAACTTGTTTAAAAGAATTTATTGGACTTGGTATACGGAAGTCCAAAACAGCAGTCCTTAGTACCCTCACTTCTCTGCAGAAATGTGTCCTTTGTTTTGTTAGTGTGGAACTGCATGTTTGACTGATTTTGACTTAGGATTTTGACGGTGGGAAATAAGACCTTAGGAGACAGATAGGTCAGTGTTGACTCAAAACACTGGTGTGTTAATCTCCTGGATATTTAGTCATTCACAGAAAATGTGCAAATGACACATTCTCCTTCTCACTACTGCCCTAGAACCACAGCAGCATGTTCACAGTAATAAATAACCTCCTTCAACACTGTGACTCATTGTTGAGTAGTACCACAGTGCTGTAACTCACTCTTATTGAGTAAGACTGGAATGTTTCCCAATAGTAAAGTTCATGTGAGAAAAAAATGTGAACTATGTTATACACTAGTGTTTAAAAAAAAGAGTTTATTAACTTGTAATAAAATAGATACAGGAGAAGAGAGAAAATCGGAATCATAAAGACACTCATCAAAACTTCGTATCTAAATTGCCTTATAAATATCAATGTCTTTGATCCACTTGGAATTCATATTTGTGCAGGTGGCCATTAAAGAAGCTTCTTTCTATAGCATAGTATAGACCTTCACAACTGGCCTCAATGTAAAGACTGATTGATTGCGGGAGACCAGCCCCAATAGATACATCTTCAGAATATCTTCTGCATGTTAGGCTCAGGGAATTCTTTGAGGAGGGGAAAACGTCTAACAGCCAAAATACCAGGAAGTCTGTCTCCTGACTGCCTCTATTAGAATGGGCTGCACAAACAAGACTCTATGGATTCCACTACTGCGAACTGAATAGACTTGATAACATGGAAGGGGGAAATCTCATAGAAGCCCTCTCTAGATAAAGAACTGCACACAACTAACAACTGCCAAGAAAGGAAGAAGAATGTACCTCTCCCTTGGATCAGCCCCTGTAGAGGGATACCTTATATGGATGGAGCAGCTATCAATAAAAATCTGATTGGCCAACTAGCTGGCCAGAAGGACATGAAGTGGAAGGAGGGACTTCCTGATAGAGAGTTAAAAAAATAACAACAACAACAAAAAAACACCTCTGAGAAGGGGAAAGAGAAAAGCTCCTTTGCCAAGAGACAGTGAGAAATGCGGACATGTTCAGGGACCTGGGAGGTGAGCTGGCCATGTGGCTAGGTGAAGCAAAGTGGATAGGTTAACTTAGGTAAGATAGTTGAGTGTCTGCCCAGCTAAGACCTAAGCTTTGAAAATTTTAAAAGGTCTTGGTGTCTTTATTTTCATGGTTTAAAAGTCACCCTGGGGCTTAGTTGTTTTTTTTTTTTTTTTTTTTCCTTCATTGGGAGATATAAGCTGCCAGTCTACATTTGGTATCCTCCATGGGGCACATTATCCATACCCTTAACGTTGGTACTCAGGTATTAAAAGACTAGCTAAACCCACATGGTTTTCTAGGGTAGACTGATCCGGTCTAAGCTCACTGCAGTGGCTGTGCTAGCTACTCCACTCTCCTGCCCACCATGTGAAAGTTTTCATTCTGAGTCATTTACAAAAAGTTTCACAACAGGTAAAATTTATGTTTTTCTTTACTAAGAAAATTAAAGGCCTGCATATAAAATACTATGACTGGATATAAATACATTGAAATAATTAATTTTAAGGAAATAAGGCTAATAAGATGGGAGAGATGACACAGACTTCTTGGAGATTATCTGATGTCCTCTTCAGTTCTGAGAGAGAAATGAAAAAAAAAACAATTAGAATTATGATTATGGCTAAATCCATAATCCTCATTTTAATTTTAATAATTAGATTAAACCTTATGTCTTCTAAAGGCAAAGGGATTAGAAAAAAATACTGGAACAGCACAAAGAACAACTAGAACAATATAAAGAAAAAAATAGAAGTTGGAAGGAAAACATAAAACAAAAGACTGATAGGAAATCTATCTCTTAAGGCACAGACCCTTAAGAGAAGAGGTTAAAAATATTAAGGAAAGAAAATTCTCAGGCAAAGACAAAAGATAAAAATAAAGAAAGCTGAGGACTGGAGAGATGGCACAGAAGCTGCTCTTCCAGAGGTCCTGAGTTCAATTCCCAGCAACCATATGGTGGCTCATAACCATCTATAATGAAAGCTGATACCCTCTTAGGTATGCAGGTGTACATGCAGACAGAACATTGAATACATGCGAAATAAATAAATAAATAAATCTTTTTATAAAATTAAAAAAAAAACACCCAAAGGCTGTTAAAAAGGAATGTTAGCTTATCCAGTTAGTATATAACAGAGAGCAACAGATGATAATCATCCATAGGATTATCAAGAGATTGAATGGCAACCTGTGGAAATGTTAGATTTGAGAAAATATAAAAAAATGTCACCAATTTTCGAATGCATTCAATGTTTGTAAAACAAATGCTGACTTCTTGGTCAATTAAAAGTAGAGTACTACCAAAGACAGGGAGGGTATTTTATCTTGTACAGTATTTTGTTTCTATTTCTGAGTCAAAGCCTTTATGTTGCTGTGTGTCAGATATTTAATCAATTTTTAATTGACTTAAAAATTGAAGTGAGATCGCTAGTAGTCATTTCATCTATTCAAAATACATGTTAATACAGATTGTTAACCTAGTTTCTTTATTTTAAGGCAAATAGACTAGTTTTTTTAATTTTATTGAAGAACTATAATAGAACATTGCAGTTCTTCTCTTCCCTGGAAGTCTGTTTGCCACGAGTCCACAAAAGCAGGAGGGTCAGAAGATGAGGCACAGAGCTTGGAATGCCACTGAGCATGACAGAGATCTGGCAACCACTTCAGGGAGCGAGTTCAACTTTAATTCCAGAGGACAAAGGCTAAATATCCCCTGGGGAGTGGGTGCAGTGCTCCAAGGATAGCTGTGCATACATGGCTAAAACTAGACACTTGAAGGATTCTTGATTCGAATTAAACGCATGCTCCTATCATATGAACGGGAGCACTTTCCCTAATGATCCTGTAGGTGCAGGGAGGGGAGAACTAGCAGGGAGCGGTGTCAAAGGCCGTATATCAAATGTGGTTAAGGGCATCTGAGTCTAAGGACACCCTCCAGATGAAGTCAGGCAGAGAGTAAGAGGCCCTGCCAGGGAGAGGGAGTCCTGCACCTTAGCACCAAGCTCAGAATGGCTATCCAAACTAGGGAGACTGCAACATCAAGCATCAGGGTCCACCCAACCGAATTTCCCAGGCTTTCTCTTTTTCAATAGATAGATGCAATCTGATAGATGCATGCTTCTTTTTTTGATTCAGCATTCTGTCCTGAGTTTCAGGGAAAAGAGAATGAATAATTTATTTATTTGTTTATTTGCAATTAGAGAGCATAAAAGTAAGAAGGATAGACTCAATGCCTTACCAGAAACTAAGAATATATACTTCCCAATAATATCAGCTTCATAAAAATCACTCTTTCTAGAAACAGTTTAATTTAATGCATCATTAATTACATTTTGTTTTTGCAGTTTTCTGGCCACCTGAGCTTTCTGTTTTCTGATGAATCATATGTGAGGACTTCCGGTGGAAGCCCTGCAGGTGGCAGGTGGACAGTGCTGTAGAGGGACTCTAAAATGACAATGACTGGACTTTGTCACTTCTACTCAGTAGCAATTCATCCTGGAATTACTCCAAGGCTCAGGGGAGATAAATGAAAAAGTAAAAACTTTAAAAAGACAGAAAAAAATCATGTTAAAAAATGAGATGATTTCTTAAGCATTTTTCAATGTTAGTATATTAATTGAATGTTTTGATCCATTATGATCATACATTGATTTACCAAGAAGTTTATATACAAGGAAAATAGGTGGTTAGTGTCATTACACAGGCAATTCTTAAAGAATGGAGTAGGTAGTGTTTTCATCCTCTGAGGAGTTGCAGTTATCAGATGTTTCCTAATCTGTGTTTCACCAGCTTAAAGACAAAGAATTTACACCTAATGTAGTCTGAAAGATGATGTGTACATAACGAGAATATGACCAATAACCCCAGAGCTCCTGTCCAGCAGCTTGAGGAATCAAAGCTCTAAGGTTTGGAGATATCATGTTGGTATGTGTGGGTTGTCAGGGAGGTGAGAGGTGAGCCAGCCTGAGATGATCATAAGGTCTCAGAACACAATAGATTGTAGAAGATTAAGAGTTGATCATGCTCTGTGTGGGTGTTTTCCTATGTGTGTTTTGAAGATAAAAGGAAAATTTCAGAATATAGCTCACTTAGAGACCAACATCTGCCCCTGCACAGCCTACTCTGATCAAGGACACAGAAGAATTTCCAGAGATGTAGGAGTATTGAGAGTTGGTTTGTTGTCTTTGGAATCCTATATGATCTGGTATTATAGGAAAATATATTAGCCAAGCTTTTTGTTGGAGTGGGAGAGGAGGAAAGAGTTTATTTCATCATATACTATCAGGTCACAGACCATCACTGGAGGAAGTCAGGGCAGAAACTCATGGCAGGAATCTGGAGGCAGGAGATGAAGCAGAGGGCACAGAGAAACATTTATTACTTGCTTGCTCTTCATGACTTGCTCAACCACTTTCTTACTCCACATGGAGGCACCGTGCCCTGGTGTGGCACCAAAATGGGCTGGACTATGCTCTATCAATTAGCGAACCAGAAAAGTTTTTACTGAGTTGTCTACAGACAGTCTGATGAAGCATTTCTTTCTTTTCTTAATTTAATTTTCTTTATATATTTAATCATCATAATTTATTCACTGTATCCCAGCTGTAGCACCCCCCTCGTATCCTCTCAGTACCACTCACACTTCCTTTTCTCCACCTATACCCATTCCTTAGTCCCCTGATAGGGGAGAACCTCCTCCTCTTCTATGACTCTCCCTTATCAGGTCTCTACAAGTCTGGCTGCATCATCTTCCTCTGTGGCCTGGCAAGGCTACACCTCCTGGGGGAGGTGATCAAAGAGCCAACCACTGAGTTGGGATGCACACCTTTAATCTCAGTACTTGAGAAGCAGAGGCAGGCAGATAGAAAGAAAAGCACAAATCATCTGAGTCTTTTTTATATAGGTGAGAAAATTCTAAGAGGAAAGTTTATAGCTATGAGTGTTCATGTAGACTGACAAGTTATTGCCAAATGCTGGCTGCCTGGGAACACAGATTCATTTTTCCCTTAGAGATGCAGGTCCTGGGAGGCTTTCCATTTCCCAAATTTCAAATTATCCCATACCCATACAAGTGACACTAAATAGACATTGGCTATTAAAAACTATGAGAAAGAGAGGGAGACAGACAGAAATATAGGCACAGACAGACAAAGAGAAACAGAGAAAGAGAACATGAAGTTTGAAGCGAAAGGGATAAAGAGGTAAGGAAGGAATTTGAAGGGAAGGAATAGGAAAGTAGATTTGATCCAAACATATTGCCTGCATGTGTGACTATCAAATAATTATAAAAACAGACACTACAAAAAA
>NW_026590438.1:0-29592 GCF_907164565.1 Psammomys obesus
TTCTCTGCTTCCACTTCTATGCCTTGTTGATATCAGTAGAGAAAGCTTAAGTGATTTTAAAATTTGTATATTTTATCTATGAAATTACATATAAGGAAGATACTCAATGTTCATGTAAACTGGGGATGAGAGCAGTCAAAATGCTGCATTCTTGAAGGTGTGTGTGCTGTCTAGGATGCAGAATATTTTCTACCTTTCCTCACTGATCTGAAGACCAAACCTTTTCCAGGTACAGTCTTAGATACATTTCATTAACCTGGTGTTTATTTTTACAAGAATATAATGAAATTTCAATAAATTTTTCTCTGTAAATGGACTTATGTAAGTGGACACATACAAATGATTATAAGATTTAAAATTTAAGCGAATGGAGCATATATACTTCTTGGTTCATTTACTCACAACCTTAGCTGGCAATGGGATAGTATAATTCATTGTGTGTTTTCAATGCACTTTGTTAATATATGCAAAAAACCCCAAATGATCTGGAACTGAAAAGACAGCTCAGTGATTAAGCACACTTGATGTATCAATGCTAATCTTGTTGTCCATGCTAGCATTTTGTCTTCATTAAGCTTGCACAGGCCTTGTGCAGACTGTCACAAAACTGCTCCTTCATAAGTTCAGCTGCCTTGCTGTATCCAGACGACATTGTTTCCTGTAGTCATCTACTGTCTCTGGTCCCCACACTGACTTTTCTTCTGCAATGATCCCTGAATCTCTTGAGGAGAGCATGTGGTAGATATGTGCCATGAGGCCTGACTATCCCACACTCTTCTACTCTGCACGTTGGTTGACAGTGGGCGCAGGGCTAATCAGTGCAGTGAGTTTCTAACGAGGACTGAGAGCTCCATTCATCTATGTGGACATGATGCGAAGACATTAGGAGTTGGATTCATACTATAACCATTCAGAAGACTACTGTAGTCAGTTCTCCCATAGGGCATATGACACTATCAAAATTATCAACACACATCAATTGTACAAATTAGTGGGTTTGTTGTGAAATTGTAATGTATGCTTATGTGACAATTTCCTCATATTCATCTTTTCTTCATTCTCTCTTGTCCTCTCCTTTCCCCTCTATCCTGTTCCCTCTTCCCTTACTCATTTGTCCAACTTCTGCTTTCAAATCATGTTTACTTTCTTTTTCTTTACTCCTTTTTTCTTTTGTTTTTTGATTGTTCATTTGTTTGTACGGATGAGAACACATACATACTGTGTATCTCTACATGTCTGCTTTATTTTCCTTAACATCATGTCCTTAAATACTATCCACTTTCCTACAGATGGCAGTGTTTGTGAAGGGTGGAGCCAGCTGAAAGAACTGAGGTGCCTGTGAATTTGCAGTGTTCTGTGGGAGAGAAAAGGCCACCTGAGTTCTTCCCAAGCTTCAGTCTAGGAGGAATGGACAAGGTCCTGAAAGCATTGTTTTTTGTCCTAGGCCTTCACCTAGCTGGTGAGTCATGGAGGAGAAACCACATATCCCAGGATATGTGATTAATTTTGGAGGCAGGAGGGAATTGGGGCACCAGACAAAGTCATCAGTCTTGAAACCATCAGCAGATAGTACATCCTTAGGAACCTAACACCATTTGCTGTTTCCCTGCACAGAGGTGAGTGACCAGCAGAAGGAAAGACGTGACCAGCAGCAGGTGAGACAAAGTCCCCAATCTCTGACAGTCTGGGAAGGAGGGACCACAGTTCTGAACTGCACTTATGAGAACAGCGCATTTGACTATTTCCCATGGTACCAGCAATTCCCTGGTGGAAGCCCTGCACTCCTCATAGCCGTATTTTCAGTGTCCAATAAAAAGGAAGAAGAACGATTCACAGTCTTCTTCAGTAAAAGCGACAAACAGCTCTCCTTGCACACCGCAGACTCTCAGCCTGGAGACTCAGCCACCTACTTCTGTGCAGCAAGGGCACAGTGCTTCGCAGACACCTGCAGCCCAGACCCAAACCTGCAGCTGAGGCTCCAGCAAAGCCTGCAGTGGGGCTGAGAACTGAGGGAAAGTGAGAACAAGTTGACTTAGAATAACCCAGTCGTCACCACTTGGGTGTCTTCATGCATTTATCAAGAAAATTCTGCTCTTAGAGATTGAGGTTTGACATAAATTTCTTCATCAGATGCATTTCCAGCATATAGTCAAGAAGAGTCTTCATTCCTTCAGGGTCTGAAGAGAAAATTGTTTATTTTAGGCAATGGTCACATATCCACAGTATTGTGAATGAAAGGTCATTTAGAAAGGGGTTTTGTTTTCATGAAAACTATAACAACTGCAGAATAGCATCAAACATGGGCACACTCCAGTGCCAGTGAATGACATTGCTAAACATCTGGTTACAGAGGCTCCTCACTCTTGTTTTTCTCCTTCCCAGACTCCTGAAGACTGCCATAGAGTTGTGTCATCACAATAATCCTTTGCTGTGGTCAATGGCTCTCCAGGACCCAAACAGAGACTTCAGACTCACAAGTCTGTTTTGATTTTATTTGCCTGAGCTGATGCTTTGGGGATGTTGAAGTCACAGTGCTTTGGGGTGAGAATTCATGGTTTGTCTCTGAAGAGAAGCCAAGATTGATGTGATCATGTGTTATCTTCAATAAAACCAGGGTCAGAACTGTTGGAAGTTGTGTGAATACAAGCAATACATTAAGAGTCATTGCTGCCTTACCGTTCCTTCATCCTGTCGACCAATTTCATGCTCTTTCTCCTCACTCTCAAAAACAAAAACACAACACCCCAAACAATAAAAATGAAACACCTACAAACAAAAACAAAAGTTCAATTAAATTAAAAAATGCCCAAACCAAACAAAACTGATCTGGCAGGATTTAGAGAAAAGGAAATTTCTCATTAAAATGTTATATTAACAAAAGTATTAATTTAACAGGTAGTGATCGCTACCTGTTGAGAAAGGGAAAAAAAAACTCTTTTCTTTAATATAGGGACACCGAGTTTACCAACCATGACATGGCTAGGGTGATGCTGTCCTGTCCTGATTCTATTTTGTTTCTGCTTAGAATTTCTCAGTCACATCTGCCTTGGGAACACATTTGGTATTTCCTTCACCCTGACCTTGGTCCAGACATATTGACCAAAGTAAACAATATTTATACAAACTAAATATGAATTAAAATAGTTGAAGAAGGTGAAAGTTAAAGTTAAATGCCATATTGTGCCAGAAATAACTACTATGCACTGTCAAAACAAATGTTACAAAGTTACTATGACAATAAAAAACTAAAGACTGAATGCTGGTTTATTCGGAGAAAGCCACTCAGGCCTTATCACAAATTGAATTATTGAGTTTGATATTTTTATGATATTGTTTTTATTTTGGTTGAAATATAATTACATCACTTTTTACATATTACTTTACATTCCTGAAACCCCTTATGTGTTCTTTATCTCCAGCCTCTCCCAAGCTCTCCAATAATAATTTCAAATGCAAAGCCTCTTTTTCTATGATTACTGTTGTTTTACACAGATGCACACAAACACACACACAATTATGTAAATACAACCTTCTGAGTCTGTTTAGAGCTGGTTCTGTGCACATGATTTCATTGCTGACCACTTGCTATTGTATCATTCATCGGGGCTCTTCCCTGGGCATGACCATTTCTGGCTCTCAGCAGTACTTAGTTGTCTGTAGTTCCTTGTATAAGTACAGGGCCCCATGTCATTTCTGTAGTAAAAATTTTCCTTAAAACACACAAAAACATTATAGGAATATGTTTTTGTTTTAATCCCAGGTGTGCAGATATGAGGCTGCATCATAGAAGGTGACTATGATTTGCCTCATGCTCTAGCAGGGGTGTGGTTCTGCCAGCTGCAGATAGTTTCTGTGAGTGTGTCAACTTTTAAATTCCAGGAACTTTTCAGAGGATTTATAATGTTAGGGGCACAAGTGGTGGAGCTGCTGCTGTTGTGTGTTTGGTGGTTGGATGCTGTTGATGCTGTTTGTCAAGGAGTGGTATACAAAGAATCAAGAAGAAGTTAGGTATCCTGATGGAGTAGATCAAATTTGCCCAAGGAAACCTGACACTCCTAATAAGCAAGAAGAAGTCTAATGATGACATTGTTCACTTTCACCTCTATCAGTTTTTCTCTATCAAGTGTTATGGGGTTGTAAGAAATGAAGAAAATGGGGTGGTAAAGGGTAAAGGAGAGAAAAAGAAACCCACTGCGTAGCAGTCCAGATACAATTTTCCATGTCTAGTGGTATCATCATTGCCCAGTATTTGTTATGCAGACATACTTTTGTGGTGTCAAAGGTATTGCTCCACTATCATTTCTAGCAGACCTTCTTGCAACATACTTCCTGGTCTTCTTGTTTTTCTATTTTCTTGGTGCCGTGCTTTCTTCAATGGTTTTTGAGCCTTAGTTTTGGGAGTCTTGTTGTAGATGTTTTTGGGGGGGGGGGGGGTGAACCTCCCATAATCAGTTGTTTTCTGTATTTTGACCAGTTGTGATTTTCTGTGATGGTCTCCATATGCTGCCAAGAAAAGCTTTCTTAAGAGGCATGAGAAATATACTTACTTATAGGCATAAGTCAATATTTTGACTATAGTTAAGAAGTGTGGTATCTTAGTAAAGTGGCAGTAGTAGATTCTCCTCAAAGATCCATGTCACTAGGTCTGAGCAGTTAGCAGAATTCTAATACCAAGCCTTATTTCCCTCTTGTTGAGTGGGCCATAAGTCTAATAAGAGCCCTGTTGGTTACTGCCAAGTTATTAGTGCCACCATTGCATCTTTACAAGCACGTTTCAGGGCTCTTCATGGTTTTGGTTCATAAGCATCACATCAAGATAGGAGTATTGAATGCTTCCCCCCTTTGGCAACTTGCACAGCACATATAAAAGCTAGTGGTCAGTGATGGGAATTTTACCTCAAATCCATTTCCAGTCTTTCAAGTCTTGGTCCAAAGTATATAGTCACCTCAAATGAGATAAACTTTTGATCTCTGAGAGACAACCCAGGGCAACAGCAATAGTCAGCATTCTTCCAAGAGCCTCTTGGATTCCCTTGGTCAACATATTGAAAAGAGGTTTCCGATGCCTGGCACTTGGTTTCTTGTTAGATGATCCTTCTTTTGAGAGGGGTATTGCCAGCCCAAGTGGTATAACTTCATTAAAAATATATATGAAATATAATTCCAGGTGTACATGAAGCAATAAATATCCTTAAATGCTGGGAGCCAAAGCTATTTAGTGGAGACAAAGCTAGTTACTGAAGTCAAATCCAAATAGTGAGCAAAGGCCATTTAGTGGAGACAAAGCCAATTAGTGGAAAAGTTACCAACAGCTGCACTAGGACCCCAGGTCATAGGTGAAAGATTCGTGTGAGAACATCTGCTTGTTGGTCTTGGAGCATCCTTGAGATATCTTAAGGAAAGATCCTTACAGTATCTTGCAGGTGCAATGTTCAAGCCATGAAAGCACACTTGCTGTCTTCTGCACCAGTAAATTAGCCTCCCTCCCTTTCCTGCCTTCTCCCTATATAAGTTGTGTAAAAATTTCAAATAAATGAGGCCTTGATCAGACAAACTGACTTGGTCTCCATTTTTCCTGTCTCTGTCTATCCCATTCTTTTTACTCCTCCATAAGAACCCGTTGAACTCCCGCTAGACAGGACACTTAAAGGTATTTCAAACATACTCAGTGGTATTTATCTTCTCTCTGTCTTCTTCTGTATTGACCTCTCTGCCATCTTTCAAATAAGCTCACAATTATCCCCATTTTCCTCAACAACTGATCTCTTTTTAGGATTCTTTAAATACTAAGCTTCATTCTTTTTAATGTTTTATATTATTTATTTATTATGTCAGTGTGTGTGAGTGAGGTGGTTGGAAGCACACAAGTCTGTGTGAGTATTCACAAACTTGTATATATCCATAGGTAGACACATCTGTGTGCATGTAAAGGCCAAAAGCTGTTGTCCTTGCACTCAAAGCTGGAGTTTCAGGTTTTTCAGAATATGTAGCTTATTAAATGTGTCTTAGGACTTGAACTTCAGTCTTTATTATTAGCAACAAGCGCTTTGAACTGTTGAGATATCTCTCCACCAACCTTAAGCTTTATCTTCACTGGGAAGCACTGTCTATCAATTAAATCACAGGAAAGACAAAGCAGTATTTAGAATTTGACCAACTGTCCATCTCAGCACTTAAACACAGTGTACTCCAAAGACACATCTCAGAGGCTGTGTCTATGCAGCTTGTAGAGTGCCCACTCACTCTTGGAGATCTAGAGCAGGGGCACAGCTCTGACACCTTGTGCTGTCCAGGCTGCTGTGGCTCTCATTATCTCCTGCTTAGCGCTTAGCAACAGAGAGAAATCCAGGGCATGGGCTCTCAGCAATAAGCAGTGAAATTGACAGAGGAATGTGACTCTGATACCAGAAACTAGTCCCTGCTATTTTTCCCATGCTATCAACAAACATGTTGATCTGCTATTTTTCCTCATAGAATGAACTGGAGCTTTTTCGGAGACCTTGTTTGTATTTTCTCTTCTGATTGCCTTTTGGGTAATTTCCTTCATTGGGATAATGAAAGCAAATCAAGGACAAAGAGCTACATTCTAATAGGCAATATAGCCATACACAAATAAATTCAAACATAAATTCATGTGGTAACACGACTCTAATGCTTACAGGTTATATGTATCTTGAACATGTAATTTTCTCAAGACACAGAGAGACCTGGCAAGCTTATCATGAGACTGGTTTCTAAATTAAATACAGAAAGTTTAATAAGTGAGATGGAATATGACAGTAAAATGGTATAGCAAATTTTAGGACATGTCTTAAGCAGAGTTCTCTGTGTGGAGAGAACAGAACACATTTTCTGAGTACAACTTGATGGTAAACTTTTGAAAGAGTTTTTTTTTTTTCTGTTTTTAGCAGTGGGTTGTAACTCCCCACCCCACTGTGTGAGTGAGTGTGTGTGTGTGTGTGTGTGTGTGTGTGTGTGTGTGTAAACCAGTGATCATCATTGGGTATCTCTCTCTATTTCTTTCTACTTTGTTTATTTATTTATTTTTGTAGGAAGTCTTACTTAAACTGAAGCTCATCGATTGACTGATTAGTGAGACCCCAGGATCTTCCTGTCTATATTTCCCAGAGCTCAGACTGTAGGGGCAGCCACAGTCTGGATTCTTACATGGGTCCTGGAGATCCACACATAAGGAACCATGATGTATAGCAGTCAACTGACATACTGAATGTCTTCTTAGATCCTGAAGACTAATATTTTATTCCTGTTACAATTTCCCAGAACATAAGCAAACGGGGATCTTCTGGAATGCTGATGGGATGCCCTTTACTGCATGTTTTAAATCTAGCTTTGTAACTGCAGAATTTAGCACTGAGAAAATGAGGAGGACTATTTCAGATACCAGTGATTCACAGGGAAATTCAGGACTCTAAGAGGATTTTATTATTTTTAATTAAGCTTAACCAGACAATGAGACAATGGATTGAGAGAAGTAAACATAGACAATGATCGGCAGGTGCACGTCACACATGGCTCATGATGGATTAGACTTTGGTTCCCAAAATTATCTCCCTGAATAACACCCAGGCGTGCAAAGCAACTTCCCCCTCAGCAGGGATGGGTTTTCTCAAGCTTCCTTTTAAGACAAGAAAGCAAGTAGAGGCTTGTGGTGAGCTACCCTTTTCTCTCTGCGCATGTAGGTTGTAGCCTGTGATCACACAAAACCACATTTCCTGCTTGAGGCAATGTCAGAAACACAGGAGGTTCACGTGCTCACTGCCTGGCCCTCAGACACTGAACACTGAGCTGAGGCAGAGCTGACACACTCATACAGAGGGACCTGGGACACATGCCTCCCTGTAGCCTGCTCTGTGTGTTGGTGGCCTTGGCCTTCTCTGGTATGGGTGTTTCATGTATAGCTGAGAATATTATGGCCTTTTACATGGACATGAGGGGGAAAAGGGACTGGAGAACAGTGAGCAGAAATGTCTTCAGTTAAGTTTGCCTTTGGGTCTTACAAGGCCCTCTTCCAACATTGCTTTGTGTACACTATCACAGGATAAGCTGTTTACTCTTTCCTCTGGTTGTTTTGCAGGGTGCAATGTGGCCCAGAAAGTCACTCAGGTTGAGTCAACTACAAGCAGTCAGTTCGGAGAAAAAGTCACCCTGGACTGTTCATATGAGACAAGTTATTACAATTACCAACTCTTTTGGTATAAGCAGCTTGTTACTGGAGAGATGATTTTCCTTATTCGACAGATTTCTACTTCTTTTCAGAATGAGAGGAATGGCCGCTATTCTGTCACGTTGAAGAGATCAGCCAAGTCCTTCAGCCTTGTCATTTCAGCCTTACAGCTAGAAGATTCGGGGATGTATTTCTGTGCACTCTGTGAATTGACCCACAGTGTTTGAAGTGACAGCACAAGCTGAACAAAAACTGGGGCTCCTTAAACACAGCCATCACAGGAGCCCAGCTGAGAAGCACACCTGTACATGCTGAGCAAGAAGTCTCACTGTGGATGCTTCCTCTGTGGTCTGCATCAGTAGTGTGTTTCTAAGTAAAACCAGATGCTAGGCAATTCAGAAACAGTTATGATGAGTGTTTTTTTTTTAATACTTTGTCTTGAAAGTATTTAGTTAAAAATAGATCACAGAGAAGATGTGTAGCATTTTCTACAGTTGGGAATATGGCATCACAGCAATTTAAAGTGTTAGTTTCTCTTCATATTAGCAACAGCACACACCTCAGAGGAGTTATCTGGAAGAGCAAAGAACATAATTTTCTTGTGAAGTTACTATCAGAGAAGCAGAGCCATCATGAGTAAAGTGGTCAGAGACAGATCATAAGGACTTTCTACTTGAAATACTGGAGGTTCTTGGGTTATCCCCACAAATCTTTGTTTTTGTATCTTGTACTGAGCCTGAGGTACTGAGGTCAGCTAGAGCAGCAATTGGGAAGGACAGTTGCATGAGGGCAGCACATTGGTGAACTGAGACTTGTGAAAATACAGTGAGACCCAGAAGATAATTGATGTCTAGAAGGATGACCTACCACACCTCAGTCTCTCTAGTTTTGGGGAAATTCAGAAGCCATCGCATTTGCCAACACGATAGATACACAAGATGACCCAAGACAAATAGAAGCTATAGAAGTGAGAAATAGAGGGTTAATGGTAAATGGAGCTGGCACCTCATTGACATCATATGTGCTTGGAGCCTGAATCTGTAGAGCTATAATATGAATTATACAACATATAATATAAAAAATCACCTATGCTTTAAGTCTTCTAATGTTGCTTTTTCCATGTTCACCCCAAAACAGAATGACATGGGGAAAGAAATGCTGAGAAATGTGTTTCTGAATGTGTATTTAAAGATTTTTTATAACATGAGTGTAAACTGTTTTGCCAGCATGTACAGGTGTGTACTCTGTGCATGTCTGGTTTTCATGGAGGCTAGAAGAGGCATTAGATTCCCTGACACTGGAGTTATTGAAGGGAATGAGTTACTATGGAATGCCAGGAACTGAATCTGATTCTTCTGCAAATATAGCAAATAATTCTAAGTAGTGTGTCTAAGTTCCAGCCCCCATTTCAAAGAAATCTCTTTGAGTCACCAAATAGAAGTCACAGAATAACTGTCTGGGTTAACAAACAATGCCAACTATTTGTGTCTCCAGGAAGCATCTTTCATAAAGAAGAACATCTAAAACTGGTAGTCAAAGGTTAGAGATCAACATGCCAAATAAATGAAAGCTGTAAACATGACACAGCAAGTCTCATATTTAAAAGACTAGATTTTTGACCAAAGCCAGACAGAAACATGAAGAGAACAACTACATAAAAATAGAGAGTAGACCCTGGAAATGTTAGTGCATGGCACTATGGCACTCTCAGTGCAACAAAATAAACACTAAATGACATGAAATGTCACATGGACCCCTAATCAGTAAGGATCTGAGACTGCATTGCCTCACTGTGATTTTAACAAATTCTCCTACATAAAAAACCCAGCAAACGAATCTTCAAAGTTACTAAGGACTTCTGCAAGTTCACCTCTCTGATTTTGGAAGGAGAATTCCAGGCAGGCAAGGCAAGGCTTGAGAACTACTTAGAGAAATCATTAAATGCAAAAAACCAAAATCTGTTAACAAATGTAAAATTCAAATTCTTTACTCTGAGAAAAAAAAAAAGTCTGGTACTTCATTAATAGCCAGAAAAGTCAGCATGGGAAACAAATTTTAAGGAAAGGTAAATACATATCACTAACATCCTATGAACTTCTTTGCAATTGTCCTTGTTAAAGTTTCCTCAGTTGGATTGGGTGGCATCTGTCTGCTGTCTTAAGTGGTCTATGCACGTGAGACAGAGGATTGCCAGTTTGAATTCACTCAATATAACAGCTACATTCTGCCTAAAACAAAAAAACAAAAATTGTTCTACCTGGGAAGTTCACTGGCACACTAAAAAATATTTTTGCAATGAAGAAAAAGGCCAATGAACCCCATATAGAAGAAAAGAAAGGTTTTACTGAGAAAAAGATGATTGACTTATTAACATATATGAAAGACTACATATTTCACAATCCAACTCAGACATGATAACCTTGTATGAAGGCTCTTACTTTTCTCATTTTTGGTGTTCAGGATTGAGACACAGCTTTTTCTAGCTCAATAGCATCTCTCTTTAATATCAGCCAGAATGTAGCACAAAAGCAGTGCCTAATGTGTAGGGGTTTTCTTCTGCTTTGTGTTTTGTTTCTTTGTTTTTGATGAGCAGTGGTAGCTTGGAGCAGGGTGGCCAATGACTCAGTAATGATGAGATTACTGCTTGCATCTGACCTAAGGGAATGAGAAAAGGATGCCAAGCCTAAATACACATTGCCCAAGGAGCAACTGATTAAAAAAAAATCATTAACTCAGCTGTTAACAGTGCTGAGTTTCTCAGCAGTTTCTCTGCAGTTTCTCTGCAGTCCCATGCTGTGATGTATAAGGACCCAGAGGGAAAGATTTTCCCAGAAGCACACAGGGCACATTCCCCTTTAAGGGCCTGTGTCCCTTTCCTTTGCCCTGTCTGTTCATAGTGCTGTCCCATCACATCCCAGCAAGGTGATGCCCTGCACTTCCTGAGAGTCTTTATTCAAAGGCAACCACTGGGGAAGACGTGGTCTAAATCTTTCCATTTTCCTTTGAAGATCAGGCTCTAGCACACACATTTCCAAGTGAGGAAAAGGAAAGTAGTTCATTACAAAATTATTATGTCTTGAATGCTTTTATTGGCTTAAAAAAAACAGAATCCTTTCAGAATGGGGATTGAGCATTTTAGTCAGAGTCCTCTCTCTTGATTAGTTTCTTTAGATGTACATATTTTAGTAGGTTTATCCTATGTTATATGTCTATATGAGTGAGTATATACCGTGTGTGTCTTTCTGCTTCTGGGACAGCTCACTCAGCATGATCCTTTCTGGGTCCTACCATTTACCTGCAAATTTCATGATTTCCTTATTTTTCATTGCAAAGTAATACTCCATTGCGTAGATGTACCACAATTTCTGCACCCATTCTTCAGTTGAGGGGCATCTGGGATGTTTCCAGCTTCTGGCTATTACAAATAAAGCTGCTATAAACATGGTTGAGCAAATGTCCTTATTGTGTACTTGCGACATCAGAAGAAGAAGAAAACAGGAAACAACCTAGGAACCTGCCACAGAGGGCCTCTGAAAGGCTCTGCCCTATAGACTATCAAAGCAGATGCTGAGACTTATGGCCAAATGTTGGGCAGAGTGCAAGGAATCTTATGTAAGAAGTGGGAAATAGTAAGATCTGGAGATGACAGCAACTCCACAAGGAGAGCAACAGAACCAGAATATTTGAACACAGGGGTCTTCCCAGACTCATACTCCAACCAAGTAGCATGCATGGAGATAACCTAGAACCCCTGTACAGATGAAGCCCATGGCAGTTCAGTGTCTAAGTGGGCTCCATAGTAATGAAAAGAGGTACTGCCTCTGACATAATCTGATTGGCCTGCTCTTTGATCACCTTCCCCTGAGGGGGGAGCAGCCTTACTAGGCCACAGAGGAAGACAATGCAGCCACTCCTGATGTGATCTGATAGACTAAGACCAGAAGGAAGGAGAGGAGGACCTCCCCTATCAGTAGACTTGAAGAGGGGCATGCTTGAAGAAGGTGGAGGGAGGGTGGGACGTGGAGTGGAGGAGGCAGGAGCTTATGGGAGGATACAAAGTGAATAAAGTGTAATTAATAAAATGAAATTAAATTAAAAAAATACAGAATGCAAATGAACTTCTGAAAAGTTACAGGAGGGATGTGGTGGATGGAAAAGCATAAGCAGACCCCGAGGTGGAGGCTTCTAGGTCCTAGAAGACACTTGTAGAGAAGTGGTTGCAAGGGAAGGATGTGGGTGTCTAAACAGATAAACATAGGAAAGAGGAGGACCAAGAGGACCACAAAAGACTCAGCTCAGAACCAGTTTACTGAACTCTCAGCCTTCGGGCATCTCCCATTCCCAAGGGATAAAGCTTTACTCTCTCCTCCTCTGAGGCGCATCTGTCTGTCTCTGACATCCAGTCCTATGACTGTCCATCCAGGGAATATACTCTGAAAACCCTAGATGACCATCATCGTTACTGCTGCACCCCCTTCTCTGTCCTTCCTTCTGACTCCCTGATTCCCCCTTTGAGCCCTTTCTGGTTTTGTGTTACCTGTATTTTATTACTCTTAGTGTTTTCTGCTTCTTTCCCTTTTTATTTTCATTTTTTCTGCCTTTCCTTAAGATCTTTTTTTCCCCTCATTAATTGTCTTTTTATATTTCCATGGAGAATGACATTCCTCCACTTAGCTATGCATGTATAAGCATTAAAATCTGGGACCTCATGAGGGGAAACATGAAATATTTGCATTTTAACACTGAAAATATAAAAAGGAAAAGAAAATAAAATTAAAACAAAAGTTTTGACTGAATCTCTAGCTCATCTTCAGTCTCTTGAAGTACTTTGAAATTTGAACTGTGCTCTTTTCTGCCCTCTAGTGCTCATGAGTTGAATGTCTAGAAGGCTTGGTGGTAGCAGCAATTATCCTTACTGATCTGAAATTAGAACTTTGTGATGATAATCATGGCAGGGAGCATTCAGGAAGATCACTGTGGTGTTTGATCTACAGGTGTCAGATGTGACAGTGGTTCGTGCAGGAATGTCAAATATGATTCAAGGGTGTTCTGGGCTGGAGAACAGAAGACTGCCCAAGATACAAGCCTCAGCCTTGTTGATAAGGTGGAATTTTTTTTTTTCTAAGTGAAACTTGGGTCTATATTTTGTCCTTTTCAAACTGCAGAAACATCCTGAGATGTGGAAACGAGTCACTGATGGGAAGAAGCTGCTGTAGGGAACATGGCACAGTGAGCTCTGGCTATCCTCCACTCTGCCTTCCACCCTCCCAACATAACACACAGTGTTCCCATTGGCAGTAAGACATGTGACAGACCACGGATGCCTGTGAGAAGCCATGAGAGCCGTCATTAGGATGCTCTGTCAGTAGACCTCGGAAAACTCCATGAGCTTTGTTGGGTGGGAGACACTGCAACCTCAGAGTGTGCAGCTGGTCTTTATGGAGTACAGGAGAAGCAGACCCACTGTGTGACAAAAGGTACTGGGTGAATTCCATGTGTTTTCTTGTTTAGTACTTAGTGGACATGCCAAAGCTGTTGAATGTTCCCTCCTGGAACAACACTGCAACGTCCTGGGGACTAGGACTTGGCTTGAAGCTCCAGATCTACCACTTACTAGCTGTGGCAAATTGGGCAGACTGCTGTGTAATATTTGAGCTTCATTTTGCTCATAACTGCAGTTGATTATTGGAAATATCTGCTGTAAAGTTCACTAGACAAAATGATGGCTGCCAGTGCTTAGTAAACCACACCAAAAGTGTACAACATTATTTGCAGAAAGAGAAATTGTGTGTGTGTGTGTGTGTGTGTGTGTGTGAAAATGAATAACTTGCCCAGTGCCACAACAAGCCTCTCACAGCAGGTTTTCTGTGCTGCTATTTAGAGCCTGCCGTCCTGTGCTTGCCTGCGTCCCTTTAAATGATCTGTTTAGTAGAATTCTCTCAGGGGAAGAGATTGAAGTTACTAAGCAAATCTTATATTTTTTACTCAGTGGGCACAATAATGTGTTTCTTTATAACATTTCATCCAATGTATCATTGTTTGTTCTTATCAAACTCATTAACACACCTTGTTCTAATTCCACTTCTGCCAGTCTTCTCTTTCTCTAAGGATTCCCATTCTACATTCTTTCTCAACACACACACACACACACACACACACACACACACACACACACACATTTGCAGCCATGCAAGCTACTGATTCCATTTAATTTTGTCTATGGATATATGGACATGTATTCAGGACTGAGAAGGTGGGATTGGAAAATCTGTGTGGGAGCTTGTCCCTGGAGGAACCTGATCCTTCCTCTGTCTGCAGCTTTTACAACCTGAACGTCTTCATGTAGGAGCTGAAGCATGTGGTCTCTCCCTTACCCATGTTGGCATGCCAACTGATGTTTTCATGATGTTAGTTTTGCTCAAACTACCATATTTTTGAGATGCGTGATTGCATTTCCTTGTCATTTCTGGGGGAATGTATGTAGCAGCAGGGACTATAGTCCTCTGCCTCTTGAAATCTTTCTGCCACCTCCTCTGTGACCTCCTTGAGTCTTAGGTGGAGGGATTGAATTGCAGATATTTCAGTTGGATTTTGCATCGTAGAGACACTTATTCCTTGTATTTTGAACACTTGTGGATTTCTGGCCTGTGGGGGAGTGGGATGCTCATAGATTGGTCTTTGGGGCTTGTCACTACAGCAAAACAAAAAGTAGCCAAACACACAAACAGACTACCATGGCCAACATCAATATCAAAGGATCTAACAGACACCGGTCATTAATCTCCCTCAATATCAATGGACTCAATTCTCCAATAAAAAGACACAGACTAACAGAATGGATGCATAAACAAGACCCAACAATCTGTTGCATACAAGAAACACACCTAAATCACAAAGATAGACATTACCTGAGAATAAAGGGCTGGAAGATGGTTTTCCAAGCAAATGGACCCAAGAAGCAAGCAGGAGTAGCCATTCTAATATCTAATAAAGTAGGTTTTCAACCAAAATTAATCAAAAGAGATAGAGAAGGAAACTTCATACTCATCAAGGGAAAAATCCACCAGGAAGATATCACAATACTGAACATCTATGCCCCAAATACAAGGGCACCCCCATTTGTAAAAGAAACTTTAATAAAACTTAAACCCCACATAGACCCCCACCCATAAATAGTGGGAGACTTCAGCACCCCACTGTCACTATAATACATGAAACTTTTAGACATCAAAGTGTTTATCCTATCATTGCACATTTTTGTAATTTGGCATATCCAAGAGGGAGCCATTAGTTTAGCAGCATGAATCAATTTTTCTTCTCTTCAAGGGTTATATTTTATAATGTAGTAAAGAGTATTTGCTGTCATTATCTGGATCAATGTCCAGCATGCCACAATAATCCCCTGGGAGCAGTAGTGGCTCACACACCCTAATTGAACTTATGATCTGCTCAAGAGGAGGGATACCATGCCTGGTATGGAAACGCAGTCATGTACTCAGAGCCATGTGTGTGATATCTCCATATGAGTTATTTTCCAGGAAAGTCCCACAGGTCTTCACACAATATTTGATACTTTTCTTGGTCTTGGTTATGTAACATATCTAATTGATACAGTTTGAATGGTGATGTAACATACAGAAAAATCAAATCAGAATTGACCTAGAGTGTTCTCTTCTAGTTAGGGGAGATACATCATCATTGGTGTTACTCTCTGTGGATCCTGTGTGCTAAATGACCAACTTAATTATAAAGACATGTTCACTGGTGATACGATTGTTTTTTAGGGGCAAATAACTACTTTCTCATTGGATTTGAGACTTGCTCTGTGAATGTGGTACATTCCCAGCATGTCAACCTATATAAAAGCCTATAGCTATGAAAATGTAAAAATAAAAAGGAAACAGGAAAGAAAATGCTGTTTTAATAGGTGATTCCCATCACATATAGAAGTACAGCATGAGGAGCACGTTCTGAAGCAACTGCAGATGTTGCTAATGAGGAAAACCTAGAAGGGCTTGATATTCATTATCTTGAACTGTAAGAGACAAAGGTTCTGAGCCACAGGCTGTCACTTAAGGATTGCATTTGTAACTTCAAAACAACAAGAATTAAGAAAAAGATGTGCACAAAGGTGAGAAAGAACAGTTTTGTGAGGAGACTAATTCTGTCAATGGGGAAAAATTACTGAGATGAAATTAAATGATAGAAGGAGCTTCCATAGACACATGGCAGCCATGAAAGCCAGACTCATGAGTGGAAGCTTTGAACTTGAAGAAGAGGCTGTTCTGAAGACACATTTCTGAGCTGGCTGTTTGG
Organism: Psammomys obesus; assembly: GCF_907164565.1. NCBI lineage: Eukaryota > Metazoa > Chordata > Mammalia > Rodentia > Muridae > Psammomys > Psammomys obesus. The sequence continues at coordinate 16,502 of NW_026590438.1, forward strand.
GATGCTGTCTGCAGGTCCTTAAAAAAGAGCCGCAAATGATAGTCAGCTTCATGTTTCCTAACAACGGCCACCACTGGTCACAAAGCCATTTAGAGAAAAGAGCTAAGAAAAGGTCATGGCCTATATTTGACACATAGTGTGGTATAACACATGAACCCTGCATGTCAGTCACAATTGCTTCCTTTCTTGTGGTTGTCCTGTGTAGTTAATCCTCAAACATTGTTTCATTGAACTCCCAAGTAAATGGGCAGCACAAACCGATTATTTAAAAATTTCTGAAGATAAAAAGAGCAAATAGTAGTGATTACACATTCTCTGGGCCAATTTAAAGTAACTTAACTTCATATTATCTTTAAAAATTAAAAAATGTATTCATTGTATCTGATGTGCATAAGTACTTTTCTTGTGTTTGTGTTTTTATACCATGAGTGCCTGGTGCATTCAGTGGTCATGAGATTGAGTCAGTTCCCTGGAGCAGGAGTTAGAGATGATTCTGAACCACTGTGTGTGTTCTGGGATCCCTGTAAGAGCAAAAATGCTCTCCAGTGCTGAGCCATCATCCACACCCGCATAGCATCTCTACAAATTTGGACCGATAAAACTAAACTGTTAAAACATCCTTCTTGCTATTCAATTTATCATATGGTAAAGACCAAAATTGAAAATTCATCAGTGGCTCTTCTATAATACTTTCAATTCAGGTATACTCCTAAGAATGATGACAGTCAATATGTTAATGGCCACTGTTTATGTTCTTTACATTGTCAAGAGCCTCTGGAAGTCTCACATGTGCCCTACAATGGATGTAGATGGTGAGAACACATTTCTGACTCTGGGAGGATTGCAGACCCTGCTTTAATCTCTGTCCACAAGGGGGTGGAGTTTCCCAACAGGATATCACTATGCATGTGAATTATAAGATTTGCAGGTTCATCATTTGATGTCATTTCATCATTTCTTCCTGTGAAAAGTCAAGAACAGTAGCTGGGTGACCCTGAAGATGAACACTTCTCCAGTTTTAGTGACTGTGTTGCTGCTCGTGCTTGGTAAGTTAAGTGACTTCAGATTTGCACTCTTTCTTCTATGACATCAGAAAAATAATTAATCATTCATGAGCTTTGTTATTAATGTTACACAGATATCCTGTTCTTCCTCCAGGAAGGATCCATGGAGAGTCAGTGACCCAGAAACAAAGTCAAGTGACCCTCTCAGAAGACAGTGTTCTATTTATAAACTGCACATATTCAGCCACAGGGTACCCAACTCTTTTCTGGTATGTCCAATATCCTGGAGAAGGTCCACAGCTCCTCCTGAAAGTCATCACAGCTGGCGAGAAGGGAAGCAGCAGAGGGTTTGAAGCCACATATGATAAAGGAACCACCTCCTTCCACTTGCAGAAATCCTTGGTGCAAGAGTCAGACTTCGCTGTGTACTACTGTGCTCTGAGGGACACAGTGGCAGACACTGCAGGGGGAGCTGAGCACAAACCCTGAGAAGCAAAAGAAAGCCTGACTTCTGATCATCTGCCTTTTAGGTCACCCTTTTCTACACAGTCTGTGTTTTGTGTACCAAAATTTCTCTGGTTGATGAAAGTTGTACAAATGGTCACAGCAAAGAAGAAGATGTTTTCACAGCTGGATTTTCATCAGGGACATCAGTGGTTCCTCGTGGAGGGTTACATTGATTTCACAGAAAAGCTATGGATACAGCGAAGTGGTCAGTTGTCTTCATCTCCATATAGAGGTCATTCTCTTCCTATTCTTGCATGTCACCTCCAGGCCAAGTTATTCACACAGGGCAACAAATGCCGGGAAAGGTGTCATCTACATAAATTCTATCTAATACTTTGGAAGGACAGGTTATCAGAGGTCTACAGCCTTTCCATACCTTAAGATTTGTAATAAAGATACATAGGTAGAAAAGACAGGAGAAAGGAAGCCAGAGCAGGCAGGTGATCTTCTGATTTTCCATGTCCCCCATCTCTTATAAACCCAACCCCCAGTCTCATCCTCAGCCCTGTAGTAGACTCTCTGCTGTGGTCCTCATCCATTCTTATCCTCATTCCCAGAGCACTATACTCATCCTGCTGGCACTCCCTGATTACTTCCCTACCAGGATCTCCTCACCCTCCACCTCTTTTAGCCCTCTCCTATGCCTAAGTGTCAGCACCCAAATGGAAAGAAGCACATTCTCTCTCAAATCCAGTGTTCATATGTGGCAGGATCTCAGAAGCACTCCTAGCAGAAACCCCACAGCCATGACCCTCTTCTCAGACCCAAGGAGAAGAATAGAAAACAAGGAAGAGAGCACACCTCTGACAAAGGCAAGAACACACACCAGCACAGAGAATTACAATGATCTCAAACCCAGATGCCTAGATTCCAGCATGAAAACAATAACATTGAGAATGATATGTTTTCACTAAAGCCCAGAAACCCTACTTCAGTAAGTCCGAAGAAACACAAGATAGCTGATGCACAAGACAAGAATTTCAAATTAGCCTTTATGAATATGTTAGAGGTCTTGAACGAAAACATGAATACATTCATTAAAGAAATCAATGAGCAAAAAAATCTGAGCACAGGAGGGCCTACAGAGATTGATGAATCAACCAAGGGCCATGCATGGAGAGGACCTAAACCCCTGCTCATATGTAAATCATGGACAGCTCAGTCTCCACAGGGGTTCACTAGTAAGGGAAGCAGGGGTAGTCACTAGCATGAACTCAGTTGCCTGCTCTTTGGTCATCTCTCCCTGGAGAGGTTGCCTTACTAGGCCAAAGATAAAAAGGATCTAGACTGTCCTAAAGAGACCTGATTAGGCTAGGGTCAGATAGCAGGGGAGGAGGACCTCCCCTATCATTGGATTGGGGAAGGGGTATAGGAGAAGAAGAGGGAGGGAGGGTGAGATTGGGAGGGGATGAGGAGGGAGCTACAGCTGGGATACAAAGTGAACAAACTGTAACTATAAAAAAATGAAAAAAAAGAAGAAAATGCTTTCTTTATTTCATTTTATGGTTTTGGCTCCTTTGTCAAAAATCAACTGTCCTGAAAATACACTACTCAGTGTCAGAGGACCTAAGCACGAACAAACTCCTTGGCTGTGTTGATCCAACTGCCTTCTTGCCTCCACAGATCTTTACTCTGCTGGCTGTGGAGCTCTCACAGACTCCTGCAGGACAGTTGTTTCCTGCCTTGTTCTATGTGGACCCAGTTCAGCTCTGGCACAGACATTTCTCTGGTACATTTGGCTTCATGCCTGTGATAGGAATGGAGATTGGGAGAAAGTAGAAGTGTTAGGGAAGAAGAGAGATAAGGAAGAAAGGGGAAGAGTGGAGAGGAAAGGCAGAGTCAGAAAGAGGAAAGGGGAGATAAACCAGATCTACAACTTTCATGATCAATCCCTACTCAAAGGACTTTATTCAAGAAGAGAGAATAAAAAATTAGAGAAAATAACAAGTTCCCCAAGTTTTATTTATTGTTGAGTTGCTAGACACAGTTCCATCTTTTTTTGCACCAAGCACACAAGCATACTCCTGGCTCCAAATAAAATGAATAAATCCAGGCCTTTCTAGACTCTAACCTAGATAAACAGTCTGTCCAGGCCATCTGTAAAGCTTGTAGATGTATTTGAATGGGAGTGACAAGGGTTAGATTTATGCTGTGTGAAAAAGCCTCACTCAGATTTCTGTGGCTGGCATTTCTAGGTGGTTTTCCAGTGCAGGTGAATGCCTGTGTGAGATACTCATTATTACTGAGAAAGAGGACAACATATGCAGAGTGTATACACACACACACACACACACACACACATACACAATCTCACTCCCCACCCACATTCATGTGGCAAATGTTTCTTTAAAACGCCAATTGAACTCTCAAGAACTTTACTTTTAATAATTACATTAGAAGAGTTTGCAGTTTGATTTCTTTGGTCACTATCATAAGTCCACAAGATGGCAGTGTCTTCTTAGGGATCCTAAGTAGAGTTCTCAAGTGGGAGAAAGGGAGGGCAGGAAGTAGAGGGAGGGGTGGAGAAAGGGTGGAGGAAAGTCTTGGTGGTGCAGAGGTGGTGAAGAGAGTCCCTTTTCTCATTGCTCGCAAAGCTACTTTTCATGTTTCCTGAAGCAGGAGATGTGGAAACTTTTGAATGTGACCATACGAGTTTAGAGTTGAGAATCCTAATCCTAAGTGAAGAGGGAGGAGAGATGAAATCCTTGAGTGTTTCACTAGTGGTCCTGTGGCTTCAATTAAGCTGTAAGTCTGGGAATTTCTTTGGGATCCATGTGTGGTATATAAAGTTGTTGCCTGTTTCAGGCTAATGGTAGAAAACACATTTGTTTTTAATCTCTGGTTAGGGGTGGGCGGGCTATTGAAACAGCATTCTGCTGTGTTAGCATCCATATGCCTCCAGGTCTGTTTGTCTGACCTTTGTCTTTCTGCACAGGGGTGAGCAGCCAGCTGAAGGTGGAGCAGATCCCAGAATTCCTCAGTGTCCCAGAGGGAGCCATGGCTTCTCTCAACTGCACTTTCAGTGATCGTAATTCTCAGTACTTCTGGTGGTACAGACAGCTTTCTGGGCAAGGCCCCAAGGCGCTGATGTCCATCTTCTCCAATGGTGACAAGGAAGAAGGCAGATTCACAGTTCACCTCAATAAAGCCAGCCTGCATTTTGCCCTGCATATCAGAGACTCCCAGCCCAGTGACTCTGCTGTCTACCTCTGTGGAGTGAGCACACGGTGCTCCCCAGGCACCTGCAGCCTGCACACAAACATACTGGGTCACAAAATGTCAGCTCAGACCCCACAGTGGAGAAATTCTGTTTCTATTCTGTATGCAATGGGAATTAATAGCAAGAGCAGCAAGAGCTTGCTTGATTGGGAAGGTATTTTCACATTTTGAAAAGAAGTAGTCCTGACGAGAAAGGCAAACTATTGGTTCATTTGAAACATTTTCCACTTTTCTCTTCTCACATGCTGATGGTTATGTAACAATGTTGGAAACAAATATATGGCCATGACACTCACCACATGCCGTGCTATAAAGACCACCATCACCACTACAACACTCTAGCTTCCTTGATTTTAAGAGCTGTAAATAAAACCTTCCTGTTTTTTAGTTTTTAAAAACAGCCTAGAAAGTCGCAGGTTTCTGTCAGGCTCATACATATTTTCTTCTCGTTGTCTCTTCTCCCATCTTATCCTCTCTGGCAGCTCCCGGTTCCCCATTCCCACTCAGTCCTTCTTGCTCCCAGTATCCCTGCTTCCACTTCCATATCATGGGTTCTGTTACCTCCCACTCATCTGTCTTAATGCTTCAATTTCTCCTCTCATTGGCTGCTTTCTAGTTGTGTGATGTCTACACACACTCATATGCATGTGAATACATAAAAATTAGAAGCGAGGATTTGCATGTATTTGTCTCTCCAAGTCTGAATATCTCACTATAGTATTTTTCAGTTGTGTCCATTTTCATACCAATTCCATAGTTTTATATTTCTGAGCAATACTCATCTGTCTATGTGTCTGTCTATCTATTTCTGTCTATATCTATCTATCTATCTATCTATCTATCTATCTATCTATCTATTAGATAGGTATACATCTACACCAAGTTCTTATTCATTTTTTTGTTGATAACACATAGAATGTCTTCATTCCCAAAGAATTTTGAACAGAGCAGCAATAAACAGGATTGAGTTAGTATTTCTGTAATAAAATATAGAGTACTTCAAATATATAGCAAGAAATTACAGAGTTAGGCCACATAACACTACCTCTCTTAGGTTTATGAGGCCATTTTACACTTATTATCTTAGGTGTCACATCAGTCTATGCTTACAGCAATGGTGAATAAAATCCTGTTTTTCAACATCCTCATCAGCATTTGTTATCATTTGATTTCTTGAGGATAGCTGTTCTGAATGGGATGTGATGAAGTCTCAAATCAGTTTAACTTAATTTCACTGATGACTAAGGATGTTCATTTCTTCTTTATTGGCCATTTGCATTTTTTCTTTTAATAATTCTCTGTGCCCAAACCCATTTTTTGATTGATTGATTTTATTGTTTAGGGTTTGTTGTATGTGTGGTTTTTATCTTCTGTCAGATGAGTAGCTGGCAAGATTTTCTCTCATTTGTAGTTTGTCTCTTAGATTTATTAACTGTCTAATCCTCTGCCTTCTTGTATTTTAATTTCATTAATTCATTTATTTTTGAGAAGATTTTGTTGTGGAGCCTAAGCTGGCCTAAAACTCTTGATCCTTCTGTTTCACCCCAAGATATGGGATTACAGGCTTATGTCACCATAAGTACCTCCATTTATTACTATTTAAAATGCTGAAAATATCTCCTCACTTGGTATATTCACGTTGGTGCTCACTGAAGATATACCACAATTCAGTTCAGTAGCTCGGATTTTATCATTCATGGATACATGAAAATTACTCTGGGAGTGAGTAATGTACTTCCTTTATTTTAGTCTCTCAAGACACTGTTTATACAGTCTATGGGTCCAGGAAAACCTGGATAGCAGGGACTGGATATTTGGTTAGGTGTGTTCACAGACACACTTACTAAAAGGATGCAACAGAATCAGGATTTTCTATACATTCTCAGTGTTTAGAAGTGGAGACTGAACAAATATTTCCAGATCATGGAAGAATAATGTGAAACACTCCAAAGCATGTATTTACAAGACATTATATTTTACCATGATAGGTAGATAAAAACAGAGATTTAGTAAATCTTTTTCATTGTTGTTGTTGTTATTATTATTATTATTATTTTTTTTTTTTTTTACTTTATGTGCATTGGCCCTTTTCCTGCAAGGATATCTGTGTGAGGATGTCAGGTCCCTGGAATTAAGGTTACAAATAGATGTGAGCTCCATGTAGGTGCTGGAAATTGAACATAGATCACTTGGAAGAGCAGCCAGTGCACTTAACTGAATCATGTATCTCTCCAGCACCATGGGATAATCATTCTTATTTAAAATATGGCCACTAGTGAGATTCACATGCTCCACTGTATGTCTCCATAATGGACATATGGGTAACACACTAACTGGACATAGTAGGTTATAGGGGAAAAGAAAAGACATGAATCTGGAGAGGAGCTTGTTAGGGAGAAAAAAAAAATATATATATATATGATTATATTATACATTTGGAGTTTGTCTCTTTGCTCAGTTACCTGTTGCATTTACTGCTTTTCTGTGTTTATTTTCATTAATATATAAATGTTATATAATATTTATGTATGATTATATAACATACACAAGATATATTATATGTAATATATATTATAAATGTATATGTATATGTAAGTAGAGAACTGGGGGTAGATATGACATTGCATTGTGTATTTGGGTGACATTTTCAAAAATATTGAAAAGGCATTGAGGAAGAGTGAAAGATTGATACATAGTAAAAATATTTAAAACCATGCTCAGCTTTTTATTGTGTAACTTCTGGGTTTGTGACATTTTGGCAAGAATCCAGGGTAGTGTTCCAATCTGAATATGGCCTGTGTTACTAAGAGGTCCATGGTGGTTTAATGAGAATGATCCTCATGTTCTCACACACTGAAGATCTGGTGCCCAGGTGGTAGCACTGTCTGTGGGAACACACTGGGATGGGGCTTTGCTGGTGAAGCTAGTCCCTGGGGCTGGGCCTTGAGAGTTACAGCCTCACCCCACTTCCAACTAACACTCTCTCTGCTTCCAGCTCTTGGCTGAAGACATGATCTCTCAGCTTCCTGCTCCAGCTGCCATGCCTGCTGCTCACTGTCCTGTCTGTCTTCCACAAAGATGGACTCTTATCATTCTGGAACTTTAAGCCAAAATAAAGTCTTCCATAACTTTCTTTTTACCTCAGTATTTTATCACAATAAGAGAAAAGTAACTGATTTAGGGTGATTTGCTATGGGGTCTAGTATGATAACTATTTCAACAGTTTTAGGATTAAAAGAAATAACACAGTGCCATAGATTGAGTTTCTGGGAAGGAAAATATGAACTTGGAATTCTTTTGCCCATGAACAGTTGAGGAAAGCAGGATGAGATGGAGGAGGCTGGGCTTGCTGTCTTGATTCAGCCTGATCTTCCAGACCATGAACTGCACCCTAGAGATTTTAAAGGAATATTGCACACAGGTGAGGAATGATTGTTATTCAAGAATCCTGAGACTTCTGGAAAGAACAGACAAATTACTCAAAAATAAAGACATTATCTCAGTAAACCAGTTAGCTTTTAAGATAATCAAAGGATGAAGAACAAAAGGAATGGAAATAATCAGAAAGAATTAAATGGCATACCTTCACAACAATCCCAAGTGTAAACAGTCTTAGCTCATCAATTAAAAGACAGTTACTCACCCTAAAACCACATACCCAGGAGTATGCTGTCTTCAAGAAACTGACCTCACTGTCAAAGGTATACACATACAGAAAGTGAAAGGGTGAAATATATCATTCTAAGAAGTTGGCACTCAAGAGCAAGTGGAAGTACGTGTATTCATTATCTGTTTTTTTTTTTTTTTTTTTTTTAGGAAAGAAAGACAATTTTAATACTTAATAGACATCAAACCAGACTGTAATCACAGACAAGCTGCTATGAATCTCCAAATTCAGTAAAAAAGGAAAAAAAAATATCACCATTTTTTTACAGCCAACAAATACATCCTCTCTCTGTATACATGTTCTCAAGATAAGTAATAACTAGTCCTCAAGCAGGGAAGACTGACCCCATTATTTGTTACAGAGTGACTTCCTCTGAGAACTAACTCCACAAAAATGTCCCCACCCCACCCCGTGATACCCAACACAGCAGACACAAAGTTCCTAGAGCCTGGGTCAGCAATTAGACAGGCAGCCACATGGCTGAAGAAATTTGGGCTCGTCCACAGTGTGACAGGAAGACCATGATTGAAGAAGAAGAAATTCTCCAGTGCAAGCCTGGTTCAGAAACTGTCTCCAAAACAGAAAAGTCATGTGTCTGCTCTGCACTCACAATGGAGCAGCAGAGAGACCCTGCAGAGGTGTCACACACTGCTGCCTTTGCAGTGTGCTAACTAAGCTCAATTTCTTTCTATTTTGGACTAAAGAGTGAGTTCTTTGTCCAAACAGCCTGGTCCTCAGCTTATTGGTGGTCCATTCTTTTGTCTTTCCTTCTTTGGAATCTAAGATGCTCATAATCAGGCCATGAGTGCGACTTCCCGTGTTACAGTGGGTTCTCTTCCAGCAAGTCCTCCTAGAACGATGATGTTTAACTCATTCACTTGGGAATTTTTCTACACACCGCATCAAAACCTTGTCCCCTTTCTGAAATGACCCAGTGATTTTGCCTTTTAACATTGGCCTCAGCATCAGGTTTTTTTGAGTTCACAGACATCTCTTTTAAAAATCCCAACATGAGTCTCTTCCAGATCTTAGACTCCTTTCTCTAAAGAGGAACACCTCATTAGGAATGAGTGCTAGCAATCATGTCTCGTTCTTGCAGACTCACTATTAGGATGTAGACTTAAGGAATGAGGCAAGTGTGATCCGGAAAAGAAAGCTCTCTTTCAAACACCCTCAAGCCTCTTCCCACAATGGAAATGGGGACTGGTTCTCTCCTTGATTTGATCACAGCACTCGCAGGCTGACTTCTCTTCTCTCTTCCTCAGCAAATTTAGCAGGCTAAACTTTAAAGTTCTTTTACTTGCCTCTTCTTCTTTTGTTTATAGAGCTCCTTAATGCATCTTCATTGTTCAGTCATCAGCGAGACCTTTTTTATTTTTTTATTTTTATTTTTTTATCTTAAAAGCAGATTTCAAGTCACAACCAGTCAGAAGACACAAAGGTACGTGGACATAGGGAACTGTTGAGCAAAAACATAGAACATTTGTAAATATATATATACCAGTGATAGTTTGTAAAGGAAACTATACTAGACAGAAACAGACTCACCCAGATGTAATAAGGAGCATAATAGTGGGTGACATCACTCTTATTCGGGCCAATAGGTAAATAATCCACACAAAAAATTAGCCATGAAGCCTTAGAGATAAACTCCACATAGGCTAAATGGCTTAAGGGACATCTGTAGAATATTTCATTTTGAATGGCCACAAAGTACATATTATTCTTGGCACAAAGTACCTCATGTAATTTTTTTTCCAAAAGTGACAACATTTAAGCTAAAAGAAAACAAAAGAAAAAATTAAAATAGCTTCTTAAATCTTATTGCACATTAACAAAGTTAGTAGCAAAGCAAACCTCCAACCTCACAATTCAAATGTCAAGTATTACACTCATTCTCATAGGGTTTTTCAAAGCTGAAGAGTATTTCTGCTAAACAAGGGACAATTAGCACTCTAAAATATTTCATAATTTTAACGAGCATATATAAATTAAATATGTATTTTATAACTATATGTAAATACAGAAAATTATAAAATTATGATTCCAAATTATTATTTGTGATTGGATGACATGATATGATCCTGTTGTTTAAAATATTATGGACAGTTTCACATGCAGAATTGAAGCTTTTAAAAATAAGGAATTTCATAATCAGTTTGGAAAAAATTAAGAAACAAATATTTCATTCTAAATATATTTACAATTGCCTAAATCCCTTATGTAAAGTGAGATAATGTGGATTTCTTGCATTCTTGTCACTGTGTCTAGAGCTATAAAAATGTGCCTTAAAATAGTATTGGAATGTCTCAGTTACTTGTGAAGTAGATAAAGACTCTTCAGCCAAGAAATATTGAGACTGTTCTGGGAAATACAGTAGCTGTCACTCAAAAAAAAAACAAAAACAAAAACAAAAAAAAACAAGTATTTTATGTTATGAATGGAATAAAAAGTGGGCAGTACATCTATGTCATGAATAATATTCATCTGTGGCCTGTTCTTCTACGTTACACCAAAAACTCTTGTTCTCACTCTGGTTTCATGGCTACTGGCACGATTCTTATTCTTGATATATCACGATTCATTTAACTCTGGTGTCCTTTTGAGAACTTTGTGCATTTTTTTATACCATTTTTGTTCTTTAAGTTACTTAGGTTTAGGTTTTTCAGAGATAAGACTTTCCTAATTGCAGTAATGATTTTAACGTTATATGCACAGTTTTAACAAAGTCTGCAGGTCCATATGGTTAACTATAGGCCTCAGACAATGCTGGACTCAGACATCTAGACTCAGTCATGTAACTGAAACTTTGTACAGCTTGACCAGATTTCCCCACTTCCCCTCCACTCCTGCATAACAACATGCCACAGAGTGGATTATACTACAAATTCTCATTTTCCCACAGTCTGGGTAGCTGTACAGAAAAGTTCAAGCTGTCAGCAGCTCCCCTTTCTCCTTGAGACCCTTCTCTGCCTCCATATGGAAGTAGTAGCAAGTGATGCTGAGAACACAGGCTCATGACCTGGTGGTTATGCATACAGATGGATTTCTTTTAGACTTTTTTTTTTTTTTTTTTAGAAGGGAGTTTATTCTATCTGGCTCAGGCAAACCAAAAACTACTGGATTCATAGTTTTACTCCTATATTCTTCTCAAGTATCTGGGACTATAAAGATGTACCCTTGTATCCATCTCTGTGACAGATATTTATGAAAAGGCTAAAATTCAGAATTTATAAAATGGAGTCATAAGAAAAACAATAAAATATGAAAATGAGGCCATTACTAAGTTTACTTGTTAGGAAAAAAATAGTTAAATTTTGTGTGTTTCTCGTGCATTTTAAAGTATCCCATGTGTTACTGTAGTCAAACAGGTTGGATACACATGTGACTACCACCAGGGAAAGAGACAGTTAAGTTTTCTTGAAGCTTCCCTCAGAAAACACATATAGAGGGAAGGATAAAGAAATGGGCCTCATACTGGGCAAAGAAAGGTCTCACTAAGACAGAAGACAGTTTTATGTTATCATGTGTGAGGCAATGAGTTATCTAGTCACCATCCAATTTAGGTACCCTGCCAACCCTCCCATATTTATCAGACGGTCCCAACTCCCAACTTTCTCTCCTGAGACCCATACTCCAACCAAGGACCATGCATGGAGATAACCAGAACCCCTGCACAGATGTAGCCCAGGGCAGTTCAGTGTCCAAGGGGGTTCCATAGTAATGGGAACAGGGACTGCTTCTGACATGAACTGATTGGCCTGCTCTTTGATCACCTCCCCGTGAGGGGAGAGCAGCCTTACCAGGCCACAGAGGAAGACAATGCAGCCACTCCTGATGAGACCTAACAGACTAGGATCAGAAGGAAGAAAAAGAAACCCTCCCCTACCAGTGGACTTGGGGAGGGGAGTGTATGGAGAAGGGAGAGGAAGGGAAGAATTGGGAGGGGAGGAGGGAGGGAACTAGAGGGGGGATACAAAGTAAATAAAGTATAATTTAAAAAAGAAACCTTCTAAATCCAATTATTGCTGCCCATTAATAAGTGGACATGGCATCACCCGCTGGAACAGGAGAAACCCACCAGATGCTACTCCCATAAAGAAAACTGACTCATAGCCAGGCATGGTGATGCATGCCTTTAATTTTAGCACTCGGGGAGTCAGAGGAAGGCCAGTCACTGTGAGTTCAAGGCCAGCCTGCTTTGCAAATCAAGTCCAAGACAGCCAAAGCCACCCAGACAAATCCTGGCTCAAATAAATAAATAAACCAACAACAACAAAAAAAAACCAAACCAAAAAAAAAAAAGAAAGAAAGAAAGAAAAAGGAAGGAAGGAAGGAAGAGAAAGAAGGAAAGAAAGAAAGGAAGAAAGAAAGAAAGGAAGGAAGGAAGGAAGAAAGAAAGAGAGAAAGAAAGAAAGAAAGAAAGAACACTGTTCTTTTTTTTCAAACAGTCATCAACTGTCAACAATTCTATAGCTAGTGGTGGGAATCCTGGATCTCTCCCATCCATGCTGGAATGCTGGCTTGATATTGTGCAGGTCTTGTGCAGGCAAGCACAGATGTGCTTTCATGAGCACATCAGCTCTGCAAGTCCAGAAGCCACGATTTTCACAGTCGTTCCACCCTCTCTTCCAAGAAAGACCTTGAGCTGTGTGTGTGTGTGTGTGTGTGTGTGTGTGTGTGTGTGTGTGTGT
>NW_026590438.1:29602-52826 GCF_907164565.1 Psammomys obesus
TGTGTGTGTGTGTGTGTGTGTGTGTGTGTGTGTGTGTGTGTGTGTTATAGATGTACCATTTTTGGCTGAGCTATCCACAGACAGTTTTTCTCTGTACTTTGTCTAGTTTTGAGTTTCTTCATGAATGGTTCTCCACTGATGAAGAAGCTTCTCTGATGAGGTCTGTACATTTGTTTGAATGTTTACATGTATATACCTGGCTATGATCGTCATATGACAGAGAACATGTTTTTTAGCATCTGAGCTTGTGTCACCTCATTTGATAGAATACATTATAAGTCCACAATTTTCCTGCTTATTTATGAGATTCATGTTTAAAATGCAATTTGATACTATGTTTGTTTAGCAAAACAATGGGCTTATTCCTAGGGGGTATGATCTCCCAGGCATAGAATTTTGGTGAGATTTACAGTACCATCCTGTAGGCATTCAGATAAGGGTCACCACAGTATGAAAATGTCTGGATCTATTTTTCTTTATTGAGAATCAGTCTCTTGCATGCTCCCCATGGAGCATTGAAGCAGTGCCATCTGGTGTCCAGCTAAAATATTTGTGCTGGTTATACTGCCCCCATTGCTGCCCTACACTGTTCCCCTGTTAAATTATGAGAAAGCCTAGTGTAATATGGGCGTCCATTGCTGAACTGAAGTCAAATTCTGGTTGTAGCACTCATGCCAGAAAAAATTCAGACAGGCTATCTGTTTCTCTCCCATGTTGAATTTGAGCTTGATTTGAAATAGATGCACAAGAATGGGGAGTTAGTGCTATGTTTGGAAACCAAGCATGGCATTGCTAAGCAGGTAGGAGGGCTTTCTTCCTTTTCTTCCTGGTGAGACGGACTGTATCTGCAGCTGTGTCCCTCATTGCAATGTATAAATATTATGAGGAATGGAAATGAGTGTAGATGGATAAAAATGTGTCATTTAAGGACGATTACACAGCAGAAGTTTTCCTTTATTGTATTTATAGTACCTCCCAATGTCCAAATGTAATATTATGATATAGTAATTTCCCAAGTAAGATATCTTTTTAGGCAAGGAATCTCTATGGTTCTCCATGAAATATGCTATGTAAATGGAAAAGTACACCAGAGAAGAATATTATGAACTTTGTTTTATGAATCAGTTTCACTTCAATTTCATACATATCTCTCAGTCCTTTACTTTATATGTCAAGTAAATCAGATTGAATGCCCAAGATGAGGAGTTATTATTCTAAACTAGTTTTTCTAGTTATTATTATTCTCTTGTTCTCATTGGAGTTCATTTAGGTTTTAGCACCTCCTCCCAGGGACACACTGTGATACAGAGCTTGACACTGTAGAACTGGGGTGGATTTAAATCTTTAGGGGCCTCTAGGTTCTTCTTGACCAAGAACTTACAGAGAGATGTATCATATATGGCATTGAGGTTTTTGTATAATAACAAAAATGCTGACACTAAAATTGTCTGAATTATAATCTCACACAATCCCAAAATCTCAGAAATACAGAAATATTGGATTAAAGAGTAAAAAGGAAAAGCATAATAATAATAAAATCCCTCAAAAGCAATACAAGCATCAAAGTTTCTTTTGTTTCAATCTACAGCCTAAAATGATTACATTAAATATAAGCAACAAAAATTTTCAATCAAAAGAGAAGAAACGTGAAGTTAGTTTAAAACCACCAGGCAATACAGAATTCTTTAAAAAACAAAGCAAAGCAACAAAACAAACAAACAAACAAACAAACAAACCCTTTTTACTGACAAGACAGACTAAAAATGAAAGTATGGGAAAAGTTATACGCCATGCTAGTACCCAGCATAAGAAAATGATAAACCTGCATTAATATCAGAAAATTTTCTGTTATATGTAAATTATTCCACATACTTAATTCAATAATTAAAAATAGGGGGAATCTCTTTTTTTCAGGGATGTGGGCCCTAATAAATTTTCCAGCAAATAGTCCCACATCACAAATATACAGGCAGTACTAGCTGGACTCACTGGATGTTTGTTTGGAACAAACAAAGAAACAAACACAAAGAATGCATAAAGTTCAAAAGATGGGTTGGCAGGAGAGGCATCGAAGAAAAGGAATGGTAGTGGATTGGATCCAAACACATTATATGCATCAATGTGTATGAAATAAAATATTTAAGTAATAATGAACTGGAAAATGTTCAAGAATGATGGGGCTTGAGTCTCATGGGAGATGTTTCCTGATGGCTTTAACTCTTCCTTATCTTCTGAAATGTTATACATTTCCCTAGCTACATCCAACACATTTCCATAGACTGTGATTTACCACTGTTTAGTTCAAAATAGAGTCTAACTTAACTTCTTATCTGTTCCCTTATCAGTGAGTTACTTTAAAAGTGTTATTTAACTTCCAGATACTTGTTGTTCTTTTACCATTTGTCATGTGAGTGATTTCTACATTATTTTGTGGCCAGCAAACACATGTCTATCCCTTCTGGTTCACTGATGTATTTTGAACTGTCTGGAGGTATATCTGCCTGGGAGAACAATGCTTTTACACTGGCCAAAATTTCACTGCATTGACAACTGTAATGGTCAGTTCAGGTGTCAATTTGGTCTAATTGGTTGCTCTAATTTAGTGCCAGTCTTTACTGTGTCTAATTAGCTACTTGGTATTGGGTGTTGGAACCTATAACTCTAATTGCAGATCTATCTCATTTTAGCTCTCTCAACTTCAACTTCTCCCATTTTACAACTGTCTTATAAAAGCATAGATGGAGATAATATCTCTTCTTCACCAGGGACCCTTTATATATATTACTACCTATTTTGACTTCTTGCCAATTTTTTTTTTTTTTTTTTTTAGCTCCAGATGTATTAAAGCTGAAGTGGGAAGAAAAAAACTTCCTTTTCAGAAGAATGGCATGGCTATTGGCCCCAATCAACATTACCTCTATTAGACTACCCAACTTCTACCCACTGAAAACTGCTGGATGCTTAGGTGTCTAAATCAAGCTGCTCCCACGATTTCTGTTTCTCTGGTCTCTGCTTCATTGGTGCTCTCCTAAGGAGTCCATGGCTCTTCCAAATTTTCTTTTACTAATTTCTTAAATCTTAAACCTCTCAAGGTATGTGTGTGTGTGTTATAAGTATCTTCATCAGCCTCTTGTTTCTTTGATAATGAATCATCCCCAAACTAGCCAGACCAATTGATACTGCCATTTCGCTGTCTCTTCTCAGTATTGTGTTATCATTATTGCTTATCTAAAGTCACTGGGTCTTCATAAGTCTGATTAAAATAGATATGTTTGTTTAATTTTGAGGCAAGGGTTCACATGTTAGACTACTCTATTATATGCATGTCCCACAGGCCCTTTCATCAATGTAACTATCTTTATATCTACCAGAACTTCCCTTGATTGGATGCTCACTACCCCTGAAGGCTTGTAAAGGCCAGCCTAAGCAGATTAACTTGAATGTTTCTGCTGAGTAATGGCTATGATAGGGACGTAGTGAGAGGGCACTGCATCTGAATGGTAAGAGCATTTGCGGCCTTCATTCTGTGAGAAGGAATCTGCAGGCAAACACCACTACTGAATTGTTTGTTGTGAGCCAAACAAGGGTTGGGTGTGTGGAGGTGAGGAAACGTGGGAGAGATGGTGGGAGAGAGAGCATTAGAGTTGAGAAGACTTGCAAGACTCTATTGTTCTATTGGCCCTGTGTCTGTAAATCCTCCCCATAAACTGAGAGTGGGAGATACACACACACACACACACACACACACGCACACACACACACACACACACACACACACAGAGAGAGAGAGAGAGAGAGAGAGAGAGAGAGAGACAGACCCATACACTCTCTCTCTCAGCGGGGAGGGAAAGAGAGAGAATCTTAGATCTAAGAGCCATCTGGCCATAAACAGAATGTCAAACTGATTTTCTTTGTTCTGGTTCTCTACAAAAATGCTAATGAGAAAATGGTGGGGAAGGCAGAACTTTCTCTGGCTGCTTACATTGAAAAAAAAAAGCACAGTTTAAAGCTTCAGTCTCTGGGTTTTGACTATGTGACAGGCTCTTGCAGCTTACTGCTTTTATACCCAATGAGCCCCAAATTTAGTGGCTTCATCATATGATCATTTTTTTCTAAATAAAATTATCCTTCTATTGTACACAGCTTGTTTTCCTTCAGGTTAGGATTTGACACAATATAGATTAGTTTAGAAACATGAATTGCACTCTAGACAGAAAAAAATGCACTATTTTGTTTCAAAAAGTCATCATCTGTGGGTCCCCTAACAATGGGAGCAAGGGCTGTCTCTGACTCTGTTGCCTGCCACTGGATCCCTTTGCCCTAATTTGGCTGCCTTTTTAGGCCCCAGTGGGAAAGAATGCATTTAGTTCCTCTGTGACTTGAGGTGCCTGGGTGGGTTGATAACCCTTGGGGGCCTCCCCTTCTTTGAGAAAAACAAGAGGGGAGAGTGGAGGGAGGGATTGGGAGCAGGGAGCGTGAAGGCAGGACTGGGAGGAAAGGGAGCTGGGATCAGGCTGTAAAGAGATTAAATTAATAAATAAATGAAAAAAAAAGTAAAAAAAAAAAAAAAAGAGGAGAAAAGTTTTCATCCTGCAGTAGCCGACAGAGGGCGACATTGCACAGATTAGAGATCTCCATTTCTGATCCTCACCTTCAATTTAGTCCTTCCTCCCCTGCAGGTTGCAGAGTATCTGCCAGCTGAGGAGAATCAAGACGCCAGAAAGTCAGGACCAGCACCACATCTTCAGGTTTTTCTTTTTCTTTAGAATTTCACCTAAAGAAGGAAGCTGTTTTGTCAACCTTGTGCCACCTGTCCCTAAGAACTGAGAACCGCAGCCACTATCCTGCTCGAACCAAGCTTTTCCATTCAGGCATCAGAGGTGTTTCCTGTAATAAGCCATGTTCCGGGTCCTCACCTCCTTCCTGGGGATACAATTTTTCCTGGGTGAGTATAATTATTGTTTGTAGATGCACATAATTCGCTGCTTTTCTTACTTAACTTTCAGGAAGATCATTTTTCATCATGAAGTCCTCGTTGCATTTTCCGATTTATCATTGATTTCTCAGGAGCTGTCCAAACACAGTCAGTTACCCAGTCTGATGCCCAAGTCACTGTCTTCGAAGGAGAGTCGGTGGAGCTGAAATGCAACTACTCCTATGGTGGAGCCCTTTACCTCTTCTGGTACATCCAGCACCGTGGCCACGGCCCCCAGCTTCTCCTCAGGTACTACTCAGGAGACCCAGTGGTTCACGGCATGAACGGCTTTGAGGCTGAGTTTAGCAAGAAGGACTCTTCCTTCAACCTGAGGAAAGCCCCTGTGCACTGGGGCGACTCGGCTGTGTACTTCTGTGCTCTGAGCGCACAGTGTCTGGGGCTGCAGGGGGAGCTGAACGCAAACCTAAGAATCTGGGGAAGATACCACAGCTGAGAAAGGAATTCAAATAACCTCCCTGGCTCTCCAAGTTGGGCTTCTCTGGAATTGTTACTTTTCTCTGTATCTGGACTATATCGGCATTTGGTCATGGCTCCAAGGAAAAGTGACATAGCAGGATAAAAAGCACTAAATGATTCCTGAGACATGTTTGCTTCCTTAATGGTTGTTTTGTAGACTGGGTTTTCTACTGACTGAGACTCCATGAGACTTGAAAGTACAAGTTAGTTCCACATGACCAATGACTGTAAAGGCGTTTACATAGTGTGGACCAGAGGGAGAGGTGTTAGCTTCCTCAGTGTCAGACTGAAGGCTAGTGTCAGGAAGGGTAACTGTTTGCACTCGATGCCTCAAGAGCCTCAGAGACACTCTCCACCTGTGATGGTTGATGTAGTCCCCTTGACTCAGTGTAGAATCGCATCACAGAGCATCTCAGCAAGGACTTATGTGGATCAGGTTGGCCTGTGAACATGTCTGTGTTGGATTAAAATGATCACTGTGGGAAGACACAGCCTGAACATGGGCAGCACCATTCCGAGTTTGGGCCCTAAGCCCTGAACGAAATGGAGAGAGTGAGCAGAGCATGCCATGCGCACATCCTATGCTCTTTGTTCTTGATTATGGAGGGGATGTGACAAGTTCTGTTGCTGGGAATTCCATTCTAAGATGGACTGTAACCCGGAATTGTTAGGTCACATAAATGCTCTTTCTTCTAAGTGATCTTTGTCAGATTTTTTTGTCATAGCAACTGGATAGGGAACTAGGATGCCATCCTTACTCCAACAGACTTAAGAACACAGAGTAAAGAGACCGGAGGCAAGAAAGAGAACACAGTCTGACCTCAACGGGTGAGATGATTTCAAACAGTGAAGGACACTCTTTTGTGGAAAATGGGGGTCTGCAAGGAAAGAGGGGAATACTTGGAATTCCTAGAGTGGATTGTGATAAAGACTTGTGTGCAGTTGCAAGGGGCCATGTACAGGTCTGCAGCCTCTCATCCCTGGTATTGTCTGCTTATTTGAGATAGACTGTCTTGGGAAACAGGCTGTCTCACCAAAATGTTTCATTTCTGGGGTTCACTGGGACTGGAGTAAGGACAGCCATAACCTCATAGGGATTCTGTTTGTCCAGCTGAGACATACTATCATATGTGATCAATGCAATAGTATTTATTCTTCTGTAAGTGTGACACATTTCGTAAATCAACAAATGAAGTAGAAATCAAACCTCAAAGCTTTAGACAGTAATAAATGCCATTTGAACAAATTATAACATCATTTAAGTTTATTTGTCTAGATAAATACAGTTTTACTCAAATATAAAGTTTCAATTAAAATTTAAAACATTTGCCAATAAAATTGTCATTGTTCTTGTTTTACTTCTCTGTGTTACTCTCTTTCATTATCTGACAACAAAGATTACAATCTTTGATTCCCTAGTTTGGGTTTTGCATTTGTAATATATATGTGTGTGTGTGTGTGTGTGTGTGTGTGTGTGTGTGTGTGTGTTAACAATGTGTAGCATAGCCTGGCACTGTGGCACACAGCTTTAATCCCAGCACTCAGGGAGGCAGAGGCAGGCAGATCTCTCTATGAGTTCAAGGCCAGCCTGATCTGCAAAATGAGTTCAGGATAGCCAAGGCTCCATGAGAAACCCTGTCTCAAAAAATCAAACTAATCCAAACCAAACCACCAACACTGCCACTACCACCACCACCAACAACAACAAAAAACAGTGTGCAGCTCTGTGTTTTTAAATATACACCAATAATAAAACATTGTAAACATGATTACGAAGCTTCATGTTTTCACTAAAATAATTTGGAGTCATGGAAAATTTGTAGTAATCTATTTCAATGTTTTGAATTGTTATGAATCAACTCATTTCAGAAAGATATAAAATGTCACTTTCAACGGGCCTTTGGGCAGGGCAGTGCCAGCAGAAGTAATGGCAGTCTCAGTCAGAAGTCAGGTTCACAAAGATCAATAGGTCACTAGCAGTCATCTTCAGCCCTCTGCACAGTTCAGTCTGCCTGTATCAGCCCTTGCCACCTCTCTTCCCAAGTTCAAGTGGGCAGCTATGAAGGACCAAGACTAAGCAGACCACCTAGACTCAGAAAATACATGTCACAACCAGGCACCAATACTCACTGTTACAATTCAAAAGTCACTAGGACATATTTTTAAGTATTTACAATTTCCATATTTCTGTTATAATGTGAGGTATATGGGTTATTCTTAGTTCAATGTATATTTCTGTGAAGAGACACCATGGCCTAGACAACATATAGAAAAAAGAGTTTATTTGGGCCTTACAGTTTAATACAGTTGAGTCCATGACCTTCATGGTAGGGAGCATGGCAGCAGGCAGGGGTGCATGGTCCTGGAGCAGTCCCTGAGAGCATACATCTTGAGACACATCACAAGGTAGAGAAAGTGACATTGGAAATTTCCCGAACCTTTTCAAACCCCAGAACAGGATCATGCCTTTTAACTCTACCCAATTTTACCAGCTGGGAACCAAGCATTCATGAGCCTATAGAGACCCATATCAGGGAAAAGACCATAGTTTCTATTAGTATTATTATTCGTTTTTTAAAAAATTAGCATTTGTTACAGTTCATTCAATTTGTATCCCAGCGGTGGCCCCCTCCCTCGTCTCCTCCCAATCTCATCCTCCATCCCTTTTCTCTCCCTATTGTCCTCCTAGTCCTCTGATAGGGGAGGTCCTCCTCACCTTATATTTGACCATAGCATATCAGGACTGATTACATTGTCTTCCTCTGTGGCCTGAAAAGTCTGCAACTCCAAGGGGAAGGTGATAAGAGAGATTGTTACTAAGATCAAGTCAGAGAAATTCCCTTTTCCCCTTACTAGGGACCCACTTGAATACTGAGTCTCCATTTGGAGATCCTGTTCCTTCCAGGTCTTTTTATCTCCCCATTCTTTCATAAAATTCCACGCTGTCTGCCCAAAATTTGACTGAGTCTTAGCAACTGCTTTGATACTTTGATCAGTAGATTCTTTCAGAGGCCCTCTGTGGTAGGCTCCTGTCTTGTTCTCTGTCTTCTCCTGCTTCCAATGTCTATCATGTCTGTCATGTTTGTCCTTCTGAATGAGGATTGACTATCTTCCCTAGGGTCTACTTTGTTGTTTGTAACCAAGAAGCAGAAAGACATACATGGTATATACCCACTCATAAGTGGATATTAGCTATATAATATAGGATAAACATACTAAAATCTATACTCTTATTATTATTATTTTTGAAGTTATGGCAATAGACCCAAAGTCCTCATGAATTCTAGGCTAAGTGCTGTATCACTGAATAATACCTATACTTTTAAAAATATTAATTATATATGTGTAATAGAATATTGTCATTTTTCTTTGCAAAACTTTTATTAGGTTTAGTTTCTTGTGTTAAAAGTTTCTAATATGAAACAAATTGCTATTTTAAGTAGTGACATTCCTTTAACTAAACAACATTCATTAACGTACTAATTAAAGAAATATTTACTAGCTTTTTAAAGGTTTAATCCACTTGTCCAAGTATGATGCCATCACAATTGAAAAACTTTGTTTCTTTCCTCAAAAGTAATTTGTTAGTGATTAAATATGTGTTGACTTTTCTAGTTTTTATATTTTTCCAGTGGATTACCACATGTTCCAAACTGGCTACATGGGACACTTAGAAATGGCATGCAAATGCTTTCTCGGGGAACACAACATACAAGGTGCAATTAAACCAGTCACAACTACTATTCAGAATTACAGAAATACCATCCAGTAGCTATAGGTTTCTTAAGCAAAATAAAAGAGCCAAGAGCAGCACGCTGTCATTGACTTCTGAGAACATAGGTCAACAATCCTCTGAGGTGTTTAAATTACCCACATGTGTTGGGGGTGTGTCTACCCAACACATACCCATTTCCTGTTTAATTCTGGGCTCACAACCATTCTTTCACTATAACTGTATCCTTTCCTAATGTAAGAAGTTAGGGTCCACATCCTCCAGTGGCTCAGAAAATGAACTCTTCCCTTGGCCTTACAATTGCACTCTTTTTAGTGATTGGTAAGTGGAATGACACATTGAGCTTCTGTCTTGTCCCATGATATTGATGTAAACTTTTATAGATCTTTTTCCTATGAGGCAGAACCCAGGTCATAGCTGCACTGAACTGTTATTAATTTCTCTTTTAAGGAGAAAGCAATGGAGACTCGGTGACTCAGACAGAAGGTCAAGTGACGCTCTCTGAAGGGAATTCTATGACTGTGAACTATTCCTATGAAACTAAACAGTACCCTTCCCTGTTCTGGTATGTGCAGTATCCTGGAGAAGGTCCACAGCTCCTCTTTAGAGTCTCAAAGGCCAATGACAAGGGAATCAGCAGAGGATTTGAAGCCACATATGATGAGGAAACCACCTCCTTCCACTTGCAGAAAGCCTCAGTGCAAGAGTCAGACTCGGCTGTGTACTACTGTGCTCTGAGTGACACAGTGACAGAAACCACAGCAGGAGCTGAGCACAAACTCTGAGGAGGAAGGGACTGGCTGCTGAGTGTTCTGAGATCACTCTTTTAGGGGCCACAGCAGGTCTTCTATTGTGGATACTCACCACACACCCAGGTACTGCTGGAGTATAAAAGCATCCAAACTAACGTGAAGAACAAATTAGGAAGGAACCATGCCTTACTTTAGACTTTATCAGGATGAGTGAAAGCAGTCACACACATCAGTGATTTCCCTTTTTAGTTTTTGTTTTGTGAGATGGGATTTCAGGTAGCGCAGGCTGGCCTTGGACAACTTGTGAAGCTGAGGTTGGCCTTGAACTCTTCTCACCTGCACCTCCAATGGGCTAGAGTTACAGGCATGAAGCATCATACAAGGCAGAATGTGCAATTTCTTAAATACAAAATCTCTTGTTGAATAAAATTGTCTGTATGTTCATCATCCCCTATAATTCTAATCTGCAGAACTTTACTCATGTCATTAATGGAATTATCATGTGTAGAGACAAGCCAAGACTTATGAGACTGCATGTTCCTCCACATCTTCCTGGTAAACTGCAGAGAGAAGGGGTTATTTCATTTCCTCTCAAAGTCTGATAAGGTATTTGTTACTTGTAAAGATTCTTATGTTTGCCTGAATTGAAAAGTAGAAGCCCAAGTGGACACTGAACTGCCATGGGTTACATCTATGCAGGGGTTTCAGGTTCCATAGTAATGGGAACAGGGACTGTCGCTGACATGAACTGTTTGGCCTTCTCTTTGATCACCTCCCCCTAAGGGGAGAGCAGCCTTACCAGGCCACAAAGGAAGACAATGCAACCACTCCTAATGAGACCTAATAGACTAGGTTCAGAAGGAAGGAGAGCAGAACCTCCCCTATCAGTGGCCTTGGGGAGGGACATGGGTGGAAAAGGGGGAGGGAAAGTGGGATTGAGAGGGGAGGGGGGAGGGAGCTACAGGGGGGATACAAAGTGAATAAACTGTAATTAATACAATAATAAAATATAAAAATAATAATAAATAAAAATAATAAAATTAATAAAAGTAGAAGTAAATAAAATGAAAAAAAGTAGAAGTTTATGTCTTGTGACAATACATTCCTGCCATTTTTGTTTGGCATTCTTTGTTCTTTTGGCCAAAATCTAGCACATTCTGTAGCCTCATCCTTATGTTTCTAGTGTGTTCTTTTTCAGTGTAATCTGTCAGCAGTCGTGATATGCATGGACTAAAAAGATGCTGAATCTTGGGTGCTTTGGTCCTGGGGGAAAAGTGGAGTAAGATGAAGAGATGAGAGGACTCAGTTCTGTTTACAGGTCAAAGAGAGGAAAACTGAATCAAGCACTGGCTGATTCAGAGCTGGCATTGTTAGAAGCAATAAACGTATTGTGGTGCATTTAGGAGATAAAAGAGGGCAAGAATTAGAGAGAGGGGTGTAGACAACTATTCCGAAGAGATTCACAGACCTCCAAGAAATCAAGGGACAAATAGATGGACATTCACAAGTCAATGGAAGGAATATTCCTTCTTTCTGTAGGATATTCCAAAAGACAAAATGGATCCCAGACCCAAAATGTAACAACCAAGTTATGATTCATTTTCCAAAATTTATTGAGTTTGGATGGTGTCTCTGTGTGTGTTTGAGTGTCTGTGTCTGTGAGAGGGAGAGGAGGTAAAAGAAGGGGAGGGAGAGGGAGAGAGAGAGCGAGAGAGGGGGGAAGGACACATCAAGTGTCCTAAAGCTGAAGTTACAGGCAGTTCACACCTGGGAACCAAACTGCAAGAACAGTTAGTGCTCTGAGCCACTGAGTCATCTCTCAAACCCCAGCATAACATGTTTAAGTAATAGAGATAAACTTCCATGACATGATTTGGGCAAATGTGTCTAGATTATGACAACAAAAGAGCAAGAAAATAGTGAATATAAAATATAAACTGAAGATAAAATACTTGGTCCTCACTGATGTGAGAAACATTGAATTTTTTAATTAATTAACCTTAAATTCTGGTTGAAACTTCCCCTCTGTCTTCTCCTCCCAGCCCCTCCGTCTGCTTTCCCCTCCCCTCCACCTATGCCTACTTCCTTTCTTCTCAGAGAAGGGTAGACCTCCTGGGGGTATCAACCACCTTGGCAGATCAGGTAGGACAGGGCACATCTTCAGTTGAGGCTAGACAAGGCAGTTCAGTTAGGAGAAGGATCCAAAGACAGGCAACACAGTCAGAGATAGCACCTGCTCCTGCTGTTAGAGGTTCAACATGAGGGATCAAGCTGTACATCTGAAGAAACATTTAATTTTTTCGATGCTAGGGTTGAACATAGGCTCCATGAATGCTAGGCAACTGCTCTTCTGAGCTATAGGCTTAGTTTTTAAATGCTTATGCTTTAAAGCTTACCATTAATAAAGTGAAAAGAGAATCCAAAAGTTGAAGGAAATGTTTGTGAATCATGTATCTCCTGAGGCAGTGTCAAACAGAATGTATAAGGATACGATTTAAAAAACCATAGGGTAGCATGAGAAATGCAAAGGGATAAGTGGTTCAATGCTTGCTCCTCTAATAAGCATTAATGGTGGCACATGTTTGCAATTGCAGCAGTCAAACTGAAGTGACAGAAAGATTATGAATTTGAAGCCAGCCTAGGCTACACATGACTATTTTAAACATAAAAGATAAACATAAAGCATAATTTAAAAGATAGAATACAAAGTCAGTCTTTAGGATACTCTAATTTTACTCAACATAATAGATAATGTCAAATGAATGTGAAATGGTGATTGTTGGCATTGATGTAGAGTCTTTATACATTTTAGGTACCAATGTAAAATGCTGTGGTTAATAGTAACTTTACTTCTGTTTTTATTCTGAAGAGAATTAATATCATTTCCACACAAAAAGCTGCACCAAAATGTTCAGGGCAGAATTAGTCATGATAGCCCCAAAGGAGAATAACCTAATGCCTATCACTAGATGAATGGGAAGACATCCTCTATGTTCCAAAGGATATTTTGCAGCATTAAAAATGATAGCATACTGATACATAATAAAATATAATGTCCCCTAAAAAAGTGAAGATGCTGTGATGGTTCTTCTTGGTTATCAGCTTGGCTGGATCTGGAATCAACTAAAAAGTCAAGCTACTGTGCACAGTGTTTCTCCTCTTCTGGAGAGCTCTGACTGATTCAGATGCCCTGCATTGTTTTCCCATGCACTGTTCAGTATAGACAAGTCTACAAACACATCATTTTTTTCTATCTATCTAGAGTTAGTGAGCTCAGATATCAGGGAAATTGGTATGATGGCGAGTGATGATGGTCATACAATTGTATGAACAAATTAACAATTACTGAAATATATAGAAAAATGCATATTTTAAATGACTGAAATTATACAGCATATAAAGAATGCCTCATAAGATCTGTTAATTATATAAATCACTAGAAAGAAGAAAAATCATATTTTATAAAAGTAGCTTTAAAAAACTGACCAAGCAAACAAAAGAAATCCAGTGGCTCAACTTTCTAATTTAATACAGAGACTGTCTCCTCTCAAACCTTCTGAGCCTACTGTCTCATGGGAGCCCAAGTATCTGGCAGGTTCTAGAGGCTTCAAGTCCTGCTTATTGGGTTTCCTGCATCTCTACCTGATAGAGGACACTTTCTGTTTCAAAAAGAAACCAGATCTGTTCTTTAAAAACTAAGCAATCTTAACTATCAAAACGAATCAGAAAAATACCCCAACCTTCTCCCAAACCAATCATTTCCTAGTTCACTCATGATAAACCCCAAAGTTTTATTTTCTTAAATATTTTGTCACTGCAAGCTCTAAGGAGGAGATCTACTTAGTAGATCTCTTTATAGTTGCTTTGAAAAGCATCCCTTTGAATATACTCACAGATAATTTCCAGTTTCTGCTCAAATCTATTTTAGTGATGTCTTCTCTAAACATCACATATAGAAGGGCAATCCTTCATATGTCATTTAGGCTTAGTCTTTTCTGAATGGACAAATGTTATCCATCTATCTATCTATCTATCTATCTATCTATCTATCTATCTATCTAATCTATCTATCATCTAGCACAGTTCTACAAACAGGAATTCCAAGATAAGGATGTTGACAGAAGTTTATTCTGAGGGCTTCCTCTTTACTTGTAGATGACCCCTTCTCCCTAAGTCTTCACCATTTTTTCTCTGTTGATGTTCATATATTCTTATATGAACATCATATAAAAATATATGATGTTCATATATTCTTATATGAACATCAGCTCATTTAATTAGAGCTGGCCTCATTTTGCTTTGATCCTTTATTTTAAAGGCTCTGTCTTTGAATAAGTCGCATTTTGAGGTAGTTAGGGTCTTAGCGTCAACATAAACATTTTGGGGAGGGCACAATTCAGGGTTCAGAAGACTGACATTAAATATATTCTCAATGCATGTGGAATGTAGATTCCTCCCTGACCCAGTACCCGTGGATTTCTGTTGACTCAGAAATCATATATACCCTGGATAACGGGGATTTCCCACCTTCTCCTAAATGGATTTCTATAAGAATGAGAAACATTCAGCCACAAACAACTCATTAAATATCATGATTCAAACTATAAAGAATGGAGCTAAATGGACCAGTGATAAAAATGATAGGTGCCTCATATCCCTGATCTCTCCAATACTTTAAACATGAATGGATGTTGGATTTTGTCAAATGCTTTTTCAGCATCTAAGGAGATTATCATGTGGCTTTTTTCTTTCAGTTTGTTAATATGGTGGATCACATTGATGGATTTCTCTATATTGAACCACCCCTGCATACCTGGGATGAAGCCTACTTGGTCATAATGGATGATATCTTTGATGTGTTTTTGTATTCGATTTGCTAGTATTTTGTTGAGTATTTTTGCATAAATGTTCATAAGGGAGATTGGCCTGAAATTCTCTTTCTTTGTTGAGTCTTTGTGTGGTTTAGGTACCAAGGCGACTGTGGCTTCATAGAATGAGTTTGGTAATGTTTCTTCTGTTTCTATTTTGTAGAGTAGTTTGAAGAGATTTGGAGTTAGCTCTTCTTTGAAGGTCTGGTAGAATTCTGCACTGAAACCATCTGGTCCTGGGCTTTTTTTGGATGGGAGACTTTCGAAGACTGCTTCTATTTCTTTGGGGGATATAGGACTATTTAATTGATTTACCTGGTGCTGATTCAGCTTTGGTAAGTCAAGTCGGTCAAGAAAATTGTCCATTTCAGTTAGATTTTCAAATTTTGAGGCATATAGACTTTTAAAGTAAGTCCTAATGATTGTTTGGATTTCCTCAGTATCTGTAGTTATGTTCCGCTTTTCATTTCTAATTTTGTTAATTTGGATGGTGTCTCTCTGCCTTTTCGTTAGCTTGGCTAAGGATTTGTCTATCTTGTTGATTCTCTCAAAGAACCAGCTTTTGGTTTCATTGATTCTTTGAATTGTTTTATTTGTTTCTAATTGAATGATTTCAGCCCTGAGTTTGATTATTTCCAGCCATCTACTCCTTTTAGGTGTGTCTGCTTCTTCTTTTTCTAGGGATTTTAAGTGAGCCATTAAGTTACTTGATTGAGCTGTCTCGAATTTCTTCTTGAAGGCACTTAGTGCTATGAACTTTCCTCTTAGCACTGCTTTCATTGTGTCCCACAATTTTGGGTATGTTGTGTCTTCATTTTCATTGAGTTCTAGGAAGACTTTAATTTATTTATTTATTTCTTCCCTGACCCAGCTGTCATTTAGTAGCAAGTTGTTCAGTTTCCAGGTGTGCGTAGGCTTTTTGCTATTTCTGTTGTTGTTGAGGTCCAGCTTTATTCCATGTTGATGAGATAGGATAGAAGGGATTATTTCAATCTTCTTGTATCTGTTGAGGCTCGCTTTGTGACCAACTATATGGTCTATTTTGGAGAAGGTTCCATGAGCTGCTGAGAAGAAGGTAAATTCTTTTGTGTTTGGGTGTAAGTTTTTGTAAATGTCTGTCAGGTCCATTTGATTCATGACCTCTGTTAGAGACATTGTGTCTTTGTTTAATTTCTGTTTTGTTGACCTGTCCTTTGTTGAGAGTGGGGTGTTGAAGTCTCCCACCATTAATGTGTGGGGATCTGGTTTAATTTTATCAATGTTTCTTTCACAAATGTGGGTGCCCTTGTATTTGCGGCATAAATGTTCAGGATTGTGATGTCTTCTTGTTGGAATTTTCTCTTGATGAGTATGAAGTGTCCTTCCCCATTTATTTTGATTAATTTTGGTTGAAAGTCTATTTTATCATATATTAAATCAATATACAGCAAGCCTATAGCCACCATCAAACTGAATGGAGGAAAAATTAAAGCAATCCCACTGAAATCAGGGACAAGACAAGGCTGCCCACTCTCTCCATATCTCTTCAACGTAGTTCTGGAAGTCCTTGCTAGAGCAATAAGACAGTCGAGGGAGATCAAGGGAATTTAAATTGGAAAGGAAGAAGTAAAATTATCACTATTTGCAGATGATATGATAGTATACGTGAGTGACCCCAAAAACTCTACCAGGGAACTCCTACAGCTGATAAACACCTTCAGCAAAGTGACCGGATACAAAATTAACTCAAAAAAATCAGTAGCCCTCCTGTATACAAAAGACAAAAGGGCTGAGAAAGAAATTAGGGAAACAACACCCTTCACAATAGCCACAAATGACATACAGTACCTTGGAGTAACCCTAACCAACCCAAACCAACCAACTAACCCTAACTAAATTTCAAGTCTCTGAGGAATGAATTAGAAGAAGATAACAGAAGATGGAAAGATCTCCCATGCTCATGGCTTGGCAGGATTAACATAGCAAAAATGGCCATTTTACCAAAAGCAATCTACAGATTCAATGCAATTCCCATCAAATTACCAACACAATTCTTTACAGACCTGGAAAGAAAAATTCTCAACTTCATATGGAATAACAAGAAACCCAGAATTGCTAAAACAATCCTCTACAATAAAAGATCTTCTGGAGGTATCTCCATCCCTGATCTTAAGTTGTACTATAGAGCAACAGTTATAAAAACTCCATGGTACTGGCATAGAAACAGAATGGTGGATCAATATAACCAAACAGAGGACCCAGAAATAAACCCACACACTTATGGACACCTGATCTTCAACAAAGATGCCAAAATCATACAATGGAGAAAAGATAGCCTCTTCAACAAATGGTGCTGGTCCAACTGGATGTCTACATATAGAAAAATGGAAATAGATCCATACTTATCACCCTGCACCAAACTAAAGTCCAAGTGGTTTAAAAACTTCAACATAAAACCAGACACATTAAATCGGTTAGGAAAAAAAAAAAAAGTGGGAAATACCCTTGAACTCATTGGCACAGGAGACAACTTTCTGAACAGAACACCAACAGCACAGGCTCTAAGGACAACAATCACTAAATGGGACCTCATGAAACTGAAAAGCTTCTGTAAAGCAAAGGACACAATTATCAAAACAAAGCGACTGCCTACAGATTGGGAAAGAATATTCACCAATCCTTTATCTGACAGAGGACTAATATCCACTATATATAAAGAACTAAAGAAACTGGAAAGCAGCAAACCAAGTAATCCAATTAAAAATGAGGAACAGAGCTAAACAGAGAACTCTCTGTAGAGGAATATTGAATGGCAGAGAAACTCTCAAAGAAATGCTCAACTTCATTAGCCATTAGAGACATGCAAATCAAAACAACCCTGAGATTTCATCTTACACCCATCAGAGTGGCCAAGATGAAAAACTCAAGTGACAAAACATGCTGGAGATGTTCTGAAGAAAGGGGAACCCTCCTCCACTGCTGGTGGGAATGTAAACTTGTAAAACCACTCTGGAAATCAATCTGGTACTTTCTCAAACAACTAGGAATAGTGCTTCCTCAAGATCCAGCCATACCACTCATAGGCATATATCCAAAAAAGGCTCAAGTACACAATAAGGACATTTGCTCAACCATGTTTGTAGCAGCTTTATTTGTAATAGCCAGAAGCTGGAAACATACCAGATGCCCCCCAACTGAAGAATCGATGCATAAATTGTGGTACATCTACACAATGGAATATTACTCAGCAATGAAAAATAAGGAAATCATGAAATTTGCAGGTAAATGGTGGGACCTGGAAAGGATCATCCTGAATGAGCTGTCCCAGAAGCAGAAAGACACACACAGTATATACTCACTCATATAGACATATTACATAGGATAAACCTACTAAAAACTGTACCTCTAAAGAAACTAATCAAGAGAGAGGACCCTGACTAAAACGTTCAATCCCTATCCTGAAAGGCAAAGAGGTTGGACATCAGAAGAAGAAGAAAACAGGAAACAACCTAGGAACCTGCCACAGAGGGTCCAAAGCCTCTGCCCTGCAGACTATCAAAGCAGATGCTGAGACTTATGACCAACTGTTGGGCAGAGTGCATGGAATTTTATGTAAGAAGTAATAGTAAGATCTGGAGAGGACAGGAACTCCACAAGGAGAGCAACAGAACCAGAAAATTTGAAAGGTGCTTATTCAAATCAAATGTTTTTTTTTTCTTTTTCTCTGTGATTAGTAGATGATGGTATGAAAGCCTCTTAATTTAATTTTATTCCTTTGTGTTGCTAAATCTTCAATTTTATTAATATTTTATCTTTACTCATTTCCCTACTTCCTAATTCTCTTCCAGTCTAAACATTAATTCTGCTTTATTTTAGCCTTTTCATATTCTCTATTTAAATCTGCTTCTTAGGAGCCTTTTCAGTTAAGTAATTTGCACTTTTTCTTTACCACCACAGTTTATAAGCTTCTGAGAACTTTGTTTTGGTTGTTGAGGTGGGGGTAAACATGAGGGAGAGGGCTGCAGCTCTTTGCACACAGGAGGAGCTGCAAATCTAATTTGCTCAACGACTACTTGGGGAGAAAAGAGTTCATCTGAACCTTCAACATATACTTCATTATGAAAGGAAGTGAGGTCTGGAACAGAAGGCAGGAGCCTGGAGGTAGAGACTAAACAGAGATCATGAAGTAGTGCTGCTTAGTAGCTTGCTTTTCATGGTTTGCTCAGCTTGCTTTCTTATACAATCTAAAACCATCATGAGCGGTACTACTCCCAATTCTCTGGGACTTTCCACATCAATCATTAACTGAGAAAATGTCCCATAGATATGCCCTCAGGCCAACCTGATGGAGGCAAATCCTCAGCTTTGATTCCCTATTTCCAGATGACACTAGCTTGTGTCAACTTGACAAAAACTAACCAGAAAAGGTCAACCCTTGTGAACTAGACACACAAATACCTCACTATTAAACTATACAATTTGCTTTCTTTTTCCCCCAAGATCTCATGCTAATGTAAGAATGTAAAACTTTAAAAGTTCCACAGTCTTTAAAAATTTCAAACACTTTTAATGTACAGTTTCTTTAAAAAATTTCCATCCTGGGCTGAAGGGATTGATCAGCTGTTAAAGGCCAAGGCTAACAAGCAAAATGATAGAACATCCAATGTCTTTTTAAAAGCCCAGTCTCTCAATTTTTCTTATTCTTAAGAAGGAAGAACTAAGATTCCATGCACTCTGCCCAACAGTTGGCCATAAGTCTAAGCATCTACTTTGATAGTCTGCAGGGCAGAGCCTCTCAGAGGCCCTCTGTGGCAGGTTCCTAACTTGTTTCCTGTTTTCTTCTTCTTCTGATGTATGAAAGAAGTGGGAAATAGTAAGATCTGGAGAGGACAGGAACTCTACAAAGAGAGCAACAGAACCAGAAAATTTGAACACAGGGAACTTCCCAGAGACTCATACTCCAACCAAGGACTTTGCATGGAGATAACCTAGAACCCCTGCACAGATGTAGTCCATGGCAGTTCAGTGTCCAAGTGGGTTCCATAGTAATGGGAAGAGGGACTGCCTATGACATAAATTGATTGGCCTGCTCTTTGATTGCCTCCCCCTGAGGGGGAAGCAGCCTTACCAGGCCACAGAGGATGACAATGCAGCCATTCCTGATGAGATTTGATAGACTAAGATCAGAAGGAAGGAGAGGGGGACCTCTCTTATCAGTGGACTTTGGGAGGGGCATCCATGAAGAAGGGAGAGGGAAGGTGGGATTAGGCGGGGAGGAGGCAGGGGCTTATGGGGGGATACAAGGAGAACAAAGTGTAACTAATAAAATAAATAAATAAGATTAAAAAAAGAAGGAAGAACTAAGTCAAGTTGCAATTAGATAATTGCAAACCCCAGACTCAACAGTATAAATAGCTCAGAATCCACTGTCTGGGACTCACTCATGATCTTCTGGGCTCCTAAGGCCTTGTAAGCACACCTCTTCAGTTCTGCCATCAGCAGATTAAGCAGCTTGTCTCATAGGTTCAGTCTGGCTCCCAACCACACCTGCCAGTGTTTGTGGTGGTCACTTCATGGCCCTGGCATCTTCAATATGCTGTGATCCCATTTGATCTGAGGCTGGACTTTCAACAGTAGCCTCTCTTCAGGCAGATTATGATCCTGTCACAAAGTATCATGCCAGCTAATTTTTCATGACACCTTCACACTTTCAAAAACATTTCCACGTGGAAAATACTCACACACATATTTATTATTATTTATTTATTTATTATTTATTATTTATACAATATTCTGCTTGCATGTGTGCCTGCACTCCAGAAGAGGGCACCAGATCTCACTATAAATGGTTGTGAGCACCATATGGTTGCTGAGAATTGAACTCAGGACCTTTGGAAGAACAACTAGTGCTCTTAACCTCTGAGCCATCTCTCTAGCCCTCCTTGTTTTTTATGCAAACCAGGGATCCCTGCCTAAAAGTGGCGCCAACCACATTGGACAGCAAGCAACAACCAAAAGAATTCTCCACAGATATACCTGTTGTCCTGTCCAATGGAAGCATTTCTGTGACAACCTCTTATTTTGAAGATGACTCTGTTCTGTGTCAAGTAGATGAAACATTGACCAGCACAAATTCCATTCAATGTATTCAGTATTCACCTTTTTTTTTCTCAAATAGCAGGCAGCAAGTTTTAAAATTTTATTAAAAGTTATTTATATGTGTTTTGTTTACCTACATTAATGTCTTACATTAATTTGTATTTGTATGTATTTGATGTTTAATTAATGTAAGTAATACATAAGTAATATGCCTGTGATGATTTTCTTTTCTCTTTTTCCAGTCTGTCTTCTGTTGCACTGCAAGATATCAGATTTCCATTGGTGACTTAAGGAAATACATACTTTTGTTCTTAAAGGAACACCCTTAAATTATATAAAGTATATATATGTGTTTTTATAATTGTATAAATAATATTTTTTCTACATTCCATGTTCTTTTTTTCCTTTCCACAAGATTATTCTAAAAATATTTTATACATTTTCACTTCCTTGGGTGTATCTTCTTGGGTTACTATTTTTTTTTAAATCAATCTCAGTGGTTTGTTGAATGATACATACCAGCTGTATGTCTGATAGAATTCAGAGTTCATCAGTTTGGCTGACAAACTGTACTTACAGTGCACAAATGAGAAGGAACAGAAACAAGGCCAGCATGCAGTACTGAGAACATGATTGCACCTTCTCTCACAGTAAGAGCCTTTATCAACTTCATTTTCACCTGCTGGGTATATGAAGTTTGGAAATTTTTATGTTTTTAACTAAAAGCTGTCAAATTTCACAGATCATGAAAGTATTACAATTTCCCATATATTCAATATTTTCCCAGAGAGTGCAAGAAACAAAACTAAACAGATGAGAAAGAAACTAAAAAGAAAAACAAAGAACAAAAACCGATACAGAAATGGGAAAAGAGATAGAAGACACTATTATATATAACCAGTAATCAATCGCCATGCTGAAATTTTATTTATTTTTTAATTTTTATTTATATTAATTACAGTTTATTCACTTTGTATCTCAGCTGTAACCCCCTTCTTTATTCCCTCCCCATCTCACCTCTCTCCCACATCTCCTCCCATGCCCCTCTCCAAGTCCACTGATAGGGGAGGTCCTCCTTCCTTTCCATCTGACCCTAGCCTATCCGGTCTCATCAAGACTGACTGCATTGTCTTCCTCTGTGGCCTGGCAAGGATGCTTCCACCTCAGGGTGAGGTGATCAAAGAGCCAGCCACTGAGTTCATGTCAGAGACAGGCCTTGTTCCCCTTACTAGGAAACCCACTTGGATACTGAAGTCCCATAGGCTACATCTGAGCAGGGGTTCTAGGTTGTATCCATGTATGGTCCTTGGTTGGTGAATCAGTCTCAGAAAAAAAGCCTGTGCCCAGATTTTTTGGTTCTGTTGCTCTCCTTGTGGAGCTCCTGTCTTCTCCAGGTCTTACTATCTCCCTCTTCTTTCATAAGATTCCCTGCACTCTGCCCAAAGTTTGGTTATGAGCCTCAGCATCTGCTTTGATACACTCTTGGGGGGGTCTTTCAGAGGCCCTCTGTGGTAGGCTCCTGTCCTGTTTCCTGTTTTTTCCTTCTTTCAATGTCCATCCTGTTTGCCTTTCTGAGTGAGGATTGATCATCTTACCCAGGGTCCTCCTTCTTGCTTAACTTCTTTAGGTGTCCAGATTTTAGTATGTTTATCTCATACAGTAGTTCTTGTTCAGGCAATCACAGCTTCCTGAGTGCAACAGTTCTGTCACGACCTGACGTCACTAGTCACTATTTCATCCCTGACCTCTGGCTCTTAGAACCATCCTAGACAAATTTTGTGATGTTTCCTGAGCCTTCTGGGGGCAGTGCTGTTCTATAGATGTGATGTTTATAGCTGTGCACTCAGCAGACATTTAATCTTCGCGCTGCGACCAGCTGTGAGTGTATGCATTAGCCACCATCTACAGCACACGCAAAAGTTTCTCTAATGAGGACTGACGTCACACTGACCTATGGCTATGGTGAACGCAGACGAAAGTGTGATACTATACCCATTCAGCAAAATGATAGCCGTAGCTTCCCCTCGGGGCCTATAAGCTCCATAGGCATAGGTTCTTGGCCAGGTCTACAGTAGCAGCCATGCATGTTTCTGCTGTGAAGAGCCTGCAATCTAATCAGAACGTGGTTGGCCATCCCATAACATTCAGTCCACTCCTGCACCCATGGCAGATCTGTGTCTTGCCATG
This sequence comes from Psammomys obesus, assembly GCF_907164565.1. NCBI lineage: Eukaryota > Metazoa > Chordata > Mammalia > Rodentia > Muridae > Psammomys > Psammomys obesus. The sequence goes on from NW_026590438.1 coordinate 52,673, forward strand.
CTGGCCATTATTGCAGCTCTCAGTGCTCACAGCTGGTTAAGACTGTTGTTGACTTTCTCCCCTAGCAGCCTGAGTCACACTTCCTAACACTATAAAATGTAGCCAGCAGGGAGGAAGTCTCCTGAATCATACTGGCTTGATGTCTCTAAGTCCT
>NW_026590439.1:0-1579 GCF_907164565.1 Psammomys obesus
ATCTATTCAATAAGAACACAGTTTTGTGTGTGACATTAGGACATCTTAACCACCAATATGCTGAATCCATAGGTGTTTAAGGATCCATCTCATCATAACTGAAGCTATTTAGTTTTTCTACTTAATTTCCTAGCATTTTCTTTTACATATGGCTATGCAGCTGTTCATATGTTCATGATCTGTGTTAATAATAAAGATACCAGCATGTATATAGGAGACAGAGCTCATCTTCTCAAGGATGAAACAGATATTGAGGCCACAAAGACATACACCCATTTGTATTTATGCCCTTGCTGAATGACCTACTTAACAAGAAAACCTAGAGCTTTGGAAAGATGAGTGAGGTCTCAGCTCTTGAAATAGTCAAACACACAGAATTGCCTTGGCTTCCCATTCTTCATGAACAGGTAGCTTCTTTCCAACAATTTATTATCAGTAACAGTGGTCCTGGTCCTGTTTGTTTAACTTCATAATATTTATAGAATTAGTGGCTTTTGCAATAAGAAGTCAAGAGTATTGAGCTCAGTGATTCAAGAATGAACTCAGACTTTGATTTGTTCATAATGGATTTGAAATGGTATAATGAATGATTCAGTGACTGCCATTGTTATTAATCCATTGAGTTCATTGACTATACATTGAGATGACATTTCATTGACATGAGATTGTTTAAAGTCAAGTGGTAGATAGCAATGAGATAAATAGAGGAAACTGAGATAGTGATAAAGTAGAGATTGTAGTATCTTCTTCTCATGGAAGTTTTAACTGGTGCAGGCACTTAGCAAAGGAGTGAGGCATTTTCTTAATGAATGATGATACTTATATCTTACTTATCTATACAAGTCATCGGTAAATATATGTTCATAGAAACTCTTGAAACTTGAATATTACTGTGAGGATGTAACAAATGTGGGTCAGAATTCATTACTCACATAACTACAAAATTATCTAGCTACTTTAGAAAGAAATACTTTCTACAAAATAGTCACAATATGCCCTAAAAATATGGTAATATTTATCTGTCCCCAAAGGATAGAAACATACATTTGTCCACAGGAACACTTGAAAGCTGTCAGATAAAATCTGTAGTGAAAATGATTATGAATAAAAAGGTTGAAACTAAATGCCTCCAAACTGATTTAGGTTGGGCCACATGTAGTGCATCCATAGAATTTAATTTGAAGGTAATAAGTACCTGATAGTACAAAATTGTTACGTTTGGTACAAGTCCAAAACATCAAACTCATATAATGTCTCAATATAAAAAAGTGATACAGACACCCAAACATTTTAATTATAAGCCAAAATTATAAGTCTACTGTAATTCCTACTAATAATGGTTTCTTTTCAAAGCATTATATTCTAACTTCAAATAATGTGAAAGTTGCACTACTCTGCAAATATAAAAAATTATAATTTAGGGAGGGTAAACAGTGGTCCAGATATGAAATGAACATAATTTTTTAAAAAGGTTCATTTCCTTGTTTTTAATTGCTGAGTAGTATTCCATTGTGTAAATATACCACAATTTCTGTATCCATTCTTCAATTGAGGAACATCTGTGTTGTTTTCAGATTCT
>NW_026590439.1:1589-5215 GCF_907164565.1 Psammomys obesus
AAAGTGTCTGTATAAGTTTACATTCCCTGCAGCAGTGGAGGAGGGTTCCCTTTTCTCCACAACCTCTCCAGCATGTGTTGTCACTTGAGATTTTGATTTTAGTCAATTACCTGCAGTGAAACTTGGATAACTCCTGAGTGAGGGCTGGGGGGAAGGAGGGAGCAAGGCAACACAAAGAAGGACACCAAGCCTAGCCTCTAATCAAGGTGTCAATTTAATAATAGTAAAACCAACACTTACATAACAGAAAAGTGTAAGCAGTTCCTCATGGCAGCTTGGCCAAAACATACGAGAGCTCACTCACGATTACAAGCATCTGCTGTCTGGTTACCATGGTTGCATGGAGTTCATTATCTAGTTCTCAGGATCAGAGCCCTCTGCTGTAGAACTGCCACAGTCAGTCTTTGAGACAGCGAGCTTTAGATTAGAGCAAGGGCCAAGTGGCCAAATTCCACTGCTCAGATACACACCCCAATTTGGCCATTAAGTCCAAATAGGCTGCCACAGATCTTAGCCATTCTGATGGGTGCAACGTGAAATCTCAGGGTCATTTTGATTTGCATCTCCCTGATGGCTAAAGATGTTGAACATCTCTTTAAATGTTTTTCTGCCATTCTATATTACTCTACATAGAATTCTGTTTAGCTCTGTACCCCATTTTTAATTGGATTGTATGATCTGTTGCTTCTTACCTTCTTGAGTTCTTTATATATTCTGGATATTAGCCCTCTGTCAGATATAGTGTTGGTGAAGATCCTTTCCCAGTCTGTAGGCAGTCGTTTTGTTCTGATGACAGTGTCCTTTGCTTTACAGAAGCTTTTCAGTTCCATGAGGTCCCATATATTGATCTTAGAGTCTGTGATGTTGGTGTTCTGTTCAGGATGTTGTCTCCTGTGCCAATGAGTTCTAGGCTCTTCCTCACTTTTTCTTCTAACCGATTTAGAGTATCTGGTTTTATGTTGAGGTCTTTGATCCACTTGGAGTTTAATTTTGTGCAGGGTGATAAATATGGATCTATTTTCATTTTTCTGCATGTAGACATACAGTTGGACCAGCACAATTTGTTGAAGATGCTGTCTTTTTTCCATTGAATGGTTTTGGCTTCTTCATCAAAAATTAAGTATCCATAGATGTGTGGGTTTATTTCTGGGCTTTCTATTTGGTTCCATTGATCCACCACTCTGTTTCTATGCCAATACCAGGCAGTTTTTATTAGTATTGATCTGTAGTGCAGCTTGAGATCAGGGATGGAAATACCTCCAGATGATCTGTTGTTGTACAGGATTGTTTGGAAATTCTGTTTTTTGTTTTGTTTTGTTTTGTTTTTCCATTTGAATTTGAGAATTTTTCTTTCAATGTCTGTAAAGAATTGTGTTGATGGGAATTGCTTTGAATCTGTAGATTGCTTCTGGCAGAATGATCGTTTTTACTATGTTAATCCTACTGTCCATGAGCACAGGAGATCTTTCCTTTTTCTGATATCTTCTTCAATATCTTTCTTAAGAGACTTGAAGTTTTTTTTAAAATAGGTCTTTCATGCTGGGGTAGAGTCATACCAAAGTATTTTATGTAATTTGTGGCCATTGTGAAGGGTGTAGTTTCCCTAATTTCTTTCTCTGCCCTTTTATTTGCTATATAGGAGGGCTTCTGATTTTTTGAATTAATTTTGTAACCAAAAACATTGCTGAAAGTGTTTCTCAGCTGTCAGAGTTCCCTGGTAGATTTTTTGGGGTCACTCAGGCATACTATCATTTCATCTGCAAATAGTGATACTTTGACTTCTTCCTTTCCAATTTGTATCTCCTTGATCTTCTTTAGTTGTCTTATTGTTCTAGCTAGGATTTCAAGTACAATGTTGAAGAGATATGGAGAGAGGAGGCAGCCTTGCCTTGTCCCTGATATAAGTGGGATTGATTTAAATTTCTCTTCATTGAGTTTGATGTTGGCTTTAGGCTTGCTGTATATTGTGTTTTCTATGTTTAGGTATGTGCCTTGTATCCCTGATCTCTCCAAGACTTTAAACATGAATGGGTGTTGGATTTTGGCATCTAAGGAGATGATTGTGTGGTTTTTCTCCTTCAGTTTGTTTATATGGTTGATTACATTGATGGATTTCCATATATTGAACCACCCTTGCATGCCTGGGATGAAGCATACCTGTTCAGAGTGGATGATATCTTTTATGTATTCTTTGATTTGGTTTGTGAGTATTTTGTTGCATATTTTTGCATCAATATTCATAAGAGAGGTATAGGTCTAAAGTTGTCTTTTTTTGTGTGTCATTGTGTGGTTTGGGTATCAAGGTGAGTGTGGCTTCATAGAATGAGTCTGGTAATGCGCCTTCTCTTTCTATTTTGTGGAATAGTTTGAAAAGAATTAGCTCTTCTCTGAAGGTCTGGTAGAATTCTGAGTTGAAACCATCTGGCCCTGGGAGACTTTTGATGAGTGCTTCTATTTCCTTGGGAATATAGGACTATTCAGTCTTTCTACCTGATCTTGATTCAGTTGTGGTAAGTGGAATCTATCAAGAAATTTGTCCATTTCTTTTAGATATTCAAATTTTGTGGCATATTGGCTTTTGCAGTAAGACCTAATGATTGTTTGGATTTCCTCAGTGTCTGTTGTTATGTCTCCCTTTTCATTTCTGATTTTGCTGATTTGGACAGTTTCTCTCTGCCCTTTAGTTACATTGGCTAAGGGCTTGTTTATCTTGTTGATTTTTTCAACAAACCAGCTCTTGGTTTCATTGATTCTTTGAATCATTTTGTTTGTTTCTAACTTATTTATTTCCACCCTGAGCTTGAATCTTTCCAGCCGCCTAATCCTCTTGGGTGTGTCTGCCTCTTTTCTTTCTAGGGCGTTGGATATATGCTTGTGAGTGGTATATCTGGATCTTGTTGAAACACTATTCCAAATTGTCTGAGAAAACACCAGATTGATGTTCAAAGTTGTTGTACAAGTTTACGTTTCCACCAGTAGTGGAGGAGGGTTCCCTTTTCTCCACATTTTCTCCATTAGTCACTAGTGTTTTTGATCTTACCCATTCTGGTGGGTGTAAGGTGAAATCTGAAGGTTGTTTTCATTTGGATTTCCCTGATGACTAAGTACTTTGAGCATTTCTTTACTAGTTTCTCTGCCATTTGATATTACTCTATTGAGAATTCTTTGTTTAGTTCTGTACCCCTTTTTTATTTGGTTTGCTCAATTTTTTGCTGTGAGTGCTTTATATATTCTCGAAATTAGCTCTCTGTCAGATGTACGGTTGGTGAAGATCCTTTCATAGTCTTTGGCTGTTGTTTTGTTCTGATGACAGTGTCCTTTGCTTTATGGAAGATTTCCATTTTCATGAGGTCCAATTCATTGATTGTTGACCTTAAAGCCTGTGCTGTTGGTGTTCTATTCAGCAAGTTGTCTCCTGTGTCAATGAGTTCAAGGCTTTCCCCCACTTTTTCTTCTAACAGATTTAGTGTTTTTGGTTTCATGCTGAGGAGTTTAATCCACTTGGACTTTACTTTTGTGCAGGGTGATAACATTTTCCCAATGGAATACTACTCACCAATTAAAAACAAGGAAATAATGAAATTTGTAGGCAAATGTTGGGAATTAGAAAAGGTCATCCTAAGTGA
>NW_026590440.1:0-8722 GCF_907164565.1 Psammomys obesus
CGTAAACAAAACCCTGCAATCTGCTGCATACAAGAAACACACCTAAGGCACAAAGATAGACATTACCTGAGGGTAAAAGGTTGGAAGACGACTTTCCAAGCAAATGGACCCAAGAAACAAGCAGGAGTAGCCATCCTAATATCTGATAAAATAGACTTTCAACCAAAATTAATAAAAAGAGATGGGGAAGGAAACTTCATACTCATCAAGGGAAAATTCCACCAAGAAGACATCACAATCCTGAACATCTATGCCCCAAATACAAGAGCACCCACATTTGTAAAAGAAACATTGATAAAATTTAAACCACATATAGATCCCCACACATTAATAGTGGGAGACTTCAACACCCCACTCTCAACAAAGGACAGGTCAACAAAACAGAAATTAAACAAAGAAACAATATCTCTGACAGAGGTCATGAATCAAATGGACCTCACAGACATTTACAGAACTTTATACCCAAACACAAAAGAATTTACCTTCTTCTCAGCACCTCATGGAACCTTCTCCAAAATAGACAATATAGTTGGTCACAAAGCAAGCCTCAACAGATACAAGAAGATTGAAATAATCCCTTGTATCCTGTCTGATCACCATGGAATAAAGCTGGACTTCAACAACAACAGAAATAGCAAGAAGCCTACACACACATGGAAACTGAACAACTTGTTACTAAATGACAGCTGGGTCAGGGAAGAAATAAAGAAAGAAATTAAAGTCTTCCTAGAACTCAATGAAAATGAAGACACAACATACACAAACTTGTGGGACACATTGAAGGCAGTGCTAAGAGGAATGTTCATAGCACTAAGTGCCTTCAAGAAGAAATTCGAGACAGCACATTCAAGCAACTTAATGGCCCACTTAAAAACCCTAGAAACAGAAGAAGCAGACACACCAAAAAGGAGTAGATGGCTGGAAATAATCAAACTCAGGGCTGAAATCAATCAATTAGAAACAAATAAAACAATTCAAAGAATCAATGAAACCAAGAGCTGGTTCTTTGAGAAAATTAACAAGATCGACAAACCCTTAGCCAAGCTAACTAAAAGGCAGAGAGACACCACCCAAATCAACAAAATCAGAAATGAAACGGGGGACCTAACTACAGACACTGAGGAAATCCAAACAATCATTAGGACTTACTTCAAAAGTCTATATGCCACAAAATTTGAAAATCTAAATGAAAGGGACACTTTTCTTGATCAATTTGACTTACCAAAGCTGAATCAGGACCAGGTAAATCAATTAAATAGTCCTATATCCCCCAAAGAAATAGAAGAAGTCATCAAAAGTCTCCCATCCAAAAAAAGCCCAGGACCAGATGGCTTTAGCGCAGAATTCTACCAGATCTTCAAAGAAGAGCTAACTCCAATTCTCTTCAAACTATTCCACAAAATAGAAACAGAAGGAATATTACCAAACTCAATCTATGAAGCCACAATCACCTTGGTACCTAAACCTCACAAAGACTCAACAAAGAAAGAGAATTTCAGGCCAATCTCCCTTATGAACATTGATGCAAAAATACTTAACAAAATACTTGCAAACTGAATACAAGAACACATCAAAGATATTATCCACTATGACCAAGTAGGCTTCATCCCAGGTATGCAGGGGTGGTTCAGTATATGGAAATCCATCAATGTGATCCACCATATTAACAAACTGAAAGAAAAAAACCCACATGATAATCTCCCTAGATGCTGAAAAAGCATTTGACAAAATCCAACATCCATTCATGGTTAAAATATTAGAGAGATCAGGGATACAAGGCACATATCTAAACATAGTAAAGGCCATATATAGCAAGCCTATAGCCAACATCAAACTAAACAGAGAGAAACTTAAAGCAATCCCACTGAAATCAGGGACAAGACAAGGCTGCCCACTCTCTTCAACATAGTGCTGGAAGTCCTTGCTAGAGCAATAAGACAGTTGAAGGAGATCAAGGGGATACAGATGGGAAAGGAAGAAGTCAAATTATCACTATTTGCAGATGATATGATAGTGTACATGAGTGACCCCAAAAAGTCTACCAGGGAACTCCTACAGCTGATAAACACCTTCAGCAAAGTGGCCGGATACAAAATTAACTCAAAAAAATTAGTAGCACTCCTGTAGTGCTACTACAAAAGACAAAAGGACTGAGAAAGAAATTAGAGAAACAAACCATTCACAATAGCCACAAATGACATAAAGTACCTTGGTGTAACCCTAACCAAACAAGTCAAAGACATGCATGAAAAAAATTTCAAGTCTCTGAAGAAAGAATTAGAAGAAGTATCAGAAGATGGAAAGATCTCCCATGCTCATGGCTTGGCAGGATTAACATAGTAAAAATGGCCATCTTACCAAAAGCAATCTACAGATTTAGTGCACTTCCCATCAAATTGCCAACACAATTCTTTACAGACTTTGAAAGAAAAATTCTCAACTTTTCATGGAATAACAAGAAACCCAGAATTGCTAAAACAATCCTCTACAATAAAAGATCTTCTGGAGGTATCTCCATCCCTGATATCAAGCTGTACTATAGAGCAACAGTTATAAAAACTGCATGGTACTGACATAAAAACAGAATGGTGGATCAATGGAATCGAACAGAAGACCCAGAAATAAACCCACATACTTATGGACACCTGATTTTTGACAAAGATGCCAAACCATACAGTGGAAACAAGATAGCATCTTCATGAAATGGTGCTGGTCTAACTGGATGTCTACATGTAGAAAAATGAAAATAGATCCATACTTATCACCCTGCACAAAACTGAAGTCCACGTGGATCAAAATACCTCAACATAAAACCAGACACATTAAATCCCCTAGAAAAAATAGTGGGGAATACCCTAGAACTCATTGGTACAGGACAAAACTTCCTGAACAGAACACCAACTGCACAGGCTCTAAGAGGAACAATCAATAAATGGGACCTCATGAAATTGAAAAGCTTCTGTAAAGCAAAGGACACTGTCATCAAAACAAAGCGACTGCCTACAGATTGGGAAAGAATCATCACCAATCTTGTTTCTACTTTTTAATGTAATAGTAAGTTGACACAGAAAAGACAAATCGATGACAAGGTCAGAGGACAGTCTAAAATGGGAACTTTTGCCTTACACCCTATTTGAGACAGGCTTCTGACTGTGACTACATATGCCAAGTATGGAGAAGAGATTGTGGGTATTTTCCTGTGTCCATGTTCCATTTCACTATATGAGTTTTGGGATTACAGACACAGACTTCTTTCTGTCTTTTAACGTGGTTCTGGACATTTAAACTCAGTTCCTCACCTTGCATGCTTTCCTTCTGAGCCATCTGCCCACCCTATCACTACTTCTTTAAGGTCACCTAGAATGCAGATAGGGTTGAGGAGTGCAGATAGAGGAATATGTAGCAAGCCCAAGTTCATACTGTTGGTGGTAGAGGGGCTAGAAAGTCCAGCTTCAGCTGTTCTCCCTGCGGGCTGCAGTAACAGCAGCTTTCCAAACAGCCATGCCTGTGATTTTTATTCTTTCTCATAGGAAAGGGGTATTAAAAAACACATTTTCCAAGCACTCCTGCTTGGTGGATTTCATCTAATTAAATCTGTATTCTATTTAGTTACATTATTACCTAATGCATTTTTTTTTTCTTACTACAGTGTGCTCAGCAACCCCTTTATTCCTGGTTGCCATCTTTTCTTATCATCTCCAAAGCCCTCTTTAAAATGTAATTGCATGGCTGAGCTCTCTGACGTTGTCAACCTTGATGAACTTTTCATTGTTTGTTCTTTTAAGCTTGAATTAGATTATTCTCAGAAGTGTTTGTTGATGTATTTGTAAAATATAATGTATTCCCATGAAGTATTAAAGAATAAGCGCTAGTGCTTTCTTTCCTTTTCTTCTTTTCTTTTTCTTTTTCTTCTTCTTCTTCTTCTTCTTCTTCTTCTTCTTCTTTTCTGATTTTCTGATTAGCAGGCACAGTTGTTTGCTTCCATTTAGAAGTATTTCAGATTTATCTGCTACACTGAAATGTAGTTGGAATTAAGTTACCCTTTTTCATTATCCTTGTCCTTTAAATTGCTTAATGTTCCTAGAATTACTAATGCCTGTAAATGCAATAATGTTTGGTTGAAACTAATCATAAAATATCATATGTATTAAGTTCCCTTGTTTATTTTAGGTAGATAATAAAAGGAAATCTCAGCTTAATAGAATGAACTGACCCCCAATAGTTTAAATTCCTTTGTGGTTTATTTTTTTCTCTTCTCAGGAATTTCTGTGATACTCTCCAGTGAAACCCATTACCTCTGTTTGCTGAAGGCTCTGACCAAGGCTGCTCTGAGCTGTTGACATCATCTCACGACAAGGAGGACATCAGAAATCATTGGGAGGTTCCTGACCCTGTGGACCTTCTGGAGGTAAGAGTGGGTGACTTATTTTTGTCCTCAGTGGTTAGATTAGATGGTCTGTCTACCACAATTCACTTCTTCAAAGAGTGAATAGGAAACTGTTTCTGAGAATTCTCTGTATGAGAGTATGAGATTTTCTTTGGGGGAGAAGTTTTAGTGGTAAATTTTTAGTGGTTATTTTAACCAAATTGGAAGTTAATTGAAGTGAAACTTTGATCTATGAAGACATATTTGAGCATGCATACACACTCTATGTACATCCCTAAAGCAACAACAACAAAAGACCACAATATAGTGGGGTGTGGTGGTATACCTTTAATCATAGCACTCAAGGCAGAGGCAATCAGAGTTCTGTAAGTTAAATGTCAGTCTTGTCCACATAGTTTCAGGCCAGCTAGAGCTACACAGTGAGACTCTGTCTAAAAATCAAACAACTCCATTCCCACCCTAAAAAAAAATAAATAAAATAAAAAAATCAAGCAATCAAAGCACAGTAGTATTGCTCTATTTCTGAGACTTCTTATGTAGCTAGTTCTGTCAGTATTTATACACACCATACGTGGCCTTCCAAGGCTCAAATGGCTTATATAATAGCATACTGTAAGCTCAAATGTTTTTACAAAATAAGAAAACTAATTAGTATTATTTTCAAATATTTATAACTTCCAATATACTCTCAAACCTTTTGATTTGTTTTCTCCCAGAGATTACTAATAACTCTTGCTATGTATAAAACAACGATAGTGAGCACTCAACAAATATTCTCAAATGTGTTGTAGATAGAAATTATACTCTTGAGAGCTTCTCTATCCCAGGCAGTTTCCAAATAATTGAGACAGAGACCTTTTGGTTTTATAAAAGCTTTAAAGCATCATAACTGGGCAGTAATCACCCTTTAAGCTATTTTACTATTTTCCAGCTACACACCCCAAGTTACTGCCATATTTGTTCCTGCTTGGGCTGCTTCTGTTCCACAGGCCAACCCTCATGGCCACATGCTCATGGTCCATACTGCCCCAATGGCAACTTTCTTCTCCTGCTTCTTTTCCTGCTTCTTTTTTTTCCTCTTCTATTTATTTAATTATTATTATTATTTTTTAAATCTTTTATTTTTTTTATTAATTACACTTTATTCATTTTGTATCCCCCCATGAGCCCCTCCCTCCTCCCCTGCCGATCCCACCCTCCCTCCCCTTTCTGCATGCATGCCACTCCCCAAGTCCACTGATAGGGGAGGTCCTCCTCTCCTTCTTTCTGATCTTAGTCTATCAGTCAGTTCTCATCAAAAGTGGCTGCATTGTCCTCTACTGTGGCCTGGTAAGGCTGCTCCCCCCTCAGGGGGAAGTGATCAACGAGCAGGCCAATCAGATTATGTCAGAGGCAGTCCCTCTTCCCATTACTATGGAACCCACTTGGACACTGAACTGCCATGGGCTACACCTGTGCAGGGGTTCCAGGTCATCTCCACAAATAGTCCTTGGTTGGAGTATGAGTCTCTGGGAAGTTCCCTGTGTTCAAATTATCTTGTTCTGTTGCTCTGCTTGTGGAGTTCCCGTTCCCTCCAGCTCTTACTATTTCCCACTTCTTACATAAAATTCCATTCACTCTGCCCATCAGTTGGCCATCAGGCTCAGCATCTGCTTTGACAGTCTATACTGCAGAAGCTTTCAGAGGCCCTCTGTGGCAGGTTTCAAGGTTGTTTCTTGTTTTCTTCTGGCTTTCAGAGGCCCTCTGTAGCGGGTTCCGAGGTTGTTTCCTATTTTCGTTTTCTTCTGATGTCCATCCTCTTTGCCTTTCAGAATGGGGATTGAACATTTTAGTTAGGGTCCTCTCTTCTGCTTAGTTTGTTTAGATGTACAGCTTTTAGTGGGTTTATTCTATATTGTATGTTTATATGAGTGAGTATATACCGTGAGTGTCTTTTTGCTTCTGGGTCAACTCACTCAGGATGATCCTTTCCAGGTCCCACCATTTACCTGCAAATTTCATGATTTCCTTATTTTTCATTGCAGAGTAATACTCCATTGTATAGATGTACCACAGTTTCTGCATCCATTCTTCAGTTGAGGGGCATCTGGGTTGTTTCCAGCTTCTGGCTATTACAAATAAAGCTGCTACAAACATGGTTGAACAAATGTCCTTTTTGTGTACTTGCGCCTCTTTTGGGTATATGCCTAGGAGTGGTATGGCTGGATCTTGAGGAAGCGCTATTCCTAGTTGTCTGAGAAAGCGCCAGATTGATTTCCAGAGTGGTTGTACCAGTTTACATTCCCACCAGCAGTGGAGAAGGGTTCCCCTTTCTCCACAACCTCTCCAGCATGTGTTGTCCCTTGAGATTTTCATCTTGGCCATTCTGATGGGTGTAAGGTGAAATCTCAGGGTTGTTTTGATTTGCATTTCCCTAATGGCTAATGAGGTTGAGCATTTCTTTAAGTGCTTCTCTGCCATTCGATATCCCTTTACAGAGAGTTCTCTGTTTAGCTCTGTTCCCCATTTTTTAAGTGGATTACTTGGTTTGCTGCTTTTCAGCTTCTTTAGTTCTTTATATATACTGGATATGAGTCCTCTGTCAGATAGAGGGTTGGTGATGATTCTTTCCCAATCTGTAGGCAGTCGCTTTGTTTTGATGACAGTGTCCTTTGCTTTACAGAAGCTTTTCAATTTCATGAGGTCCCATTTATTGATTGTTGCTCTTAGAGCCTGTGCTGTTGGTGTTCTATTTAGGAAGTTTTCTCCTGTACCAATGAGTTCTAGGGTATTCCCCACTTTTTTTTCTAGCCGATTTAATGTGTCTGGTTTTATGTTGAGGTCTTTGATCCACTTGGACTTCAGTTTTGTGCAGGGTGATAAGTATGGATCTATTTGCATTTTTCTACATGTAGACATCCAGTTGGACCAGCACCATTTGTTAAAGATGCTATCTTTTTTCCATTGTATGGTTTTGGCATCTTTGTCAAAAATCAGGTGTCCGTAAGTGTGTGGGTTTATTTCTGGGTCTTTTGTTCGATTCCATTGATCCACCATTCTGTTTCTATGCCAGTACCATGCAGCTTTTATAACTGTTGCTCTATAGTACAGCTTGAGATCAGGGATGGAGATACCTCCAGAAGATCTTTTATTGTAGAGGATTGTTTTAGCAATTCTCGGTTTCTTGTTATTCCATACGAAGTTGAGAATTTTTCTTTCCAGGTCTGTAAAGAATTGTGTTGGCAATTTGATGGGAATTGCACTAAATCTGTAGATTGCTTTTGGTAAGATGGCCATTTTTACTATGTTAATCCTGCCAAGCCATGAGCATGGGAGATCTTTCCATCTTCTCATATCTTCCTCTAATTCTTTCTTCAGAGACTTGAAATTTTTTTCATACAAGTCTTTGACTTGCTTGGTTAGGGTTACACCAAGGTACTTTATGTCATTTGTGGCTATTGTGAATGGTGTTGTTTCTCTAATTTCTTTCTCAGCCCTTTTGTCTTTTGTATACAGGAGTGCTACTGATTTTTTTGAGTTAATTTTATATCCGGCCACTTTGCTGAAGGTGTTTATCAGCTGTAGGAGTTCCCTGGTAGACTTTTTGGGGTCACTCATATATACTATCATATCATCTGCAAATAGTGATAATTTGACTTCTTCTTTTCCCATCTGTATCCCCTTGATCTCCTTCGACTGTCTTATTGCTCTAGCAAGGACTTCCAGCACTATGTTGAAGAGATATGGAGACAGTGGGCAGCCTTGTCTTGTCCCTGATTTCAGAGGGATTGCTTTAAGTTTCTCTCCGTTCAGTTTGATGTTGGCTATAGGCTTGCTGTATATCGCCTTTACTATGTTTAGATATGTGCCTTGTATCCCTGATCTCTCCAGTACTTTAAACATGAATGGATGTTGGATTTTGTCAAATGCTTTTTCAGCATCTAGGGAGATTATCATGTGGTTTTTTTCTTTCAGTTTGTTAATATGGTGGATCACATTGATGGATTTCCGTATATTGAACCACCCCTGCATACCTGGGATGAAGCCTACTTGGTCATAGTGGATAATATCTTTGATGTGTTCTTGGATTTGGTTTGCAAGTATTTTGTTAAGTATTTTTGCATCATTGTTCATAAGGGAGATTGGCCTGAAATTCTCTTTCTTTGTTGAGTCTTTGTGAGGTTTAGGTACCAAGGTGACTGTGGCTTCATAGAATGAGTTTGGTAATATTCCTTCTGTTTCTATTTTGTGGAATAGTTTGAAGAGAATTGGAGTTAGCTCTTCTTTGAAGGTCTGGTAGAATTCTGCGCTGAAGCCATCTGGTCCTGGGCTTTTTTTGGATGGGAGACTTTTGAT
>NW_026590440.1:8732-9964 GCF_907164565.1 Psammomys obesus
TTCAGCTTTGGTGAGTCAAATCGATCAAGAAAATTGTCCATTTCATTTAGATTTTCAAATTTTGTGGCATATAGACTTTTGAAGTAAGTCCTAATGATTGTTTGGATTTCCTCAGTGTCTGTAGTTATGTCCCCCCTTTCATTTCTGATTTTGTTGATTTGGATGGTGTCTCTCTGCCTTTTAGTTAGCTTGGCTAAGGGTTTGTCTATCTTGTTGATTTTCTCAAAGAACCAGCTCTTGGTTTCATTGATTCTTTGAATTGTTTTATTTGTTTCTAATTGATTGATTTCAGCCCTGAGTTTGATTATTTCCAGCCGTCTACTCCTTTTTGGTGTGTCTGCTTCTTCTGTTTCTAGGGTTTTTAAGTGGGCCATTAAGTTGCTTGAATGAGCTGTCTCGAATTTCTTCTTGAAGGCACTTAGTGCTATGAACTTTCCTCTTAGCACTGCTTTCATTGTGTCCCACAAGTTAGGGTATGTTGTGTCTTCATTTTCATTGAGTTCTAGAAAGGCTTTAATTTCTTTCTTTATTTCTTCCCTGACCCAGCTGTCATTTAGTAACAAGTTGTTCAGTTTCCATGAGTGTGTAGGCTTTTTGCTATTTCTGTTGTTGTTGAAGTCCAGCTTTATTCCATGGTGATCAGACAGGATACAAGGGATTATTGCAATCTTCTTGTATCTGTTGAGGCTTGCTTTGTGACCAACTATATTGTCTATTTTGGAGAAGGTTCCATGAGGTTCTGAGAAGAAGGTAAATTCTTTTGTGTTTGGGTGTAAAGTTCTGTAGATGTCTGTGAGGTCCATTTGATTCATGACCTCTGTCAGAGATATTGTTTCTTTGTTTAATTTCTGTTTTGTTGACCTGTCCTTTGTTGAGAGTGGGGTGTTGAAGTCTCCCACTATTAATGTGTGGGGATCTATATGTGGTTTAAATTTTATCAATGTTTCTTTTACAAATGTGGGTGCTCTTGTATTTGGGGCATAGATGTTCAGGATTGTGATGTCTTCTTGGTGGAATTTTCCCTTGATGAGTATGAAGTTTCCTTCCCCATCTCTTTTTATTAATTTTGGTTGAAAGTCTATTTTATCAGATATTAGGATGGCTACTCCTGCTTGTTTCTTGGGTCCATTTGCTTGGAAAGTCGTCTTCCAACCTTTTACCCTCAGGTAATGTCTATCTTTGTGCCTTAGGTGTGTTTCTTGTATGCAGCAGATTGCAGGGTTTTGTTTACG
>NW_026590441.1:0-12722 GCF_907164565.1 Psammomys obesus
CTTCATTTCCTCCCCAACCCCACACTCCCTCCCTGGTCTCCTCCCTGCCCCTTTCCAAGTCCACTGATAGGGGAGGACCTCCTCCTCCTTCATTTGACCCTGTTTTATCAGGTATCTTCAGGGCTGGCTGCAAAGTCCTCCTCTGTAGCCTAACAGGACTGCTCCTCCCCTGGGGGAGGGTGGGTTGGTCAAAGAGCCTGCACACTCTTATTAGAAAATAGATATCTAAAAAGAAAAAGAAAAACAAGAATGATAAAACTAGACAAAATAATGATAAGCTGAACATTCAGAATAAGACCAAACATGCAAACAGAAAAAAAGTGTTGAGACATAAGAAGCTCATACAAAGGGACAAACACTCATACCTAAAGAATTTCCCTAAACACACAAAAATGGAAAACACTAATAAGGTTTTTTAATTGACCAGAGAAAGTGCTATAAGATAGAATAATCTTGCCAAATATGATTTAGTCACATTTGTTTAGCCAGTTACTGCTCACAGTGGAGCCTGCTGTTTATGGTAATTTGTATAATCTGTGGAAATCTTGGGAAACTTCTTCATTTTGGAATGGTTATGAATTGGAGATAGCCAAGATAGGTTAGGGACTGCTGAATATGTTCACTTCTCCTCTCAGCACTGGGACTCAAGAAGGCTTAATTCTATGCAGCAGATGTGCATGCTACAACAATCACTGAGCTCATATATGCGTTAGTCCTGTACTGTCTAGATGGCCTTCTTTATTTGATTTGTACCTTCTCCATTGGCTCTTAGCTCCTTTCAATCACCTCTGCCACAGTTCACTGAACACTGAGAAGAGAGATGTAATGGAAGACATTCCATTTAGAACTTAGTGCTCCAAAGTCTGAACAAGACACTAATCTATGATTATAGCAGAATGTGATTTGAAATATTTTTTTAATGCTGTTCTCTTTTAGTAGAGCAGTAGTATTTGTTTTTTTCCCAGGGTTGCATGACATGGTCAGCCTCATTTTTTTGGCCA
This sequence comes from Psammomys obesus, assembly GCF_907164565.1. Taxonomy (NCBI): domain Eukaryota; kingdom Metazoa; phylum Chordata; class Mammalia; order Rodentia; family Muridae; genus Psammomys; species Psammomys obesus. The sequence continues at coordinate 1,002 of NW_026590441.1, forward strand.
GCAGAGAAGGGTTAGGCATGGGTTTCATATCAAATGCATTGTTTCTCTATTTTGACTTTGACTTTCAAATTCTAGTTTGCTTTCACAAAAAACACAAAATTTTGATAAGGATTTTTTTTTTCTATAACCATTCGCATGATTTTAATCTGTTTTGAAATTCAGAAAAAAGTTATTATAATTTTATTTCCTTTATATTTTATATTGATGCATATCATCAAAGAAAGTCAAGACAAACATGGTAGGTACTTAGAGGCAAGAGCTGATACAGAAGTGAAGGAGGGGTATTTCCTACTGGTTTACTCAGCCTGATTTGTTATACTACCATCCCAGGGACAGAAACACCCATCATGGACTGGGATCTCTTTCATCACTAAATAAGAAAATGATTTACAGACTTACATTCTGGATGCATTTTCTAATTTGAGGTTCCCTATTTTCAGAAAACTCTATTTTGTCCTTCAAATTGACATGAGACAAGGCAGCACAACTGACCAGTTGACACACAAACACATCACTCTTAAGCCACACATTTCCCTTTTTATTCAAACCCAAATCTCATATTAAAAACATGAATAACAAAGTTCTTACAATCATTATATATTCACACACATTAAAATTTCACATTCTTGAAAATAGCCAATCTTCCTAAAATTCTAAGATCTTGTTAAATGTTCAATAGTTTTCATCTATAGGCTCTTGTAAACATCAAAAAAAAAAAAAAAAAAAAAAAAACCAAGCATAGTCTTACAATTAGAGCCAAGAAAACCAAACACCCACAACATGAATAAATCAATGTTGAATTATCTGGCGTTCACTCTGGGGTCTTCCAAGGAGCCACAGTCACTTTTCCAGCTGTGCCCTCTGCTGCACACACAGTTTGTATTCTGGCTGGATCTCCTCCAATGTTGGTGTTCTTGCTGTGTATGAACTCATCCCAAGGTACTGTAATCTCTATAGGAGTGGCATCTTCTGCCATCATGGGGCTGCCTTTTCACCTGTAGCCTCTCATAGGCTTTCTTTACGGTGCCAAGGCTCAACTTCTTTGCATGACTCCATTCCCTTTCATAGTTCTGGAATTTAATAACTGCAGCTGATTATTCAGACTCTTGGTATCAGCATGACATATCAGTAAATCAAAAGAGCTAACATCCCTCATGTAGACTTTAAAATTTCCTTTATATAGTCAGAAACCAGGCACCCATCCTCTGCAGTGCTCCCAATATTATCTTCCAAGCTCCTAGTTTCTCTAATTTTTGCTGCAAAAAACCCCAAAATAACACAAACAAACAAACAAAAAAAAACAAAACAAAATGAACAAACAAACATGGAATGGAGAAAAGGGGATATTTTTGTTTATAATCAAATTATTTGGGATTCCATATTGCTGATCATAATCAAAGACGTGAGAACTGAATCTCAAAGAGCACCAGAGGATACTCAGAAACACAAGTCTTTTATGTCAAGTACAGTTCCAAACCTAGAATCCAGACAAGGCATTACACATCACACAGGCTTAATATATTTATATTATATTTTAATATTGATGATATAGACTTACATAACACAATGGGTAAAAGAGGATTAAAAGGAAAAATGTTCAATTAAGCTATTGACCTTGATTCTGATATTTGATCCACATGACAAGAAAATGTCATTGTGATATTTACATTAGGTATTAGTTGATTCAGGTGGTACAGTGAAGAGCCAAGTCATAAGCCCAAGGTCTTTATCTTCCTCAGGTTTGCATCACCTTCAGAGACATTCCACAGGTCCTTGCAGCTTGAAAGGAGGTGTACAATTTATAAATGTATACAAGTACTTGAGAAACTAGATGGCAATAAAATCCAGGCATTAACATCAGTGGGTATTAACAGATTGAGTAAAAGTCCTTGAATGGTTGAAACTTGTTTGCCTCTTGGTTTGCTATTGAACAAACTAGGTGTTTAGATCGCAGATAGTTGGGGCCAAGGTCTTTAAACTGTAAACTATACTTCATTTAAGGTTGTCAAACTTCCTAATGTGCTTCTTAAATACAGTTCATGTTGTGGTGACCACCAACCTTAAAATTATTTTCTTGCTACTCTCTAACCATAATCTTCCTACTGTTATGATGAATAATAGAAATACTTGGTATACGGAATATGTGATTTGTAACCCCGAAAGTAGTCACAACCCACAGATTGAGAACAAATTCTCTGAGGGGTACACAGTAGGTGAAAGACCCCAGCCTCACACTAAGTTAAACATGGCTAACGCTATTTTGTGAGACACCACTGTTTTATAAAACTCTGAAGGCCAGATGAGAAACTGGAAAATTACTGAGAAATCCTAGCTGTGTCACCCACTTGGGATATCTGTGGTCAGGCTGCCCCAGTCATACTAAAAACAGTTTGTGTTAATCACTCTCATAGATATCTGTGAGACTGTTTCAGCTAAGATAGGGAAAAACAAAATAACAGGTGGCGGGCCACGTCAAGGGGTCATCCTACCCCCCTTGACCACCCAGTTCCTAGAATCTTGGTGCCCCTGCCAAACTTTGACGCAAATTGTGGTCTCGTGTAAACGTACCAATCAGCCCCCTGTAACCATGCCTTCTCGCTTCTGTACCAGTGCTTCTGCCTCTAAAACCCTATAAAAACCCCAGCTTCCCATCTAGGGGGCGCCAAAGTCTCCCAAATGACTTTTCGCCCTGGGTACCCATGTATCAAAATAAAAGCCTCTTGCTGTTTGCATCCGAATGGACTCGTTGTTCTTTGGGAGGGGGTCTCTCTGACGGAAGATACCCTCCGGGGATCTTTCATAGGTATTAAATATTTACATGGTCTGCTTGGTCTGGTGCCTTAAAGAGTTCTCAATTATTTTTTCTCAGTACTCTCATGTACTCATATACTATCAATACAATTATTTATGTGTCTTTTCTGTTGCATTTTCATCTTTCACAAACCTTTATTCATCTGTGGTATTTATGCACATAGCAAGAATCATAACTTTCTTTCCCTAGCATCTGATGTCAAGATAGATTTAAATGCTTTCAATAAAGTCAGAAACAAGATTAGAGTGTCAGCTTTCTTCACTATTGTTAATCGTAGGGATTGAAGTCTTCAAATTGTTATGAAAAAAAAACTAAAAAAAAAGAAAACAACAATAATAACAACAACAACAACAAAAAAAAAAAACAGAAGTAAATGCCATACAAGTAGGAAGACAAAAATTCAGACGGTTTTGAATTGCAATACAATTATCTAGAATGGAAAATATGAAGATTCTATGATAGGTTTCTTTTTTATTTTTATTGTTAGTTACATTTTATTAATTCTGTATGCCAGCTGGTATCCCACTCTCTCATTTCATTCCCAATCTTACCCTCCCTCCATCATCTCCTCCCTGCCCCTTTCCAAGTCCAGTGAGTGGAGAGGACCTTCTCCCCTTTCATCCCTGTGTTATGAGGTATTTTCAGGATTGGCTGCAAAGTCCTCAGTTGAGGCCTAGCAGGACTGCTCCTCCCTTGCGGGGTGAGAAGATTAAAAGGCCTGCCATTGAGTTCATGTTAGAAATAGACCCTCTTCCTCTTACTAGAAGAACCCACTTGGTTACTGGGCTATCACGGGCTACATCCGAGCAGAGGTTCTAGGTTATCTCCATACATGATCCTTGGTGGAGTATCAGTCTCAGAAAAGACCCCTGTGCCCACATATATTTGGTCCTTCTGGAGCTCCTATCATCTCCATGTAATACTAACTCCTTCTTTCATATGATTCTCTGCACTCTGCCGAAGGTTTGGTTATGAGTCTTAGTATCTTCTTTGATACACTAGTAGGTAGAGTCTTTCAGAGGCTCTCTGCAGTAGGCTCCTGTCATGTTCCTTGTTTTCTTCTATGTCCAATGCACATAAAATTTGCTTCAAAGTGAGGAATGGTCATTTTCGCCCGTGTCTGCTTTCTTTTTCATCTTCTTTAGGTATATAGATTTCATTATGTTTATCATATCTTGTAGGTCTATATAAGTGTATCTATACCATGTTTGTCTTTCTCCTTCTGGGATACCATACTCAGAATGATCTTTTCTACATCCCACCACTTGCCTGCAAATTTCATGATTCCCTCTTTTTTGATTGCTGAGTAGTATTCCATTTTGTAAAAAATACCACAATTTCTGTATCCATTCCTCCATTGATGGATATCTGGGTTGTTTTCTGGTTCTGGCTATTACAAATAAAGCTGCTACAAAACGCGTTGAACAAATGTCCTTGTGTACTTGAGCAAATTTTGGGTATATGCCTAGGAAAAGAGACAACATCTTCAACAAATGGTGCTGGTCCAAATGGATATCTACAGAAAAATGCAAATAGATCCATACTCAACACCCTGCACAAAACTAAAGTCCAAGTGGATCAAAGACCTCAACATAAAACCAGAAACTCAAAATCAGTTAGAAAAAAAAATGTGGGGATGAGCCTAGAACTCATTGGCACAGGAGACAACTTCCTGAACAGAAACCTAACAGCACAGGTTCTAAAAGCAACAATCAATAAATAGATCCTCATGAAACTGAAAAGCTTCTGTAAAGCAAAAGACACTGTCCTCAGAAAAAAACGACAGCCTACAGACTGGGAAAGGATCTTCACCAACCCTATATCTGACAGAGTGCTAATATCCAGAATATATAAAGAACTAAAGAAGTTAAAAACAACAAACCTTTAAGTTGGGGAAATTTTCGTCAATGATTTTGTTGAAGATATTTCCTGGTCCTTGGAGCAGGGAATCATCTTTTTCCTCTACACCTATTATTCTTAGGTTTTGTCTTTTTATGTTGTCTTGTATTTCTTGGATGGTCTGTGTCAGGAATTTTTTAGATTTAACATTTTTTTACCAGATGCATCGATTTCTTCCATTGTATCTTCCACACCTGAGATTCTTTCTTCCATCTCTTGTAGTCTATTGGTTATGCTGACTTCTGTGGTTCCTGTTTTCTTTCCTAAGATCTTTCTTTCCACAATTTCCTCCATTTGTGTTTTCTTTAATTTTTCCAAATCTGTCTTCAGGTCTTGAGCCATTTTGTTGATTTCCTTCACTTGTCTGACTGTATTTTCCTGTTTTTCCATCATTTCCCTCAGCTGTTTGTTTGAACAATCTTCTTTTTCTTTTATTTCATTCAGTGATTTAAGCATTTCCTCTCTATAGGCCACTAAGTGTTTGGCTGCAATTTCCTCTATTTCTTTACAGATGGCCATAAACTGTTTGTTTTATCTTCCTCTATTTCTTTACGCATTTTATTTGTTTCCTCAGTTATCTTCTTCGTGATCATAGATGCTAGGTCCTCTACTTGCATTTCAATTATGCTGGGGTGTCTAGAGCTACCTGACCCTGTAAAACTGGGTTCTGGAGATGCCATATTGCTCTGGCTTTTGTTGGTTGAACTTTTACGCTGGCCTCTACCCATTAGGTTATCTTAGGTTTCTGAAGTTGGTTTCTGTTTTTTCCTGAGAATTCCTTTGGCAGGAATTTTTTTTTTTTTTTTTTTTTTTTCTGAAGGAAGCCTTCTCAGCTTTTTGGGTATAGTCACTGGATGGCTGGTGTTTTTCAGGAGTGGCCGCTGCTCACCTCAGGCTTAGAGACCTGAATGTTAACTGTGGTCCTTATTAGTGGAGAGGGCTCTCGTCTCACCAGGAGAAGTCCTGAAGACAGCTGCCCAGTTTCTTGCTGTGAATTTAGTGATCTGCTGCTGTAACCTGTGTGTCCCGTGATTTGGTCAGTTTTGTTAGGGATACGTGGTTGCCACGTGGAGCAGTATCTGGGGATTGATCTTGGGGATCCCGGGCTTTTGAAGGTCTGAGTTTGGGGCTCTGCAGCCCAGTACCCAAGCAGTAATCTGTGGCGTGTGAGTACTGCTTTCCTGGTAACAGCAGGCTATTTGGTGCACAGCAGGTCCCTGGGTTGAGCCAGTCTGCAGGACCTTTTCCAGGGATATACTGGTGCCCTAAGTCTGTCCCCTTTGCTTAATTCCCCGTGAGGATTTCTCCAGACAGTGACACCAAGTCTCTGGTGTTCTGGGGCACACAGTTCTCTCAGTCTCAGAAAAGACCCCTGTGATCAGATATATTTGCTCATTGTAGAACTACTATCCTTTCCATGATGATTTTATTCTTTTGGAGAAAAAATATTCCATTTGGCCTTATACAAAGAACATTGCAAGAGTACAAAAAGGAAGAAGGTGATGATAGCTCTTAACACACAATTCTCTAGTTAAGAATCTGATTTCTATGGAGGCCACTTGGATACTGAACTGCAATAGGCTACCTCTGTGCAGGGGTTCCAGGCCAACTGGCCTCCATAGTAATGGAGATAGGGACTGTCTGGGATGTGAAATGATTAGCCTGCTCTTTGATCACCTCAAACTGAGAGGTGGGCAGCCTTACAAGCCATAGAAGACAATGCAGTCTCTCCTGATGAGACCTGATAGACTAGAATCAGAGGGAAGGGGAAGAGGACCTCCCTTTTTAGTGGGTTGGGAGAGGGACACTGGTGGGGAAGAGGAAGGGTGGGACTGGGAGGGGAGGAAGGAGGGAGGTGCAGGGGTATTCAAAGTGAATAAACTGTAACTAATAAAAATAAATGAAAAAACCAAAATCACTGGGCACTTAACAGTAAAAATAAATTAAATTATAATAGGTGTAATAAAAAAGAACTATCTATATTGAACAGGCAAGTTCAAATAAACCCTGACCTCAGCCGGATCTTTGAGGACATGATTGTCAGAAGAAATAGCCTCTCCTGATGCAGTGTTTGCAGAGAGCCTCAACAAAACTGCTTGCTTATGGCCTCTGTGGATAAGCATATTGTAGATTGCAAACGCCATAAGATGGGCTCTTCTGGGCCCTCAGTGAATGCCTGTTTTAGAATTAGAGAACAAAATTGTGATGGAATATTTGTATTTGCTTTGGTTTTATTCAAGACAATTAAGATAATAAGTTCTAGGTAAACATTCCTAAGATGTGAAGTCTAGTAGCTTCGAGGAGCTCCCTATCACAAATGTTTAATTTAAAGTGCCTATTGTTGTTGTTGTTGTTGTTGTTGTTTGAAAAATAAATTTATATAAAGTTTTAAAACAAACAAACAAAAGAATTTGATTTCTTTTCCCATATTTGGAAACACCACATTAACACTCCAATCCAATTGCATTTTTCTTTTCTTTTTTATATTAGTTATAGTTGATTTGGTCTCTGTCCTAGATGTAGACCTCTGTCTTATCCCCTCCCCGCGCATTACCCTCCTTCTTTCATCTCCTCCCATGCCCTTACCCAAGTCCACAGATTGAGAAGTTCTTCCTCTCTTTCCATCTGACCTTAGCCTATAAGGTCTCATCAGGACTAACTCCATTGTCATCCTCTGTGGACTGGTAAGGATGCTCCTCCATCAGGGGGAGGTTATCAAAGAGCCAGCCACTGACTTCATGTCAGAGATTGTCCCTGTTTTCCTTCCTAGGGAACCCATGTGGAGACTGAGCTGCCATGGGCTACATCTGTGCAGGAGTTCTAGTTTATCTTCATGCATGGACCTTGGTTGGAGTATCAATCTCAGAAAAGACCCCTAGGCTCATATTTCTTGGTTCTATTGATCTCCTTGTGGAGCTCCTGTTCCATGGAGGTCTTTCTATTCCTCCCTTCTTTCATAAGATTTCCTGCACTCTGCCCAAATTTTGGCTATCAGTCTCAGCATTTGCTTTAATACGCTGCTGTGTAGAGTCTTGCAGAGGCCCTCTGTGGCAGGCTCCTGTCCTTTTCCCTGTTTTTCTCTCCTCTAATTTCTATCTCATTTGCCTTTCTGAGTGAGGATTGATGATTTTACCCAGGATACTCCTTCTTGCTTAGCTTCTTTAAGTGCATAGATTTTAGTATGTTTATCTTATATTATATGTCTAATATCTACATATAAGTGAGTATATATCCTGTGTATAATTCTGTTTCTAGGATACCTCACCCAGGATGATATTTTTCTAGTTCCTACCATTTGCCTGCAAAATTCATGATTTCCTTGTTTTTAATTGCTGAGTAGTATTCCATTGTGTAAATGTACCACAAATTCTGTATCCATTCCTACTTTGAGGGACATCTGGGTTAATTCCAGATGATGCCTACTATGAATTAAGCTGCAATGAACATGGTTGAGCAAATGTTCTTGTGCACTTGAACATTTGAGCATGTTTTGGATACATGCCTAGGAGTGCTGAACCTGGATCTTGAGGAAGTTATCTAAGAAATCTAAGTTATCTAGTTATCTAAGAAATCACCAGATTGATTTCCAAATAGTTGTACAAGTTTACAGTCCAACCAGCAATAGAGAATGTTTGCTCAATCTTCCCCTCCTCTCCATCATGTATTTTCACTTGAAATTTTTGATCTTAGCCATTCTGATGGGTGTAAGGTGAAATCTCAGTGTTTATTTGATTTGAATTTCCCTAATGACCTAAGGACGTTGACGATTTGTTTAAATATTTCTATACCATTCTATATTCCTTTGTAGAGAATTCTCTTTTTTGCTCTGTACCCGATTTTTAAATGCTTTACTTGGTTTGTTGCTGTTTAACTTCTTGAAGTGTTTATATATTCTGGATATTAGCCCTCTGTCCGATGTAGCGTTGGTGAACACTCTTTTCCTATCGTAGGTTGTCATTGTTACTTTTGAATTAAAAAATTAATATAAAGGAATATATGTAGCACAGCTTCTAGAGATCTAAAATGTACCTTGTTCTCTGTATCTGAAAATGAAAGGAGGGCTTTAGGAGTGAAATTTATGTTGAAGGAAAGGATTCAAATGCATTGTTTCTCAATTTGCACTTCAAATTTTATTTTATTTTCACAGAGAACTCGAAATAATCATTTTAAGATCATGACAATCATGGTGTTTTTTTTTTTGTTTGTTTGTTTGGTTTTTGCTTCTAAATATCTTTATTTCATTTGATAAGCCAAAACAAAAGAAAAACTACCTCGGGGCTTTACTTCTATGGAGTATATACTGATAGCAGAAGGAAATTGTGGTTCTTAAAGCAAAGGGCATTTTTCCACTCTTTGTAATAATTATTTATTTATTTATATGTTTGTTTGTTTGTTTAATTATTTATTTTTTCAAAATCTAAATATATACTTTTATTTAATCAGGATTCTACTTTTTTTTTACTTTATTCATTTTCTATACCCCATTAGCCCCTACCTCCTCCCCTCCCGATCCCACCCTCCCTCCCCTTTCTACATGCATGCCCCTCCCCAAGTCCACTGATAGGGGAGGTTCTCTTCTCCTTTCTGGTCTTAGTCTATCAGTTCTCCACTGCTGGTGGGAATGTAAACTTGAACAACCACTCTGGAAATCAATCTGGCACTTTCTCAGACAACGAGGAATAGCGCTTCCTCAAGATCCAGCCATACCACTCCTAGGCATATATCTAAAAGAGGCTCAAGTACACAAAAAGGACATTTGCTCAACCATGTTTGTAGCAGCTTTATTTGTAATAGTCAGAAGCTGAAAACAACCCAGATGTCCCTCAACTGAACAATGGGTGCAGAAATTGTGGTACATTTATACAATGCAATATTACTCAGCAATGAAAAATAAGAAAATCATGAAATTTGCAGGTAAATGGTGGGACCTGGAAAGGATCATCCTGAGTGAGTTGTCCCAGAAGCAAAAAGACACACATGGTATATACTCACTCATATAAACATACAACATAGGATAAACACACTAAAATCTGTACATCTAAACAAACTAAGCAAAAGAGAGGACCCTAACTAAAATGCTCAATCCCCATTTTGAAAAACAAAGAGGATGGTCATCAGAAGAAGAAGAAAACAGGAAACAACCTAGGAACCTGCCACAGAGGGCCTCTGAAAACCTCTGCCCTGCAGACTATCAAAGCAGATGCTGAGACTGATGGCCAACTGGTGATCAGGGTGAATGGAATTTTATGTAAGAAGTGGGAAATAGTAAGAGCTGGAGAGGACAGGGTCTCCAAAAAGTGAGCAACAGAACAAGAAAATTTAAACACAGGGAACTTCCCAGAGACTCATACTCCAACCAAGGACTATTCATGGAGATAACCTAGAACCCCTGCACAGATGTAGCCCATGGCGGTTCAGTGTCCAAGTGGGTTACATAGTAATGGGAAGAGAAACTGCCTCTGACATAATCTGATTGGCCTGCTCTTTGATCACCTTCTCCTAATGGGGGAGCAGCCTTACCAGGCCACAGCAGAGGACAATGCAGCCACTTCTGATGAAAACTGATAGACTAAGATCAATCATGGTTTTGAACTGTTTTGTAAGTCAAAGAATTATTTTTATTTGCTATTACTACATAATCTTTTGATTTAACATCATAATTTATTTCATTTTATTTCCCCTTTAATTAAGTCGTTCAGTATATATTTTTACAATGTCTTTAATTAAAAACATTTAATGTGATTAAAAATATTTGATTAAAAACTTTTAATTTGGAGAATGAATTTTTGAAGACACATCCTGAAAATTTTCAAAGCACACTTATGTTTCTGTTTATTTTGGAATTCCTGGGAGGAATTTCCTTCTGAAGTATAAGTGAAGAAAAATTTTTATTGCACCAGTAAATTAGGTGGAACTATTGTTGTCTATCTATAATATCAGAAGTTATTGTTTAGTAACAAATTCCCAAACCAAATTATTTTCATAGTCATAATGCCAAATACTCTCAAATTGAATCATAGGTGGGATCTCATTTACACTTCCTACAAGTCTGATGAAACTCCATCACCCAAGTAAAGCACCTTGGGCAAGAAAAGGGTTTCTTTGACTTAGACTTCCATTCACTTGTATGTACATCATGAAAAGAAAGCCAAAAGGGAACTCAAACATTGCAGGGATGTGGTACAGAGGCATGGAGGGTGCTGTTTTGTGGTTGTAATGGTTGTGGCCAGATATATTGAAATGTACCAGTGAGTCCTCTTCAATTTAAAAATACACATTACAGAACAAGAAAATTTGAACACAGGGAATTTCCCAGAGACTCATACTCCAACCAAGGATTATTCGTGGAGATAAACTAGAACCCTGACAGTGCAGCCACTTCTGATGAGAACTGATAGACTAAGATCAGAAAGAAGGAGAGGAGGACCTCCCCTATCAGTGGACTTGGGGAGGAGCATGCATGCAGAAAGGGGGAGGGAGCGTGGGACCTGGAGGGGAGGAGGGAGGGGCTTATGGGGGGATACAAAATGAATAAAGTGTAATTAATAAAAGTTAAATAAAAATTAAAAAAATACACATTATCAAGGACAAATATTTTCTCAGCTCCTTCTTCAAGATTTGTAAGACCTTATCTGCCCTGGATGAATATAAACATCCAGGTCAGATATAATTTCTTTTCCACACAGAGAAATGGACACATTTTTACCAGTAAAGGCCTGAACAAGAATGGGATAGTCACCATTCAGTCCCAGATGGGAGATTGGCTCATAGGACTGGGTGCTCTCTCAGAAGACATTGGTAGTGGACAGCTGTTGGAGCAGGGGGAGTCAGTCTATCTTCAGTGACTTAACCACTGGTGTTTGGCCTTTGTTCCAGGGATTACATCATAGACATGACCATGTGTAGAGAACTACGTAAATCCAGTGTGTCACAAATAACAATGACAAGACAGGCAAAAATCATGAAAATATTCATTAATAGAAAAATCTATAGTTCTTGAAAATGGAGGG
>NW_026590442.1:0-4916 GCF_907164565.1 Psammomys obesus
CCCATTTCCCAGATCTTCTCTGGCCCTGGCCTTTTAGGGATTTCCCTACCCAAGGGCTGTTTCAGCCTCAATAGCAGAAGGATTGGAAAGGGCAGCTTGTTCTTAAGCAGATGCAGCTGCACCTACACTCCTGTCGGTGTTTCCGTGCCTGGACCTTAGATAGATAGTCTACAGAAACTTATTACACACAAACTGAGAAACCAGGAGGGCTGCTGTGTGTGAGTGTGTAAAACTCTGCTTGTCCCTGGACTTCCAACATACTCAATGGCCTGGGGCCGGCTCGAGGTCCTTGCCCCAGGCGGGCCACTGCCCCCTGCCCTATAGGTGCTCTCTCTTGGCTCCCTCTTCTGGGCTTGCCTAGCCCAGCCAGAACTCCCACCCCACCCTCAGGGGAATGGATGGTCCCGCCCACAGTGGGCGGGGCCTCCCCCCACAGCCTTGACCTCCTTAGAACACCTGGACCACAGTCTATGGGTAGCTTCGCCCACAGTGTGCGTGGGCGCCGTGGCCTCCCCTCCCCACCCTACATTCCCCTAGTCCAGCAATCTCATGCCACCTTTCCAGGGACTCAGAATCCAAGCAAGCACCAGGGTCAGTCATTAGATCATTACTTCTCGTCATTATTTTTCGTGGTTTTGTGTCTCTGAGACAGGATCTCTCCTTGTAGCCCCACCTGTCCCAGTGTTGTGTCAGATTCGTGAGACCCTTTCCCCTCTTTCTCCTCCCCGCTTCCAGCACAGAAGACAACCTGGAGTTGAGTCCTTGGCGAAACCCAGGAGGATGTTTTCATGGAGAGCGGTCACTCTGGCTCACCTACCCTCCCTCCTGGAATCTGGTCCCTCCCGCCTCCCGGCGGGGGGGGGATTCCTGCCTGGCGAAGGTCTGTCGGTGGAAACAAGAAAGCAGATGATGTCGCATTCTGAACTGACTGCCTGTGGGAAGGAAGCCCCCCCCCCTTGAACCCTGAATGGTCTGGCTTTCCTTCTTTGACTATACTAGGGGAAGAGGAGGCAGTCCATTGCCTGAAGCAAGCTAGACTACAGAATTCCTTGCCCAGGGAGCAACCCCAGGTCCCCTTTCCCGTATCTTCTCTGGCCCTGGCTCTTTAGGGATTTCTGTACCCAGGTCTGGTTCAGCATCCGCAGCTGAGGAAATGGAAATGACATTTTGGCAGCCCTTGGCTCCCTGTCCTCCTACAGCGGCAGGTCAAAGTTCAGGCTGTGCCTAGAGGCCCAGAGGCCCTAGTCACCATTGCCAGGGCACACCCCCTCAGGGCACATGCAAGTCTGCTCCCTTTGTCCCCCACCCCCCACGAGGGACACTCCTGCTCAGAGGTTTTGGCAGGAGCCTCGGAACGCTGATGGGAGGGAAATGGCAATGGAAACCCTCATCCATTTTTCCTACCCTTTCTCATCACCCTTCCTTACTACGCATCCTCTTTCCCCATCCCATTCCTCTTCCCCACCCCTTCTCCCCACCCCTCCTCCCAAACCTACTCCTCTTCCCCATCCCTCCCCCAACCCTGCAACCCCAGGGACCAAGAATCCAAGCAAGCACAGGGCTCTGCCATTACTTGTTATTGTTTTAATTTTGTTTTTTCAGAGGCAGGCTCTCTCTCCACTTAGCCCTGGCTGTCCTGGACTTGCTCTGTAGAGCAGGCCGGCCTCCAACTTAGAGATCCTCCTGCCTCCGCTACCTAAAGTGCTGGGGTCACAGGCATGCCACATTCAGCCCTGGTGCCCCAGTCTCTACTTTGAAGAAGTTGATTTCTATCAGGCAGGATTGTACCCTTTCTCTCTTCTCTCCCGTGTGCCTGTCATCTGCCACACCTGCTGCCTGCTTTCCTTTCTCTAAGGGCAAGCACGAAGCCCTCCCTGACACCCTCCCTCCTTTTGTGATGGACTCATCTGGCCTCAGGCAGAAGAGCGCAGGCAGATGGGAGCTGAAGCTGCCTCTTGGGGAATGGACTACACCTCCTCCTGATCCATCACCTGTGATTTGATACCTGTGAAGAAGACCGGTTTTAGGAATATAAGTAAATTTGGGGACTCCAAGGATGTAGCTCAATGGTAGAAAGCATGCTAAGAATGTATGAGAGAGAAGATTTCATCCTCAATGCTGCAAAAAAAGTCTTGTTTGGTTTTGCTTTTCATTTTCAGACAGGACCTCATTTAGCTGAGGATAGTCATAAACTCACTAGCCAAGGATATTCTTAAAGTTCTGGTTCTCCCACTAGTACCTCCTAGGTGTTTTGATTACAGGTATTGCCATCATGTCAAAATTTTTGTGATGTTGGGCTTCAACCCACAGCTTCATGCATACCAGAAAAGCACTGTATTAACTGAGCCACAACACCAGACAGAAATCACAGAAAAAAAAATCTTATTGCATTTTCTAAAATTTCTCTTTAATTATTAATAGTCTTGGCACCCTTCCTCCTGTGGGATAGATTGTTCACTCTGCTACAATTTGAATAATGGGCTGTGCAGCTATCCACCTTGATTTTGGCAGGAAGGGAAATGTGCCTACTGAGTGCTGGAAGACAAAGGGTAAGCTAGGGGAAGACAGGCACAAATGATGATGAAGTACAAATTTTTGCAGATCTGGAAAGAGTCTGGTCCTGAGATGGAAGCCTGGGACAGGAATCACTAACCCTTGCTCCTTCAGTACACTTTAACCCTAAGGGAGGATCTCATGTCATTTAAGCCTCACTGGCCACTCGGGACTCTGGGACCATCCCTCCATTCAGAGGAAGAGGCGGGTTCTTCCGGGCACCATGCTTGCCTGTTTGCTCTGTAGCTGAGCGGGATTGAATGGTTGGTGTCCTGTGGTCTGAGCACAGCTGCTGTGTGCTGTGAGAGGATTTCAGGCGAGTTCCAAAGTCGCAACATTGTGAGTGTGTGTCCCCTGCCTCCATCCTGGTGGAGCAAGAGGCTAAAGTGCAGGAGCTGCTGTGTAGGGTCCTTTCTGTGGCTGAGTGGGAACCCGCAGCCAGAAGCAGCCCTGGGAGAGATCCCTGTCGTAGCCGTGAACGCAGCAGGGGCTTTTGATTATCTTCACTATATTGGTTTGGGGTGGAAGCCGAGGAAACTCGCTTTCAGGAACGGAAGGTTAAAATGAAAGCTTTCTTTTCTGAGCTCAGGGAGGCGGCCAGTTCAGGATCTGAACGGTGACCCAGGGTAAGCCTTATTGTGTTTTTAAACTGTTAAATCCACAAGTGGAGGGCCCCTTGGAGAGTGCTGGGGTCATCCAATCAAAATTTAAAATTGTGGGTTAAGCAAGGGAGTTTCTGTTAGAGGCTGCACTGATCCAGGACAACTGTCTGCAAGTCTTGTTTTCCCAGACATTCGGTCTGGAATCCAAGGTCCTTAATTTATATCCCTAGATATTTGGTCTGGAGTTCACTGGGATAAGGGAACAAAGAAGTGGGTTCTCTGTCCATTGGTAAGTGAGGGCTTTGTAGGTGATATATTTATACAACTTAGGCATCTCTATTAAGGTAACAGCAAGTTTAACCAGTTAACAGATAATTAAGAATATGTTTAAAGAGGCTGCCTGGAACTTGGCTCTGTAAGTGTGGAATATGAAGTTAGTTTAGCATTGCTAGTAAAATGCAGAAGCAAAGTGTAAGAGTTTCTTGGAGTAGGCTGTGCTCTGCAGGCTGCCTCCTTACACACTCTGGGGCTGCATGTGCACAAAGTATTTGCAACAGGGGCATGAACATAGAAATATACTTGGCAGGATGCCAAACTTTGAGAGGCCTACCTTCTTTAGTATCTTCTAAAAGTTTTGCCCTTGGTATTTGACATGTAGATGTAAGATTCATTAAGAATTGTGGAGGTTGTAAATAACATCTATGTTGAGTAGATGTTCAGTAGAAACCTGTTATGTAAATGAGTAGAATTGTTGATATAATGGATTTCCCAGTGCCTTCTTAAGGGATGTTTTGATTCATGCCAACCCGGCCTGTTAGAGATTAGGATGCTAAGAAACATGCTTGCCCAGGAGGATTGTCAACAAATTTGTCTCCAACCATAACCAAGGGGACAGCCTTGATGCATAGCAACTATTGTCCCATATCCATGTCAGAGAAGAGACATCTTTCAAGCTGCTCAGTGGGGCATTACAGAATCATAGCCAAAATTAAAGCCTGGTGTGCCATAAAGTTTCAGTTCTATTCTTGAGAAAAGCATAGTCTTGTCACATGGGCAAGATATATGGGGACAGCATTTGAACAGGAAAAACACTGCTGTGTTGAGGGCTGGCCTGATCAAACACAGCACTCCTAGTGGTGGTGAAATATGGAGCGTGACATAAATGCTTCTGACTCCTCTTCTTAGATATGCTTAGCCAAGTCAGTACAGCCTAGGGTATAAGCATTAAAATTTCCCCAGGATTCTGAGGTATTGATAATAAAAAAGAGCTCATTTTCTAAAGCCAGGTATATGCCTGGTGAGATGTTGGGCCAGGGTGTTTTAGGAGGGTTTGCTTTACATTTGGAGAGGCCAACTCTTTCCAAAATATGGGGCTCTACTTATCAGTTTCATGGCCACTGTGGTCTTGGTAAATAATTTTCACCTTGTGCAGCATTGTTTCACTAGACTCCTCGTGATTTTCTCCCATTGTATGAGAGTTCTGATGACTTCATAGATGTCTCCTGTTTCCTTCCATTTCTTCTCTGGAAGGATACAAGATGGCATTCTTCTTAAGAAGCTTAGTTAAGAGAAGACATAGCTTGTGTCAGGCCTTCTAAAACCAGCTTTTATACTCTCTCCTTCAACTTTTTCTATCATTTGAAACCTCTGTGCCATTCCACATATGACCCTGACACTGTATTAGAGGAGTGGAGTACTTAAATTTTAGGAATATCTTTGCTGTACAAATCTCCCATCTGCCTCAGTGGCCATACTTGAAAT
>NW_026590443.1:0-11194 GCF_907164565.1 Psammomys obesus
TGGTTTGGTTTCTGTTGCTGTGTTAAATAACATGAATAAGAATAATTCAGGAAAAGAAAGGGGTTCTTTCAGCTCACACTTCCAGGCCACAGTGCATCCCTGAGGGAAATCAGGGCAGGAACGCAAAGCAGGAAACCAGAATAGAAACTGGAGGTATACTGCTTACTGACTTTGCTCTTTGGCTGGCTCCACTAGTTTTCTTATACAGCTTAGGGCAAACAGGGATGGTGTTTCCCTTCATAGGCTGGATTATCCTCTCACATCAGTCATCAGTTAAGACAGTCTCTCAGAGACACAGTGGCAGGTCAGTCTGGTCTCGGCAATTGTTCCACCGAGCTTCCTCTTCCCAGGTGACTCTGAATTTTGTCAATAATAAAAACTAACTAGGATATTTACTCACTATATGTTTATTTAAAATAAATGATCTAAGTTTAGGCTTGCGTAAATTTTCTTTCTGACTGCATTGGTTAAAAGTTGACTTTTTGGATGAAGGACTGAGAGGAATGAATAGAATTTGGAAATTAAGATTGGTGGGGTTTCATTCTATTGGGTATGCAAAGAATATGGAAACTTTTATTCATAATGAGTTTATTTAAATATGATACATATAACACTTCATCTGTCATCATGAATATTCAAGTCTTCCCACTTCGGTGAATTTTCTAAATAAACATCTTAGTTTATTCAGTACAAAAACATTTAAAATACATTTTTTATTGAACAAAGTATTTCCACTATGTATGGAGACCTTTCTGTTTCTTTGAAAGAACACACTGACCTCAGTTCTTTTTCTGGTGATGCTGTCATTTTTAGGGACATTAGAAAGTAAAATGTACTTATGATTGATTGTCACAAGCGTGTACGATAGATGAAGTAAAGAAACAGGTTAGTTATGAAGACCTTGATTTTTTTTTAATGTAAAAATGAAATATTGAGTCAATACTAAAATAATATTTTCAAAATGTGGGTGGAATAAAACTGAATAACAGTTTTGTGTCTGTCTCCAATCCCATTCTAAAAATAAGACATTTAAATGGATTCTTAGATACGGAGGTGCTTCTTTCAGGATCCCTTTCCTCAACTCTTTATTTGGATTCTTTTCATGATTACCTTTCATTTTGATTGGCTTCAAAATATATATTTGAAGTCTGAACAAAGCTGTACTTAACGTTACAAATTTTGATTATTTCTAAATGGGGCTCAGTATTCAGAAACACACGTTCATTTTGTATTGTGCTCGTAAGGGCTGTCCTTGTCAGTGGTATGGCTGTAGTTTCATTTTTCTCTGATGTGTAAGATCCCATCCTGAGGCTCACTTGTTTCTCAGCTATGCCGTTATGCTGCTGATGCCATGAACATGCTGTGTCCCTTGTGCTTATAGTTGAGTGGTTATCTCTGGATTGAGGGTTGGAGTTGCTGAGTCATAGGTTATGCACCTCCTACACTAGATAAAGCCTGAATGCTCTCTGCAGTAATTGTACGAATTTACTCTCCCAGAAGCAAATTTAAGCATTTTAGTTCAACATTCTATCACTTCGTGTTGTCAAACCTCTAATTTTTACCAAGCTGGCAAGTGTGAAGCGGTATTTCATTATAGTTTTAATTTGCATTTCTCTGATTACTAATGAGGCTGAGCCTTTTCTGCACGTATTTATAGGCTATTCAAGTGCTCTCTTCTGTGAAGTGCCTGTTCAAATATCCTGCCCATTTTTGATTGAGTTTTGTTTGCCTCTTTTGCGTGTTGATCTCTAGCTTTTTATGGTATAT
Source organism: Psammomys obesus (assembly GCF_907164565.1). NCBI lineage: Eukaryota > Metazoa > Chordata > Mammalia > Rodentia > Muridae > Psammomys > Psammomys obesus. The sequence continues at coordinate 1,768 of NW_026590443.1, forward strand.
TTCATTGAATTTCTGAGCTCTCTTATTATAAAAGGTACTGCTCTTTTATTTATCGCTATGAAAGAAGTATACTAAAAAATACAGAAATACACACAGTGGATTGTGAGATGGACCCTGAATAAAGGGATGCTAAGACAGAAGAGAAATTTGTACCTTATAATGATGAAATATTATACATTCTAGATTTTAATCCTTTTCCAATTAAGTGTATTTTAAAATATAGTCTCTCAATTTGTATTTTGTTTCATTATCTTTTTTTATTCTCCTGATGCAAACTAGTTTTTAATTTAATGTAGCCCAATTTTAACATGTTTTCTTCCACATATTTTCCATTTTGTGCTTTAGGAAGTTTTCCCTGCCTTAAGACAATAAATAAATCTCCATATTAAAAAACATTTTTTCTTTTATATGTTTTATAGGTTGACCTCCCATGTTAACAATTTTAATTAACTTGGAATTGATTTTGGATTATGTTATGGAGGAATCTGTAAGGCACTATTAATTACTCTAGTATTGTGAAGTCTGTTCTTTTTCACCTGATCTGCAAACCTATCTCACTCTCATGCCAAGAGTCTGCCCTGATGTGCAGGTCTGCTTGGGGACTCTTATGTTGACTCCATTATTATTTTTCTTTACTTCAACACCACTGTGCACCTCTCTGTGGATTTATGGTGAAGGTTTTTTTGGTTTCAATGTAAAATGGTTCTCACATTGATAGAACCTAGGTCCTCAGTTCCTGGTGCTATCTTGGGAAGCTCTGGGAACTTTAGGAGCTGGGGGCCTAGTTGGAGAAAGTAGAGGAGGAAGTAGATCTCAGGCATGTCTCCTTTGATATCTGGGCATCCTGCTTCCGGTTCTCTACTGTCTATTCTTTCCTCCACACCCACCATGAAGGGTGTAGCTCTTTGCACAGCACTCTCCTACCTCCATGATATACTGTCCAAGCTACAGGGCCAGAGGGTCATGGATTAAAACTTCTTAGACAAAATGAATTTCTCTTTTTAAAAATTGTATTGTTGGAATCCCATTGCAGCGATACAAATCAACAGCTAGAGAGCCAAAGAGACTTAGATCTCTTTGTCTCTTTACTCAGTGTCACTAATGTACACAGACCCTCAGTTCTGTGTTTGTATTGTGGATAGATTATAAAAGCCTCATGGCTTGTATGTCTTAGATCTACTTTTGCAGGCAAATTAGCCTGCAAAGTAAAATAATTTTTCTTTCTATGGTACTAGAGATATAGCCCGGGATCCTGAATATACATGCTACCTCAAGTGTCCTACTTGGTTCTTGTGGAATATTTTGCCTTTTCTTTGTGTGTGTGTTGTGTATGCATGAGCTTGTGAAAACCAAAGGATAACCATAGATGTCATTCTTCAGGCATCATCCATTTTTTTTTTCTTTTAAATCATGGTCTCATCTTTTAAATCATGGCCAGAAATCTTCAAGTAGGCTAGGCTAGGCTAGCCAGGAAGCCCCAGGGATGCTACTGTTTCCATTGCCCAGTGTTAGGATTTCAGGAGTGCACCACCATACCCCATTTTTGTATGTAGGTTCTGGGTTCTGAACCAGGTCTTCAAGCATTTCACGACTGAGCAGTCTCCCTAGCTCCCGTCTATTCATTTGACCTTTGATTTTTCTACATGAATTTTGGACTAATTTGTCAAATTACATAAGTAGACATTAACATTTTCATGGAATTATGTTATACCTGTGCATCGATTTTGAAAGCTCTGATACCATTTGCAAAATTAAATTCTCTAACCCATGAACTTAGTTTCTCTCTCCATGTTTAGCTCCTTTTCAATGTATCGAAATGGTTTTATAGGGTTTTCGTGACTATTTCATGAGTCTCTTATCAGACTTATTTATAGTAGTCTTCATCTTTGGTGGGATATTATTAATAAATATCTTTAAAAATTCTGTTTTTCAAGTGCAATCAATGGCATTTAGAAATTAAATAATTTTTAAAATGTTGATTTTTGCACTTAACAACATTATTTAATGTTACTGTTAATTCAAGTAAGTTAGTTTCCTTTAGGCCAGTGGTGCTCAACTTTCCTAATGTTGAGACTCTTTAATACAGTTCCTCATGTTGTGGTGACTCCCCAACCATAAAATTACTTTCATTGCTACTTCATAACTATAATTTTGGTATTGTTATGAATAGTATTGCAAATATCCATGTTTCTGATGGTCTTAGGTGACCCTTGCGAAAAAGTTGTTCATTCCCCAGAGTTGTTCATTCCCCAGAGGGGTTGCAATCCACAGGCTGAAAATCATTGCTTTAGGCAATCATGTAATATTAATATTATTAATTTTGTTTGTCTTTTTTTAGGTTATATTTTCCATTCTAAAATCTTTTTGTTTGTTTGTTTGTTTATAGAAGGTCTCACTATATAGCTCTGGCTGTCTGGAACTCACTATGCAGACCAGATTGGTCTAGAACTCGCAAAGATCTGCCTGCCTCTGCCCTCTGAGTGCTGGGATTCAAGGTGGGCACCACCATACAGGCCCCATCCCTGTATCTTTTGCTTTTACCTTGCCTGTCTTTCTTTCTTCCTTCATTGTTTTACCATCCTGTTTAGGCTCTGCAATAAAATACTGAACAGATGGTAGGCCTCTGCTTCTTAGAAATCTGATTTATTAAGATATAATCCACATACCATACAATTCACCCACTTAAATATGATCTAGCATTTATCGTATATCACCATCAACCACTGCTATATTATAATCTTTTATTTACCACCAAAAGAAACTATATATTTATGTCATTCACTGTCTAACCTAACACTGCTCCCCATATACTAAGATCTATAGAGCCATGAATGCAATTTCTCTCTCTGTACACCATATCAATTTGCACACTACATAAAAATAGAATATGTGACATTTTGTGATTGTCTTCTTATGCTTGACCTAATAATTTTAAGATTCATCTATGATAGCACATACTAATATTTTGTATTTATTGACAAATATTAGATTCTATGGGTATACCATTATTTCACTTAACCATTCATCTAGCAGCTAACTGAACATTTTGGTTACCTTTATCTATGTTTTGGCTATGATGAATAGTGTTATGTATACCAATATACAGTTTTTATTGTGGACAAATATTTTGTGTTATATTAAATTTTCTTACATACCTAATAGTGGCATTCTGGGTCTTAGCATAATCTTTTGAGGTCACTGTTTTCCTAACTAACTTCACTATTTTATCTCTCTGTAAGACTTCCATTTCTCCACATCACTGTCAACACTCGTTATTGTAGTTGTCGTTACTTATTATTTTTGATCAGCGCCATCTTAAAGGATGTAAAGTGTTACTACATCAGGGGATGGAAATGCTTAACTGAGCATTGTTTTTATTTTTTCCCATTTTTGGAGAAATGTTAATCAGATTTTTGTTATTTCAAGTTGTGTTCTTGGTCTTTGTTATTGACTTGTTGGAGTTCTTCATGCACTTGAGATACAGTCTTTTACTATACATGTGCTTTCAAAATTTATTCCCCAAGTGTGGTCTTTCTAATTTCTTGATTTCTCTCTCTCCTTCTCCCTCCTTCCTCCACTTTTTTAAATTAAAAAATTCAAACAACGCATTTACTATTTTTCCTCCCCCAGCTTCTCCCATATTCTCCTTACCTTCTTACCCACTGAACTTCATGTTCTTTCTTTCTCTATTTCAAAATAAAAAAAAAACAAAAACAAAAGCAGAAACAAAACCCCAAACCTTATAAAACACAAACAATTAAAATAAATAAGCAAAAGACCTGGAAGACAAAACATTCCCAAACAAAACAATAAATACAATCACTAGTGCATGCACGTACACACACACACACACACACACACACACACACACACACACACACACACACAACCATGAAGTTTGTTTTGTGTTGGTCAACTTCTTCTGGGCATGGGGCCTGCCCTGGTGTGTTGCTGATATGGCCAGTAACACTCCATTGAAGAAAACTGATTTCCCTTTGCCAGAGGGTATCAATTGCAAGTAGCTTCTTGGGTAGAGGTGGGACCCCATCTGGCTTGAAACCTTTCAGGTCTTGTACATGCTGCCACATTTTATATGAGTTCATGTGTGAAGCCATTCTCTTGTGGGTGGAAGACATTATTTCCGTGGACTTATTACCTCTGGCTCTTAAATATCTTCCCGCCTCCTCTTTCACATAGATCCCAGAACCCTGATGGGAGGGATGAAGACATCCATTTAAGACTGAGTGCTCCAGAGTCTTTCACTCTCTGTACATTGTCCAGTTGTGGGTCTCTGTATTTATTCCCAGCTACTGCAAGAAGAAGCTTCTCGAATGTGGGTCAAGCAAGGCACTGACCTATGGGTATAGCAGACTGGCATTTACATCATTTTATTTTTCTGGTCTTTCAGTAGAATAAGAATTAGGTTTTTCTTTAAGCCTACGGCTTATCTATTCTGACATTCTTGCCCACTCTAACAGAGTCAGGTATGCATTTTCTCTCGTGGAGTAGGCCTAAAATCTAATCAAAAAGTGGTTAGTTACTCTCATAACATTTGTTCCACAATTGCACAAGTCTATCTCGCAGGCAGATCACACAGTTTGTGGCTGGGTGATATTGATGATTTCCCTTCTCCGCTGGTAGGGTGCATAGTACCTTCCCGCACCGTGAATGCTGGCCAGTAGAGGTAACTCTGCTTGTGAGCCTTCAGTTTGAGTTGCCCATGACTGATGATGTAAGTGTTGTTTTCAACAAATAAAGTCCTATTATCAGGTTGTGGAGAGCAACCAATAGCTTTAGTATTAGCTTGTGATGTTTGGGGTGGGGGTTTGGTGGGACCCCCTTTGACCAATGATTCAACAAGATATAATCCATTCCCAACACTGGAGGTTTTACTTGGTGTCATGTTTGGTTGTGGCCATTGCTGTGTGACTCTGTTTAGATTCCCTTCATCTGTATTTGCATTTTAGGAAACTGCTACAGTAGCAGGTTTCACAGAATTTTTCAAATGGCCTTTATGTTAGTTGTCCCTCCCCATAACCCATTCTTTATCTACTTTCCTATCCCCTCCTGATTTAATCCTATTTTACTTTCTCCTTTATCTCTACATAACACTATTTTCTATCTTTCTCTCCTTGGGAGTTCCTCCTCTCTGCAACCCTATCTTCTTATTAGGCACTAACTTCTGTGGTTATTTGTAAACATACCCTGTATCAAAAGCTTAAAGTCTAACATCCACATATAAGAAAAATCACATATAATATTCTACTGTGTAAATGTAATACATTTTTTATTATCCATTTGTTGGTTGATGGACATATAGACTGTTTCTAGTTTCTGGCTGTTATGAAGAGAGTAGCAATAAACATGGATGAACACATATCTCTGTAGTTGGATGTAGAGTTGTATAGTTGGACCTTGAGGTAGGTCTAGTTCCTGCTTCCTGAGGACTTCCGCAGTGGCTATAACAATTTTCACTGCTACCAGCCATAAATAAGCATTCCCTATCCCGGAATCCTCACTAGCATGTGCTGTCATTTGTTTTATCAATCTTGGGTAGTCTGATTAGAGCAAATTGGTTTTTTTTCTTCTTTTTATTGTTTATTATTATTAGTTACATTTTATTAACTCTGTATTTCAGCTGTACCCCACTCTCTTATTCCCTCCCAATCCCACCCTCCCTCCCTCAGCTTCTCCCTGCCCCTTTCCAAGTCCACGGATTGGGGATGACCTCTTCCCCTTTTGTCTGGCCCTGTTTTATCAGGTATCTTCAGGGTTGGCTGCGAAGTCCTTCTCTGTGGCCTAGCATAACTGCTCCTCCCTTGGGGGGTGGGGAGTCAAAGAGCCTGCCATTGAGTTCCTGTCAGAGATAGTCCCTGTTCCCCTTACTATGGGAAACCAATTAGTTATTGAGCTACCATGAGCTTCGTCCGAGTAAAGGTTCTAGGTTATATCCATACATGGTCCTTGGTTGGAGAAACGGTTTCAGAAAAAAACCCCTGTGTCCAGATATATTTGGTCCTTGTGGGGCTCCTATCCTTTCCCTGTCATACTAACTCCCCTTCTGCCGAAGGTTTGGTTATGGGTCTTAGTATCTACTTTGAAACACTGCTTGGTAGGGTCTTTCAGATGCCTTCTGTGGTAGACTCCTGTCATATGTCCAATGCGCATCTCATTTGTCTTTCTAAGTGAGATTGATCATCTTACCTCATGTCCGCTCTCTTGTTTATCTCCTTTAGGTGTATAGACTTCATTATGTTTATCATATCTTATAGGTCTATATAAGCGAGTATATACCATGTTTGTCTTTCTCCTTCTGGGATACTTCACTCAGAATGACCTTTTCTAGATCCCACCATTTGCCTGCAAATTTCATGATTTCCTCATTTTTGATTGTTGAGTAGTATTCCATTGTGTAAAAATAACACAATTTATGTATCCATTCCTCCATTGATGGACATCTGGGTTGTTTCCAGGTTCTGGCTATTATGAATAAAGCTGCTACAAACATGGTTGAGCAAATGTCCTTCTTGTGTACTTGAGCAAGTTTTGGGTATATACCTAGCAGTGGTATAGCCGGGTCTTGAGGAAGCATTATTCCTAATTGTCTGAGTAAGCGCCAGATTGACTTCCAAAGTGGTTGTACCAGTTTATATTCCCACCAGCAAGGGAGGAGGGTTTACCCTTTCTCCACAACCTCTCCAGCATGTGTTGTCACTTGAGTTTTTCATCTTGGCCATTCTGATGGGTGTAAGGTGAAATCTCAGGGTTGTTTTGATTTGCATTTCCCTAATGGCTAATGAGGTTGAACTTTTTTTTAAGTGTTTCTCTGCCATTCGATATTCCTCTATCAAGAATTCTCTGTTTAGATCTGTTCCCCATTTTTTAATTGGATTACTTGGTTTGTTGCTTTTCATCTTCTTTAGTTCTTTATATATACTGGATATTAGCCTTCTGTCAGATAAAGGGTTGATGAAGATTCTTTCCCAATCTGTAGGCAGTCGTTTTGTTTTGATGACGGTGTCCTTTGGAGCAAATTGTTTTAATTTTCATTTCCTCAATAGATAAGGATGTTGAACATTTTTCTTTAAGTTTTTCTCAACTGTTTGTGTTTCATCTTTTGAGAACTCTCTGCTTAGCTCTATACCCCATTTTTTAATTGGGTTATTTGTTTTCTTTATGTTCAATTTTTTGTTTTCTTTAGGTATATTTTAGATACTTATCTTCTCCTAGAGGTATACTTTATAAATATCTTTTCTGTAGCCTATTGCTTTGCTGGAATGATGGTGTCCTTTACTGTATAGGAACTCTTCAGCTTCATGAGGTCCCTTTTACTAATTGCTGTTCCTATTGCCCCTACTATTGGTGTCCTGTTCAGAAAGTCTTTTCCTGTGCCAATGAGTTCAAGGCTATTCCCCACTGCTTCTTTCATTTATCAGTGTCAGTGCATATGGCCTTATGTTGGGTCCTTGATCCATTTGGAGTTGAATTTGGTGCAGGAGAATAATATGGATCTATTTCAGTTTATTTTATTTTATTTTTTTGGTGCAGTCATTGAGTTTGACCAGCATCATTTATTGAAAATTCTGTCTCTTTTTCCTCAGTGTGTATTTCTGTCTATTTTGTAAGAAAAAAAAAATCAGGTGTCTGTAGGTGTGTCTGGGTCTTTAAGTCCGATTGACCAATGTGTTTTTTGTTTGTTTGTTTGTTTTGTTTTGTTTGTAATGCCAATACCATGCTGTTTTTATTAAGATAGCCCTGTAATACAACCTGAAATCTGGGATGGCAGTAAATTCTAAATTCTTCCTCTCCATTATTTCCTCCATTTGTGTTTTCTTTAATTTTTCTAGTTCTATCTTCAGGTCTTGAGTTGTTTTGTTTACTTCCTTCACCTGTCTGCTTGTATTTTCCTCTTTTTCTTTTAGTTCCTTCAACTCTGTCTCTTTGATTTCTTTCAGTGATTTAATTATTTCTTCTCTGAAGGCCACAAGCTGTTTGGCTGCATCTTCCCATATTTCTTCATGGATGGCCCTAATTTGCTTGTCTTTATCTTCCTCCATTTCTTTACGGATAGCCATGATCTGTTTGGTTTTATCTTCCTCTAATTCTTTATGTATTTTATCTGTTTCCTCTATTATTCTCTTCATCAACATAGATGTAAGGTCATCTTCTTGATTTTCTATTATGCTGCATTGTTCAGGGCTGTTCGCCCCTGGATGGCTGGGTTCTGGAGATGCCATATTGCTCTGTCTTTTGTTGGTTGAGCCTTTACGCTGACCTCTACCCATTGGGCTGATTTAGGTTTTGGCTGTTAGTTTCTGTGCTTCCTGGATTCCTGAGGTAGGGAGTATCCCCTTGGCCGGAAGATGATTTTTCCTGAAGGAGTCCTTCTCTGCTTTTTGGTTATGGTCACTGTATGGCCAGTGTTTCTCCGGAGATGCCACTGCTCACCTCAAGTTTATAGCCCTGAGTAGTAGCTGTGGTCTATGTTAGGCAGGGGGGGATCTCCTCTTACCCATAAAATTTCTCAAGACAGCTTCCCCACTGCTGGGTTTCTTGTTATAAATTTAGTGTGCTGGTGCTCACTAAATTTCCAGGTACAGTCCTCTTGAAGAAACTGCTGATTCCCTAGCTATGGGGTTTTCTCCCAACAGGGAAACTCAGTCTGTTTTCCTGGGGCGCACAGTTCTGTCTGAGAAAGTGGGAGGTGCACTCAGCAAGTCTCTGGGCCAAAGGCTGATTGCTCTGCTCTGGACCTGGAGAATGTGCACCTAGGTTGAGTTGGTGCCTGGGGGCACTGTTCTGGTCTGGAGGCTGGGTGCCTCACTCTGGACCAGAAGCTGTGTGTCTCTGTCTGGGATGGCGGCTGTAGGCACCACTCTGGTCCAGACGCTGTGGGTGCAGCCCCTCTGAAGGATCAGGGATTCCTACAGTTTTGGCAGTCCAGCCAGGGACAACTGGCCGATCCCTGGCACAGTATCTGAGGGCTGCTGTAATGGCTCTTCGGCTCCTGCAGGTCCGAGGATGCAGCTGTGTGTCCCAGTGCCCCAGGGGAACGCAACAATGGCAGCAGAGCACAGCGCTTCTGCCTGCACTAGAGTCTGCGTGAGTCCAGGAAGTGTTTTGGTGCTGGGTGTCCTAAGCGTTAGAGCTGCTGACCCCCTCCGCTGGGGGTTTCCTCCTGCCAGAGACACGCAGTCTGGTGCCCTGTTGCCCTGGTGCCCACAGTTCTATCTGAGGCGGCGAATCACGCGCGCAGGCAGGGCTCTGTGCAGGTAGGCGCCTTTGTCCCTCCCGGCTCTGGGTCCGGGCTGGCTCCTGGGGCACCCGCGGAACCCGAGTCTTTTCCAGGGGATGTCTGGGTAACCTGGGGTCGGTCCCAATTGTTTCCTGCTCCGTGGGGTTATCTCTCGACTGGGAAATCCAGTCT
>NW_026590444.1:0-2741 GCF_907164565.1 Psammomys obesus
GGGGAGGGGTATGGGTGGAAAAGAGGGAGGGAGGATGAGATTGGGAGGGGAAGAGGAAGGGAGCTACTGGTGGGATACAAAGGGAATAAACTGTAATTAATAAAAATAAAATATTATAATAATTTAAAAAGTTTTCTCTTAGACATACTAATAATAGTGTTTCATTTATTACAAAGTGTTAGATTAAGTACAGCATATGTACTTATGGCTTAAATACTTAGGGTACTTTAAGATAAAAATGTTTATATTTGTCAGAATCAATAGAATAATCACTTTAAGGTAGGCTATTGGGATATGTTGACAAATTAACCAAAAACTGGATGACCCAAAGAAATTTTTCAGGTGTTGAAATGAAATTTTATATTACAAATATGTTATTTTATTGGCTTTTGAACTGAATGCTGATGAAAATAATATTAGTAAAGGAGAAGCAAACATTTTTACATTAAAGAAGAATATTAATTTTATCATTATTCATTAACACTCTAAAATTGAAGAATATTAATGTTAAAATTGTAGTGATAAATGTGGAATTTTGGTTTCTTAAAAAAACCAGAAATAATATAAAAATATGTTTCATTTTAATCAGCACACCTGAGGTATGGTGATGCTTCAGATTGTCCACAGCAGGTGACTATGATTTGCCTCATGCTCTGGCAGGGGCGTGATTTTGCCAGCAGTAGACAGCTTCTGAAATTATGATGCTTGGAATTATGGAGACTTTTCAGAGCATATATAAGTGCTAGGGCTCCAAGAAGTGGTTTGTATTGTGGCTGTTGGTTGTTGTTGGTCATGGTTTGTTATGAGTTGTGTGCAAAGAAGAAATAACAAGAAGTAAAAATTAGATATCCTTGTGGAGAAGATCAAACTTGCCCCAAGGATCTTGATACCCCTAATCAACAGAAAGTAGTCTAATGATAACATTGCCCATTTTCTAACTCCTGACTTTATTCAGGGATCTTTTCCTTTTCCTCTTTATTCTTTTTTTTCTCCTATCCAGTGTTAGAGATTTGAAAAGGTGGACTTGTTTGGGGAAGAAGAGAAATGATCCTTTGATTTCTGGCACTCCCCCCCCCAGACCTCCCTCTTCCTTGGCACAGTGGACTCAGTGAGATTCTCAGCTCAGACCTAACTGCCTGGGGTCTGCAGCTGTGGAGGCAGAGCTCCTAGCCCTTTAGTGGCAACTTCCAGCAGTACCGGTCTCAGAGTACCAGACCCGTGCAATGGCACCATCCTCCCAGGGCCCGAGTCTGCTAACCACCATACTCCACAGGATGGTGATCACTGACTATACAGCCCGCCCAACCCCACAGTGACAGAGAATATGCTATATACTCACCAAAACCAAGCAGAAACGCCATACAAATTAGGCACACCAGGTGCTGGGCCTCCCAAGCTTGGAGAGCATAGTGGAGAGCCCCCAGGACTTCCCAGAAAGCATCTGGACTGGCAACCTAGTCTCCAGCTACAGCAGGACTTCCTAACCTGGGGGCAGAGCAGCACTGAGCTGGTGTGGCACATCAGCCCTCCAGCTTAAGACCAAACAAGGTCAAACCAGAGAACAGAGAACCTGGTTACAGATCCCAGCTGATGTGACCACTTTGAGATCTGCAGCTGCAGCAGGGCCTCCTAACCTAGCAGTGGCAGCAGCACTGAGCTGGCAGAGCACATCAAACAAGCAGAGCCAAACCAGAGAGCAGAGAGCCTGGATACCCCAATCCCTGCCAAGTGACCTCCCTGAGAGTGAGTGCACCCTTGAGAATCTGCAGAGGTTTCAGATTCAGGGTCCTTCTAAAACAGAAGGCAGGCATCGAACCGCTCCCACCCACATACTCACTTTGGGAAACAGAGAGTCACTTGGGACATTGAAGACCCTGCTCTGTGGGTCCAATTGAGGAGTTAAGGCAGTTAATGTCAGAAATTGTGCCTCAACCATCGCTAGCGCCTGCTACATATACAATGCAGTGCCCCTCCCACACACTCAAGGGTTCAATATTATCTATCACTCTGTCCCCCGAGACACACTTCCATGCACAATTCTACACACACACACACACAAACATACACAAACACACACTTACACACACACACACACACACACACACACGTCTGCATTTGCCCCATTTGTGCCTGCATACTTTTCTCCCACAGGTACAGCTAGTCCTTAGCACACGCTGAGGAAACGGGACCTCTCTCAGCTTCCTGAAGAACTCTCCAGATACCAGAGAGAGACAATACCAGTCTGAACTGCAGAACCCAAAAACAAACAGGAAAGGTTTCAGATAAGCCAATGGCCAAGGGTAGGAGAAAGAACACTTCCAACATGAATCAGGACATCATGACTTCACCAGCAACCCCAAAATTGACTGATACCCCAATTCATCAGAAGCACAGGAAAATGACTTTAAAGCTATGTTTACCCAACTATTTTAGGCTCATAAAGAGGAAACAGACAACTCTCTCAGAACAATAGCCATGAAAATTCAGTCAGTTAAGGAGGAAATGAACAAATCTTTCAAAGACTTGGCCAGTCAATTGGAGGTAAAGAAAGAAGAAATAGACAAAATTCTTTTTTTTTAAATTATAGAGTACGTTTATTAAAAACTACAAATTAACTAAACATAAAATAATTAAACTTCAGTCTTAATTTCAGCTCATGCATTTCTTTTCTTTTTTTTTTTTTACATTTTTTTAATTTTATTTTTCTTTTTAGTTACATTTTGTTAACTCTGTGTCCCAGC
>NW_026590445.1:0-4391 GCF_907164565.1 Psammomys obesus
GCCCTTTTCCTCTTCCTGAAGAGCTCCCTCGGCACTCCACCCCTCCTGACCTCTAGTTGGGGTGGGTGGGTTCCAGAAAGCAGAGTACTCAGACAGGTGCACACCAGTTAGCAGAAGCAGCGAGAACTCCAAAAGCCCAATGAGGAGCAGTGTGCAGAGAGAGAGAGGAGAGGGCTGCTCCAGGAAAGAAGACTCCAGTCTGCAACAGAAAAATGTTGAAGTGGAAACAAAAGAGAAAAGAACAGGCAGAAAAGGCCTGGAAATGGAGATGGCGGCAGTACCAGTGATACTGCAGCCTCCTAGGAAGAGAAGAGCCCGGCCAGATCCTATCCTTGGAAATGGAGAAACACTCCTGAGCAGAGGGAAGTCAAAGGAAAGATTCCTGGAGAGCTGAAAGCATGGCTTGTGGATGGCAGGGACTTGATCCCCAGACAAGAGCAGCTTTTTATCATCCTGCCCAGAAGAAGATGGACTCCCTTTTGGAGGATTATGCAAATTGTAAGAAATCCCTAGGAAATACAGATAGTGAGGAGCATGCTGCTCACGAGGCTGTGGCAGGATAACAGAGTGCTTCAGTGGGATGTTGGGCACTCAGCAGCTCTACAAATGTGAGAGTCACAGCATCTGAAATTCTCACAATCACCCCTACACACCCATGTCCCAGGTGCATGGAGCGCCACATTTCCTGAGGTTCCTTGTGTGGACTGGAGCGACGTTGGCCTAGACACCTCCCGAAGAGAAAGGCCTTGCTCTGTGACTGAGCCATCCACATGGTTTTCTCACGTACCTGGCAAAGACTTCTGCAACTCTGCTCAGTGAAGCAGCTCCTCCCCAGGACCACAGGAAAGCCGTGTGAGGCCTGTGCTCTCACTCGGGCTTGGCGCTCTGTAAACAGTTTGGTTCCTAGTCCTACTCTTGCACAAATGATGGACTTTGAAGACCGTTAGTGTGTGACAGTTGATGTTTTCCTGTGTGATTTTACACAGAGAAAAGAGGAGTCACTGCTCCTTTTTTCATTTCAGAGTTTCTCCCCGTGTTCCGCGATGGACACTGGAGATGTGCTGCAGAGTGTCCTCTTGCCTAGTTGACGGAGTTGCTTGTGGATGCCGGCGGCTCTGTCCTTCCACACTGCACACTTTTGTCATGTGTGTTACTTCTCCGTGACAAAATGCTGTGACTCCTAGTGCAAAGGTTCACCTCAGGGTGTGTAACTGAACACTCACCCAGCTGTGCTTGTAAGTGAACACTCACCCAGCTGTGCTTGTGTGGAACTGAACACTCACCCACCTGTGCTTGTGTGGAACTGAACACTCACCCAGCTGTGCTCCCTTTTTTAACGGTGCTGAGAGCCCATCCTGTGCAAGTCGTCCATGCTGTTCCTTAGGCATTTTATCTTGGCTCAGTGGTTAAGAACGGTGGCTCCCATTCATGTTTTCTTTTAATTAAACAGTTTTTTATTTATTATGTATACAATGTTCTGCCTGCATGTGTGTCTGCACACCAGAAGAGGGCACCAGATCTCATCATTGATAGTTGTGAGCCACTCAGCCAGGCTGAGTTTGGGGTCTTGCACTGGAGTGTCTGACACATTTGGGGCTGGTCTGTGTGCAGAGTGAGAGATAAAAGCTGAGTTTCATTCTTCATTATGAGATAGCATAATATCAGCACCATTTGTTGAAGGTGTTTTCTTTCCTCCAATATCTAGCCTTGGCCTTTTTGCATAAATTAGATGTAGGGGAGTGGAAATGTTGTTTAGAGCTGTGGTCCTCAGCCTTCCTAATGCTGTGACCCGTTAATACAGTTTTTCATATTATGGTGACCCCAATTACATAATTATTTCGTTGCTATTTCATAACTCTGACTTTGCTGCTGTTATGAATTTTAACTTAAACACCTGAGGTGCAGGACATCCACTGTGTGACCCACAGGTAGAGAACCACTGGTTTAGAGGAGACAGTGCTTTCAGCTCTTGCAGAGGACCTAGGTTCTAATCCCAGCTCAGAGGTGGTGGCTCACAAGCACCCACAACTCCAAGGCTCTGAGGCCGTCGTTGGATCTCCTAGGGAACTAGCACACATGTTGTGCACATGGACACACACAGGCAGAAGACTCACACACAGAAACCTTGTGTGGGTGCCATGCTGGTTGTATGGCTACGCCTGTGAAGTAGGACTGGAAATCAGATATGATGATCCTTCCAGCAATGTTCTTGTTGTTGTTGCTGTTCTGAGAAAGGGTCTCACTGTGTAGTCCTGGCTAGGCTGGAACTCACTGTGTAGACTAGGACTCACAGAGTTCCACCTGCCTCTGTCTCCTCACTGCTAGGACTAAACCTGTGCCCCCATGCTCCAGCACAATCCCAGTGCTCAGGATTGCTCTACTGTCTAGGGTCTTTGTGCTGCATATGGATTTTAATTTTTCCCTTGTATCTGTGAAAAACAGCACTGAAATTCTGATCAGTTGCTTTAGATCTGCAGATTGCTTTCTGTGGACCGGCCATTCCTAATGTTAATCCTCTCAGTCTGTGAGTGAGCATGGCAGGTCTTCCCCTTCTCTAGTGTCCTCCTCAGCCGCTTGCTCCAGTGTGTTAAAGTTTTCTTAGCAGAATTTCCACATTGTGTAGAAATAAACTCAAAGGGGATGGGGTGTTTCTCTCCCATCTATCCCCTGTCTATAAATGAGACAGAGACCTCTTAGATTTATTTAACAAACTTGAAAGCACCAGAGCTGGGCAGATGTTAACTGTCTGTGCCATTTTGCTGTTTCACAGCCATGTGCCCAATGTGAGTTGTCAATGAGTCCTGTAAAGGCTGTTTCTTCTGTGGCTGTCTGTCCTCAGGGGGGATTCTCTTGGTCATGTGCTCATTGTCCATCCTGCTCCATGGAGACCTCTCTCCCCCGTAACCTTCTGTCTTCTACCTAGTATTGGGGGCATGATGGAAGGGAGAGAGAGGCTTAAATACCCAAAATACAGTATTTCTTAAAATGAGCACTACAGCACCAGGATTCCCAGAGCCTGGGAAGGAGAGAGGTCATCAGGTAGAACACAGATCCAACAGGACCAGATCTGAGCTGAGACCCTGTGGATCCCTCCTCTCTGTGGATCCTACAATCTGGGGTTAGCTGCTGAGAGACGGGAAAGATGGAGAGAAACCCTGGGGAGGTGCCTGGAAGGAAGCAGGTGGTCAGGACTAAAGTTCATCTCCTCAGCCCGCAGTCTAGTGAGGAAAGGGGCCTTGTGCTGTCTGTGGGGACAAGAACAGGAAAAACGCCTCCTACTGCTGTCACACTTAGGCATCGCAAAGGACAATGAGACAGACACCACTCACAGGAACAAGGACAGGCCTAGTCCTCCATACAAACTAAAAACACAAGAAATACAACAGAAGACAACGTGAAGAGTCTCATCCAGTAGAGCAGCCCTGGGGCCCAAAGTCCAGGGGAAAGACAAAGCTCTGGACATCCCTGTGTCCTGTGATCAGAGCTCTCAGTGTGTGGTTCACAGGAATGAAGGTCTGTTGTGGGCACCAGGCCCGGTCACCTAGATACCTGGGGTTTCTGATATGTGCAGATTCAGCTATTGTTAAAGCTGGGAAAAGGATTAGTACATTTGGTGGTCAGACTAGGCCACCTAGGTGGGAAAAGCAATCTGCTCATCCTGTGGTCTCTCTGAGAAATGGGGCTACGTGCCTTTAGTCAAAAGGTTCAGGGCTATTTGGGAGGGAAATTAGGACCATGTGAATCTGCTGCTCTTTCCTCTGCAACCAGGTGGAGGACTTCTCCTTATCTCTGTCCCTGTAGATGGCTAGGGTCTGGAGGGGCTATTATATTCTCCTGTTCTCTGGAAGAGTACTGAGAGAATTAAAAAATATACGTTATAAGGCTACTCTGATTCTTTCATTCTCCCCTCCTTCTAGTAACTGCTTCGATCATGAAGCAACTGTAGAATGGGGGTTAGTCTCAAGAAGTTTCTCCTTTAGGATCTCAGTCTATTCAGTGGGACAAGGGGCCAGAGGTCCATCTTCTAGAACTGCTTCAGCGCTGACAAGTGGACCATTGGCATCATGGGCTAGAAAGGCTAAAATGCCAGTCAAATGTTGGGTAATGACAGTTTTTAAAAGCATCTGGTTAGTCAATCCGATTGAAGAGACAGAGAGCAATCATGTCAGCTTTCAGCAAGATCAGATTTTAGCTTGCAGTCCATAGGTGATCCCAAAATAAAGTCAAGTGGATGAAAACCTGCTGAGACAGATTTAGACTAGAAACAGAAGTTAAAATTTGTCTATTAAATGGGAAAAGTGAGGGATCCCAAGACCAGGGGAAAAACTTATCTGGGGTCCATTTGAGCTACTCCAGATCTAGGTCTCATGATTCCTTGACTTTCTGAAACT
>NW_026590445.1:4401-9366 GCF_907164565.1 Psammomys obesus
TTTAATATAACAACATTTTGTGAGTAACAGGTATAACTATATCCAAAGGAATGAGCATCAGTTCTTCTCAGCTGTTTGTTTCGTAACCTCTATAAACAACTTAAGTGTGTCTATGGTCTGAGACTCTAACATTAACTGTGGGCCCAGTTGTTGGTAATCAGTCATTAAAGGAACTCAGCCTTTTTTTTGTACACTCAGCATCTACTTTTAGCCTCCATTTTTATGTCATATTGGAAAGTTAGGCAGAAATACATTAATGGCTTTAGTGCTAAACATTGGGTGCTTGAACCTTTTTTAACAAAGCAACTAGAAGGAATAGGTTTAAGATATTCCTGTGTCAAAGTCTACCTCAGAAATGGCAGATATTAAGAATACCATAGTAACAGCTATGGCTTTTGGGTCAGATACCCACATTAAACAGATGTTTTTAGCATGATGAGAAGCACCTTTAAATCTATCTCCAGAAGACAACCAAAGGAAATTAAAATCTCAAGCTTGTGACTGAATAATAAGCAGTCAGTATTTTATCAGAACTCTATTGATCAATGTCAAAACTCTGAGCTTCTGAAATCTTATAACAACATAAGCACAATAGTATCAAGGAGGGGAGAAATCTAAAATGTCTCTCACTTTAATATGCCTTAATTTTTTATATTTTATAATTTATATTTATATTTTTAAAACATCTATTTTGACTCTCTAATCTTTTTTACATTTATCAGCCCTGAAACATTTTCCCAGACCAAACAATACTTTCTAGGTTTTTTTAAAACCTTAACTTTTATATCTTTAGACCCTATATAAACTTCATATCTTTTTATTTAGCTATTTATTATAAGACACAGGCAAATACCATGAATCCTGTGAGCAAAGCAAACCTGTTTCTTTTTTAATAAGAGATCTAGCACTTAGTAGTTTTAACTAGCTAATGAACTGTCCAGTGAGCAAACAGTGGATCTAATTGTCTGCTCGCTAACTGCTAAGCTACCATCAGCTTAGTATAGCCATCAAAGTGATCAGAGACCTGAGAAGGATAAATTATAAGCTAAGTAAATATACCGATCCATGTATCAATCAAAATGACAGGGATGACTAGTTAGTCCACCACCTAGGCAGTGTCCCTGGCTCCTGTGGTCTCATGGCATCCTGAGCAGAAGTGGTTCAGCTGTCAGGCATAGAGGGTGAGAAGCTGCTTCTGTGGAAAGAGGAACACGAGAGACTGACTTCACCTCACCTCAGACAAAGTGAAGCAATGACTCTCCAGGTGTCGATAACTTTGTCCATGGCTTTAGCTGGGTCCTAGCAGTGGGCCAGCTGAGGCAGTCTTGCCCAGTGGTTAGCATACCACAATCCAGAGTTGCCGTCATCTGTTGTTGTGCCAAAATCTTCTTGGAGACCTTGGGGAGCTACTGCCAGGATTTTGGGACTCTGTCATAATAAGCTTACACATGTTAAAATGCCATATTCATCAGATTTCTGACAAGCTTGAGGGCCAGCATATATTTTTTTGTCTATCTGTATCATCTGCCTTAAACTGCATCCTATAAAACAGAATGCTATAATCTCTAATTTTGGTATATTCTTTAGAAGCATGTTTTAGAAGCAAATTTCAAGTAGTTCTATATAGCATAGATCTTCATCGTTACCTATCCTAGGCTTAACCTTAAAAAACTAAACAAAGAGACTAGGTGAAGCTCAAACTTGTAGCCAACTGCAGTACTTAGCATAACTTTAAATCTGCTCTTTCTGAGCTAAAATCAAAGCAAAACTTTTAATCAGGCACAATTTATAAAGGGGCTAGCAAATCTTATTACTCTTACCATTTGCATTAAAACTTAACAGCAAAAAGCTTTGCACATAGCACTAACCAGAGAACCGGACACAGTTGAGAGCCTTAAACAAAGATGGCAGCAAAACCATAAAGAGGCTCTATTTTTTTTTAAATCTCTGAACCAACATGGTGGTTAGCCACAAGTTGTCAAAGGCTGTGGCTGTCAGTATAAAACATAGCCATTAGGTGTATTGTTACCTTCCATGGTACAGCAAGCTCTGTGAAACATTACAGTTTTTCATGACCAAAAGTTCTAATGCTGTGATCAAAGAAGTTTTAGAACCAACTGCATAACTGAACAGTACAGAACAATTTTAAACTGTATGAAATATTCTGTGCACACCAAACTTATCAGCCAGAATATTTTTAAAGAGCATAGGAAAACATTTTGCAATGAATAATCACCAGCCCTTTAAATGAACATATTTTATAGTTTTTTTTAAAATCATATTTGCAGGTATAAAGAATCAAAGCAAATACTATTCATATGCCCTCTGGCTTTACATACATACATGGACCTTTCATAACATCCTAAGTACCTTTGTTCCTAGCTTTATTCTTCTGGCTTAACCAGACATTCTTGCTTTAGACAAGCCTTTTTTCTTTTTTCTTTAATATCTCTTGCTCTCTCTCTTACTTCTCAGACAACAGAAAAACTCTCATCAAAATTCTCCTTGTGGGCTTTTTTTTCTTTTAGAAGTCTAGAATATATTAAACCATCATCATCTTGACATGATTCATTGTAATAATTGCAGTTTTTTTTAATTTGCTCAAAGAGCATGGCTTAGTTTTATTTGACCAATAAATTAATAAATAAATAGCAAACAAAAGTATTTTTAATTCCCCAAAGGGTTGGGAAACTGTCCCGAGTTCTCTGTTAGACTGCCCGAGGGGTATTGCTTAAAAAAACTTTAAACGTATTATTATCTTAAACATTTAAACTTTTTTTTTAAAACCTGTTTTTTCAATATCAAAACAAAGTACCCTCTTTAGGAGTGAATTTGTAAAGCATAACCACAATTTTAAGAGTCAGAACTATATTTTAAACTCAAAATTTATCAGTGCAACAATTTAATCTTTAAGACCAGTATCAATTTAAGATAAGACTGGTCTTCTTAGCGTAAAAGGAAACAAAATCATTTTGACTAAGAGGTCCTACAATCTTGGTTCTTTCCCTGAACCATACCAGGTGGCAATCTACATTGTTGCTATTTAAACATATGCGCTTATAGACCTTATAAACACAGAGGCACATATACATGTTTTAAACAGTTTGAGTTTGAATTTAACCACTAAACATACCCAATTACTTCTGATCATATTAACCACTTAGGATCAGTTGAAAATAATCATATAATGTCCATATATTTAAACAGACGGATAAAACTTCTCTTTACTGGGTTTAGCTGTAACTTTAAACATCACAGTCCATCCCCATGCTGTGCCACACGGTTTGCAAGCTGCCATTGAGTAAAGCCCATGGGAGGAGGGGCTCGGACTGCTGGGTGCTTAGCTGCTGCTTGCTGCTGAAGGAGAGGAGGGAGGGGCAAGGTGTGAGCTCCTGCCCCTGGCTCCCTCCTGAGGCAGGTCTCAGGCAGCATTCCTGCCTAGGTCTCCTGATGCCATTCCCCTCCCTGGCAGCACTTTTTTCTTTCTTTTTTGATTATAACAGATAAATTGTGAGCCCTAGTTTTAATTTTACTCCAATGGTTCAGGGCCAGATTCAGAGATGTTAATTTAAATTGTCCCATGTCCAAACAATTTCATCAGTCCAAGTCTAACAATTAAAACAAACAATAAAACAAAACAATAAGAATAAGGAAACCAGAACACAGGCTGTCTACTGCATGATCTTGACAGCAAAGGTCACCTTGGTCAGCTTAGGCTGGGTCCAAGGCGTACCAATTGGAGGAGTGGAATCTCTCCATCTCCTCCTCCTAGGGCAGTCCTCCAGACTGTCCTGGACAAATTGTTGGAGGAGCTGAGTCCCTCCGTCTCCCTCCTGGGGCAGTTGAAGTATCCTCTAGGCTTTCCCCGCCAAACTGAGAGGACTTGAACCTCCCTGGGGGCTCCAACCCCACTACAAACGCTCCTGAGCAAACCAAATTCCAAATCACGCACAAGAAACAGAAGTCTGCCACTGCCACTGTCAGAGTCCACTTAAACCAGAATTTCAAAGCAAACTTGTAACAGGCAAATGACAATAGCAGAACAAATGCTTAACAGAGGAGAGACAGGGACAGACAACAGCTGTGGAACCTACTAGAAGCTCAAGCTAGTTCCTCTGATAGCCAATGTCGAGAGTTCCCCTCAGTGCCTCTATTCCTGTCCAATGCACCAAGCTGTTAAGCCCAGCAGCGAGCCTAACTTCCGAAGAGGCTTGCTGGGAAGGAAATCGAGGCTGCAATCAATGCAATTAGCAAGAGGTTTTTATTTACACCAGCACTGTGGGGCTAACTCTACATTCAGGTTAGAGTCAGCACTGACTCTCAGGAGCCTCTGGTTTTTAAAGGGGTAGACGAGGGGATTACAGGTCTGACATCATGGGAACAAATATAGGGTCTGTTGTGGGCACCAGGTCCGGTCACCTAGACATCTGGGGTTTCTGATAGGTGCAGATTCAGCTATTGTCAAAGCTGGGAAAAGGATTAATACATTTGGTGGTCAGACTAGGCCACTGTTAAAGGTGGGAAAAGCAATCTGCTCATCCTGTGGTCTCTCTGAGAAACGGGGCTACATGCCTTTAGTCAAAAGGTTTGGGGCTATTTGGGAGGGGAATTAGGACCATCTGGATCTGCTGCTATTTCCTTCTGCACCCGGGTGGAGGACTTCTCCTTATCTCTGTCCGTGCAGATGGCTAGGGTCAGGAGGGGCTATTACATTCTCCTGTTCTCTGAAGAGTACTGAGAGAATTAAAAAATATAGGTTATAAGGCTACTCTGATTTTTTCAAAGGGAACAGAGCCAGGAGGTGAGAGAGCTGAGGAGAGACCAGGTCATAGATGACAATGGACTGAGCTCCACCTGGACACAGTCCTGTTCACACTCATCTCTCACAGCCTCATCCTGTCCCACCAGGTACAGCAGGACAATGACACAGATTCCTGAAGGTTCTCCATCTGCCATGTATTTCCT